>NC_080172.1:13199189-13540086 GCF_950295315.1 Erinaceus europaeus
CAGTTAAGTAAATTATGAGTTAGGCAACATGCCCAAACTAAAAAGACTAGAAAGTAGTCAGCCTGATTGAACTTCAAAGCCCAGAGCACAGATATTCTTTCTCTCTCTCTCTCTCTTCTTCTCTATGTATCCCTATCATCTATTCCTAGTCCCTTTTTTTTTCTGAAAAAATTTAAAGTAACTCATGAAGGCAATACCACCAAGCTAGAGATATGACTTTACAAAAGGTGTCACAGAGACAAAGGGAAGACCAAGATAAGAAAGGAACATGATGAAACAAGGCCTGAGTTTAATGACAGCGGTAACTGATTTTCTTAGTCCAGCTCAAGCAAGGAAGGTGAGTAGCTATTGAATGTACAAAGTAGCTATTCAAAATGAATGTCACAGTTCCATTTAAATTGTTCCATATAGATGCCTTTTGACTAACCATTAAGTATGTATGTATCTCAGATCTGCCTTAATTTTTTTTTTTTTTTGCTGCATCACTATAATCTCATGTATAGGTGTATTCACTGTCCACACAGACATGCTTGGCACAAAGAACAAAGCCCTGAGAAAGGGGTTCACATCTCTGACTGCATGTATACCCTTGCTGGAAAGACAGACTGTCATCTTTAAGAACTGAGCTGACAGACTATCTTCATAATCTTTACAGTGAATTCATGCTCTAAGCACATAGGTATGTGAGTGTATCAATGCATGTATGCATGTATCCTGAGTCTCACAAGGCTGTGTCATGTCTTTCTTTTGCTTGGCTTGGCTATATTTGTTTATTCTTCTTTTTACAGTTGTTCTTGAAAATGCCCTTCTACCTACTACCCATGACTTTATAATCCTATGCAGTTCTTATAATGACCTGTAGATACACTGGCAATTGGGTGTGCATAGCAGGAACATTTGTAATAATAAAAAAAAAAAGGAATTTTGTGTCTTGGTTGGATGAAATGACTCATAAGTTTGTTTTTTTTTTTCTTTCTTCCTGCCTTTTTTTTTTTTTTTTTAAGAATTTTAAAACTAAGGACTTGCTATAAAGAGTGGAAAACTGAGGTGCCAGGCTTGACAATAACTCCCAAAGTTGACATGTTTGTTTTTAGTTTGCAAAGAAAATGTAGATGTCAGGTTCATTCTGTTTGATTATTTGTGACAGTGCTCTCAGAGAATAAGATACCATTCTTTTCTTTCTTGTCAGCCTCCATACATATACTCTATAGGGAATAGTAATTATGGAAAAATGCTTGTGTTTATTAATTTAATTTATTAAAAACCGGTGTTTAGAAAAACAAGTTTGACTGACCTGATTTGCTTCTATAGGAATGCTGTTAATCCAATAAAACCAAAGGGGAGATCAAAATACTCTTACATACATTCTCAATCTAACTTTCTTCAGTAAATCAGAGAATTGGTTTCCATAAAAACCACTAAGCAAACTAGGTCACAGATAACAAGGCACCAATTAAAATGACTATATCAATTATTTGGTTAAGTTATTTCCTAATATTTCACTCTGTAGGAAATTTTATATAGAACCTCTAGTTAATACCCATTTTGAAAAGAAACTTATTTTTTAAACATGAAAACTATTTCTAGACGCATTTAAAATATGATGAATAGGAGAAGAGCATTCATTAAAAACTAAGTTAAGAAAATTACCAGAGAACTCTCATTTAGAAATCTCCTCAATGAAACCAACAAGATTATAGTTGGTATGGCAAAGAACAAACAACATGTTACCTAAAAAATATCATATGAAATGTTCTAGTTTCTTTTATCTCTGTTATAAGAAAATTACTTGCTCCCAGAGTTCATTTCCTGCTCCGTTTTGCATCAGTACTTTTTCCATTGTTGTACTTCCATTCCTAAGCCTAGATTGACCTATTAATTTTAAAAACCGTATCTTTCACAATGTGCCTGGGAATCAGCCCTGAGCAACCAGAGACTTGTATAAACAATTTTTATCCAGTGTGCTCTATTTATTTAACTGCTCAGCTCTTTATTACCCCACAAAAATGAGACATAACACCATCGTAGTTTGTGTGGTAGTACCATAAGTTAAAGTGGGTGTTTACAGCTTCTTCTAGTGCTACCAAAATTCCATGTGACCCATTGGAGTCACTGTCCTTGAATTTTTGAACAGCTGTCTGCTGGTAGGATAGAAGTCAATAGGAGTAAGGTATTGGGGACCTGGCATTAGTGCAGCGGGTTAAGCGCAGGTGGCCTGAAGTGTAAGGACAAGCACAAGGATGGCAGTTTGAGCTCCTGGCTCCCCACCTGTGGGGGGGGGGAGGTGTCGCTTCAGAAATGTGAAGCAGGTCTGCAAGTGTCTTTCTCTCCCTGTCTCTGTCTTTCCCTCCTCTCAATTTCTTTCTGTCATATCCTGCTGGACTAGCTTCACGGGCGAGAGAGACAGAACCATGGACTCATGGCTGAGCTGGGAAAGCAGTTCAATCTTTATTGATGAGCGAGAATGCAGTGAAATCAATCTAATAATCTCCATTCAATAGAAAATCCTGTCCTTTGTTATCTCCTGAGGCGGAAGTGTCAGGAAGAGGAAGTACTTAGGCTAGGGGGTGGGGAGAAGGAAAAAAGCGCTGGAACCAGTGGGGATTAAACCAGTTGGGGTGTCAAACAAAACGATGGTTATGTAAATAGACCACAGCATTAAGCAATGCAAGCGAACCTAATGTGATGATCAAAACAGAAGGGGGTCTTAGAAGCAGAATTAGAAGCAGACCAACAATATCCAACAACAGCAATAGCAATAATAACAACAACTAGGGCAACAAAATGGGAAAAATGGCTTCCAGGAGTAGTGGATTCGTAGTGCAGGCACCGAGCAATAACTCTGGAGACAAAAAAAGAAAAAAAAAAGAAGAAGGTATAGTATACATTAAAGAGCTGAGTGCCATTACATTGAATCTTTCGTTCTTCTCATTGTAGTAGAACTTACTAGTGTAAGTTTTCATTTTTTTAAACTTTATTTATTTTATTTGCTAGGATAGAGAGAAGTTTAGAGGGAAGGGGAATAGAAAGGGAGAGAGGCAGAGAGACACCTGCAGCATTGTTTTACTGCTTGTGAAGCTTTTTCCCAGCAGGTGGGGCTGGGGCTTGAACCTGGGTCCCTATGCACTATAATGTGTGCAGCTAACCAGGTGTACCACCACCCAGCCCTAATGTATGTTTTCTTAAAGAAGCAATTAGGAAAAGTGTATTCCCACATCCCATGCTGCATGCTGGAGGACACAGACTTGCACTTGGGCAAAGCGAAGCCATATTCAGATCAATGAGAAGGGACTAAGTGGGCTGTGGTGGCAGGCAGATCCGTGACCAACCAGACAGGGCTGAATGAGCTGAAGGATGGGCAAAATGAGTGACAGCTTTCTGGGGGAGATCAAGCTGCATAATGACTGAGTTGCCATTATCCAGGTCAAGGGAGTGTTGATCAGTGTGTGAAGAAAAAATTCTCCCTGAGGGGGCCCGGTGGTAGCGCAGCAGGTTAAGCGCACAGACCCATATAAGGATCCCAGTTTCAGCCCCCAGCTCCCCACCTACCTGCAGGGGGGTCGTTTCACAGGCGGTGAAGCAGGTCTGCAGGTGTCTAGCTTTCTCGCCCCCTCTCTGTCTTCCTTATCTCTCTCTATTTCTCTCTGTCCTATCCAACAACAACGACAGCAAACAACAATAACAACAACAATAATAACAACAACGGTAAAACAACAAGGACAACAAAGGGGAAAAAATAGCCTCCAGGAGCAGTGGATTTGGAGCCCCAACGATAACTCTGGAGGCAAAAAAAGAAAAAAAAAAGAAAAAAAAGAGGAAATATTCTCCTTGAAGGGAGAGGTCAAGATAACTGCTAAATAACAGGTAAATAAGGAAAAGTGGTAGAAGCATAATCCCCTTCCACAAACTCAGCAACCTTTCTTTCTTTCTTTCCTTTCTTCCTTCCTTCCCTCCTTTCTTTCTTTCTTTCTTTCTTTCTTTCTTTCTTTCTTTCTTTCTTTCTTTCTTTCCTTCTTTTTTTGAAGGATCTAATAGTTAAGACATAGCACTTAAGATGCTGGATGTTTGTGCCTAGAGGTTATCATGTACAAGGGGCCAGGTTCAAACCTTGCAGAAAGGAAGTTTTACAAGTAGTGAAATAGTTCTGTAGAGTCTCTCTCTCTCTCTCTCTCTCTTAGTTAAAAAAAAGATTGGATAAAGACAGAGAGAAATTGAGAAAGGGGTATGTTAGAGAGGGTGACAGAGAAACACCTGCAGCCCTATGTGGCCACTTGGGAAGTTTTCCCCCAGCAGGTGGGGACCAGGGCTTTGAACCTGGGTTGTTGCTCATTGTAATGTGAGCACTTAACCCAGTGCACCACCGCCTCTTTCTTTTTCTTTCCACCTCCCTCTCTTCTTCCAATTTCTCTCTGTCCTGTCAAATAAAATAAAGGTAAAGAAAAAAGAAGAAAAGAACAAAATGGTTTCCGGATGTGGTGGATTTATAATTTATAGTATAAGCATCCAGCCCCAGTAATAACCCTGGTGGGAAAAAAAAATCACTTAAAACTCGTCACCTTTTGGGTGAATCTTTTCCATAAAAATGTGAGAGGATGGGCAAGAATATCATTAAGATTTCTTCAGGGCTCTGATATTGTGTGATTTATATATTTAATTAAAATAAGGAACTAAAGTCTTACAGTGTGTGCTACTAATAAATGGATATTATCTTTAAGGAAACAATGAAAATGTGTTTCTTTTCAGACACAATTTATAAATCAAGGTATTGAACTAGTGTAGGTCTTTTACTTTATGGCATCTGATTAAAATCAGTTTTATTGCACAGAGATTTATGTTTATAGAAATTTCCCAGGAAAGCCTTTTTCCACACATCAAGCCAAAGCAGTGTTTCTAATGTCACATTCAGAATTTGGGATTCTTTTAAAAATGGGAGGAGACTATTGAAGCTGTGTTACTACCAGCATGTGATAAACTTTTATTGGAATTTTTTTTACACATTTGGGTTGTTGTGATTATGCTACTTTCAAAGTGTGGAAGAAACTGAGGAATTTGTACCATATGTTTTTTTTTTTTTGTACCAAGATATAGGATTTAGGTTTTTATACCAAAGGTCAGATTTTGATTAACAAAAGTAGGTAATCAAGAGGGAAGCCAAGTTCCCATGATTGGTATGGGTTCATATGGCCACTCATGCCTCAGAATACGGCTAACTTTCTGCTTCACAGTTGTGACAAAGACAGAAATGTGAGCATTTTAGGCAGAAAGTATAGGCATCAGAGAAAGGACAAATGCATGTACTCGCTGAATCAACCAATTCAGTAGTTTCTGCCTATGTTTTATTGGCAGAAATTAGTCATAGGGCCACCCAACCTGCAGGATAAACTGGTAAATACGGTATTTTAGCTAATCAAGTCACAAATCTGAACTAATTTGGGTTCTGTTAGTAAGGAATAAGAATAAATGAATATGTAGGCAATTAATCATCTCAACTACACCATAAATTAAAAAAATAGAAGTGTGGCTGAGAGTTTAAAATAAAACAAAAGTCTCCGTTGATAAGGGATTCGAGTATCTAAGAGAAAAGCTAGACTTGCTGTTTAACTGTTCTATTGTGTGACATTCTCTTCTACATTTGCTGGCTAGATGATTTTCAGCTACTATGAGATAGATAAACAAAATTAGAATGAGCAATTAGGAGAAAAACACCTCAAATATGTTCAATTGATTTTTCAGATCAGACTAGTTGTTTTCAAATTTTACTTAAAGTTATACAATCCTTAGATCAAATGGATCATGCCTATAAAAAGTTAAGAGTAACTCGATTCAGATGAAGAACACAGGGAGTAACACAGGCCTGGGGTACTGGATAGGTTTTAAATATATTTAATTTTTTCCCCTTCAGGGTTATCTCTGGGGTTTCTTGCCTGCACTACAAATCCGTCACTCCTGGTGGCCCTCTTTTTTCCATTTTTGTTGTTGTTGCTGTTATTTTTGTTACTGCTGTTGTTCCTGTTTGGTATGACAGAGAGAAATTGAGAGAGGAGTGTAAGACAGACAGGAGGAGATAGACACCTGCAGACCTGCAGATAGACTTCACTGCTTGTGAAGCGACCATCCAGCAGTTGGAGAGATGGGGCTCAAACCCAGCTCCTTGAGCTTTGTACTATGTATGCTTAACCCGGTTCGCTACTACCCCAACCCCCCATTTTTTTAAATCTTTGTTTATTGGCTAGAGACAGCCAGAAGGGAAGGGAGGATAGAGTGGGAGAAAGAAACAACTAGAGATCTGCTCCACCCTCAGAGCCCTTCCCAAATAGGGAAAGAGAGAGACAGGCTGGGAGTATGGATCGACCTGTCAACGCCCATGTTCAGTGGGGAAGCAATTTCAGAAGCCAGACCTTCCACCTTCTGCATCCCCATAATGTCCCTGGGTCCATGCTCCCAAAGGGTTAAAGAATAGGAAAGCTATCAGGGGAGGGGATGGGATACAGAGGTCTGGTGTTGGGAATTGTGTGAAGTTGTACCCCTCTTACTTTATGGTCTTGTCAATGTTTCCTTTTTATAAGTAAAAAATTAAAAAAAAATTTAAAAAGACGGGTGTCTTTTTCTCCCCTTCTTTGTTTCCTCTCCTCTCTCGATTTCCGTCTATCCTATCCAACAACCACAACAGCAGTGACAACAATAGCAATAACGACAACAAAGGCAACAAAATGGGAAAAAATGGCCTCCAGGAGCAGTGTATTCGTAGCGCAGGCAGCAAGCCCTCGCAATAACCCTGGAGCCAAAACCAAAACTGAACAGAACAGAACAAAACAAAACATAACAAACCACTATGTAGTACCATTGGGAATAGATCTAAACACCATACTAATTATACATACAATTCATTTTTAAGACATTATAATTTTTTTGTTTTTAATAAGTAAATTATATTTTCCTGCCTTTTGACTACTTGAATTGGTCTCTGTCTTGTGAAACTTCTTACTGCATTCCTTTCAAAATGTGGAAATGACATGAAGCTGCAGGAAATGCTCAGAAGTTTGCAATTTAATTTTTTTTTTTGCATGCCCCCCATGTTTGATCTCCTACATGGATTTTTTTAATTTTTCTTTCCTTCTTCATTTCTTTTTAGTCTTTCCCCCCAATATTTAATTCACAGCTACAGTATCACATAGAGAGTCCATGGGTGGTGGTGGTGGTAGTGCTTTTGCTTTCAAACCTCACCTTCTTCTAGCGTTTGCCCTTCTTCCGTAGCCAGTCAACAGCGTCAGGTTGAAAGCTGTCAGGAGCTGCTTGTTGCTGGCTTTGGAAGTGACTGGGATCCATGTGGATTCAGTCGGCTAGGAAGGATCGTCAGTTTCCCCAATGAATGGGTACTCACGGGATGCACCACGAGAAGGTCCATCCAATGCATCCCTCAAACCTCACCATAACAGGAGGTCAGTGGCAAATCAAACTTTAAAAACCTGAGAACAAAAAGACACTCGCAGAACTAAGCATGTGGACTGAATGCTAGATGGGTGGTCAGCCCAACCCAGACACATCAGCAACAGTTCAACCACATAACAGACAGGGAAACTCCAAGTTTGCTAAGAAGTCAGTCTTGTGTTATTTAATTTTCTTTCAAGAATTCTATTTTTAGTCACTACTGTCAAGAGGTTGAAAAAAATGCTGATTTCTGTGTTACTTAGTATTGGTCTTTTATACAATATGATATTAAAATATATAAAATGTATTTACACTAGCACTTTAGAAACAAGAAACAGTGCTAAAGGACTCAGCATTTTTTAGTATATCAACTGAAATCAACATATGTAATTCTTAGATTTTTTTTGTAATAAATGTTGAGAAATTAAAGTAAAATGTCTAGTGAGTTAGTGTTCAGCACAGGAATCTAAGATTTATACATCTCATTACTTTAAACATACATGATAAGTCAAGTACAGTTCAATATTCCCTACTTCAGGGGGAAGACATTGAAACTTTTGGCATTACTCATATTTAAAACATTTCACAGTTTTCAAAGTTAATTTGCAGAGTTGGGGAAGTGACATAATGGGTACAGTACATTTCTTGTATGCTTGAGGCTCTAAATTATTTTGTCAGTACAGGTAAGAACACCAAGAACAGAGACAAGTGTTTAAGTTCACAACCTCTCTTTTGCATAAAGATAAAAAAATAAAAATTTAAACCAGGAAGATGGCTCAGCATCAAAGTAGACATGGGAGGCCCTGGGTTTTATCCCTGGCACAACATAAAAAACTTTGGAATTGGAATGTGTTTATTTTTAGTTTAAATATATAGTCACTTTTAAATTGTATATCATTTTGGGGGGAGGGGGTAATGGTTAACACTACAGTTGATAACACATAGGTACAATATCTCATCTCTCATGACAGACGTCTGCAAAACATTCTCATGCCAACTTAGTTCATATGCCACCACCCTGTACTAGGGCCTGTATCTATTTATTTACTATATTTATTTAGTGAGAGAGAAGGAGACCAGACCACTGATTTGGCTTTTGTTCATTACATAAGTTTGCTACTGAATATATATCAGCTCCTTGACATATATGATATCACTATTATTGAAGAATATGAATAATCCAGAAATACATTTATCAAAAATAAGTTCACCATAAGAAAGCACTAAAGACTTTATTTCCTAATTTAAAAGTTGTGGAGCTGCCTATTAATTTTCTGTAAGTGCTCAGAAATACCAAAATGCAAGGGTCCATAGTCTTTCACTTCTGGCTAAATCCAGAATGGAAGATGAGAAGTCCTTAACCCTTTCCTGTCTACTTCCAAGCCTGTGACAAACTGACCAATAAATAGAGCCATCAGGAACAATTTCCATCATTTATTAAAGTTCTCCCACCAGAATTCTCAAGAAACAAGGCAAGTAGGACATAGCTTTTCTTTTGTGTTTCGTGACTAAATCTTAGGTGATTGAAAATTTGAAAGTGTGGATGAGTGAGTGGGTGGCCAATGGCAGCATAGTTTATGTGCAAAACAAACAAACAAAAAACTTTTATGCCTGAGGCTCCAAAGTCAGAGATTCCATTCCATAAGCTAGAGCTGAACAGTGCTCTAGTCAAACAAACAAACAAACAGAAATTTCAGAGGCAACTTTCCAGTGTGAATAATTCTGGCATAGCACACAATCCACAAAACTACAAAACTGCAAAAAGAAAATTCTGGAGTAAGCCGCTGCCTTACAGTACAGGTATGTTTTCTTTTTTGCAATGAGAGCTTATATTTTTTTAATTTTTTTTAAAATTTATTTTTTATTTAAGAAAAGATAAATTAACAAAATCATAGGACAGGAGGGGTACAACTCCACACAATTCCCACCACCCAATCTCCATATCCCATCCCCTCCCCTGATAGCTTTCCCATTCTCTAGCCCTCTGGGAGCATGGACCCAGGGTCATTGTGGGTTGCAGAAGGTAGAAGGTCTGGCTTCTGTAATTGCTTCCCCGCTGAACACGGACGTTGACTGGTCGGTCCATACTCCCAGTCTGCCTCTCTCTTTCCCTAGTAGGGTGGGTCTCTGGGGAAGCGGAGCTCCAGGACACATTGGTGGAGTCTTCAGTCCAGGGAAGCCTGGCTGGCATCCTGATGGCATCTGGAACCTGGTGGCTGAAAAGAGAGTTAACATACAAAGTCATGAGCAATCATGGACGCAAAGGCTGGAATAGTGGAGAGGAAGTGTAAATAATTCAGGCACAGCACACAATACACAAAACTACAAAACTGCAAAAAGAAAATTCTGGAGTAAGCCACTGCCTTACAGTACAGTACAGGAATATTTTCTTTTTTTTTCAGTGAGAGCTTATGTTTTCGATTGAAACTAGGGCTGACTAGAAGGGTGAATTATATATCAATAGATACTAAAACTTCTAAAACATGTTTCCCAGTAATTTTTCTAGCAGTTATATCAGTT
Source organism: Erinaceus europaeus (assembly GCF_950295315.1). Lineage (NCBI taxonomy): Eukaryota > Metazoa > Chordata > Mammalia > Eulipotyphla > Erinaceidae > Erinaceus > Erinaceus europaeus. The sequence continues at coordinate 13,209,138 of NC_080172.1, forward strand.
TTTCCCTAATTCCTGTGATAAACTCCTTTCTGGTTATCCTGTCCTCTTTATACTTCAGCCAGAATGATTTTCTAAAACACCTATTGGATCTAGCTAATCGTCTGCTAAAATGTTTGAAGTAACTCCTCATCAGTTGCAAGATAAAAATCTAAAATGGCTTAAGAGGCTACTGACCTTCAGGGCCTGCTTTGTAGTCCAACTTCATCTCTCTTCTCCATTTTCACGCACACCCCAGGCTCTAGCTACATCTAAAGTCTGACTTTCTCTAGAAGCACCACTAGATACCCTAGTATCTGTGGCCCCTATGGTTTAGGATTTCCCTCCCCGTTATTTGACTCCTTATTCATTCTTCAAAATATAACCAAGCATGACTTCTAGGATTGTCCTGGGAATTCACTTTGGAATCTCCTTCAGTTCTGCCAGCCGTTTCTTATTTTTAAATTTTTGCTTGTTTTTCATATTATTATTATCTTTATTTATTGGATAGAGACAGCTAGAAATTGAGAGGAAGGGGCATTTAGAGAGGGTGAAAGACAGAGAGGCACTGGCAGCACTGCTTCATCACTTGTGAAGCTTTCTCCCTGCAGGTGGGGACTGGGAGCTTGAACCCATGTCCTTGTGCACTGTAACTTCTGTGCTCAACCAGATGCATCACCACCTGCCCCCTCCTCAGCATTTTCTAATAAAACATCTTCTACTCCAAGTACCTGCATCAGGTACTTGCCATTGTCTGTGATTATGGAAATTTCTGAAGGTACAGTGTGTTTTTCTGTCTGTTAATGTTTTTAATTTATAGTCTAGTGTTTGCCCCCTCCATAAAAGTTTGGCTTATTGAATATATGAATGGACAGAACATCCACTTAACTTGGAATAGGTTGTGCAATAATATATGATAGAGACAGAAACTAAGATGTAAGGGGGAGATGTAAGAGATAGAAAGAAACCTACAGCACTGCTTTACCACTCAAGAAGCTTCCCCTCTGCAGGTGGGGACCAGGGGCACGAACTTGCTTCTTGTGCATGGTAACAGGTGCTCAACCAGGTGCACCACCATTGCCCCCCACCACAGTAGGCTGTTCATTGGAACATGCAGAGTCAAGATCACAATCCATATTCAGATGAACTAGACTTCTTGTTGTATATGCATACCAAGTAGATTGCATACAAACCAACTTAAATTGATCTCTGGGACAAAAAGCTCCTAAGAATCTTCAACCATTAATGGTACAGTAGAAGTAGAGTAGGATAACCCTTAATGCCAAAATAAATGTTAAAGAGGCAGGTATAATTGTTGGGCTATGGAAAAGTTAATGTTAATATTTTCCAATCAGTTATATTCACATATAATGAGAATGATGAGGAAAATTCCATGTTTCTAGGTTTTGTGATTTAATATTGATTTACAAAATTGTAAGATAATAGGGGATAAATCTGCACCCTTCCCACCATCAGAGTTCTGTATCTCCATTCCCTCCATTGGAAGCTACAGTAGTTCTCTCAAGGTTGCAGATATGGGTTGACTATTATTCTGTAACTATCTGTATATATTTATATATGTTTGTCACTTTTTTCCCTATGGTCCTGCCTTCTCTTCCTTTCTCAGTCACACCTACACCTATTGCTACTTCCGAATGTCCTTACTTTTTTCCTCTTCTGTCTCTGGGTCTTGATGGAATTGGAGCTCACAGCCCTCTACTTATCTTCCCCTAACATTTCTCTCCCTCTGGAAGCATAGACCAAAATTCTTTTGGGAGTGCTGCAAGTGGGAGTTGTGACTCCTGTATTTGCTTCTTTGCTGGACAGAGGTGTTGCCAGGTCAATCCATACCCTCAGTCTGCTTTTATCTTTCCCTAATGGGTTAGGGGCTCTGGAGAAGTGAGGTTCTGGGATACATTGGTGAGGTCATCTACTCAAGGAAGTCAGAATAGAATTGTAACTTAGGGGCTGAAAGTCAGTAAGATATAAAGTTTTTAAAAAATTTAATGAATAAGAACCAGAAAGTAGGAATAGAGCAGATGAGGATAGCGGTTACAGGGTGGGAAGAAGCTAGGAAGTTCATTTGTAAGGGCCCATGATTTTCATAGTTTTTGCTTGAGTTTGACAGCTAACATGGTGGTGCACAAAAATATTGTCTGGAAAGAATTTGACAATTGAGAATAAGGCTAGTTTCTGCAGTGCCCCAGGAGAGGGTTTATGCTGAGTTCCTGATAAAAGTGACCAGTGATGGTGGAAAGAGGCATATATTAGGCCAATCATATCTGTGTGAGAATCCAAGGATGCCCTGACTAGGGTGCTAGATGGTGGAGTGATCTAGTATTGACTGAAAAGGAGACCAGTTAGTGAGCCAGTGTCTTGCCCTTTTCCAGCTTTTGTATTCCTTTCTTTATCTGATGATTTTAGATTTTCTCCTAGTCGTTAAAGCATTAAGTGCCATTTTTTGTATCTAAACTGGTATTTATTTATGGGACCTGCTTTCTTTAGGACTTTCTAATAGATTTCCAAGCTGATTGGGTTTAAGACTAATCAGTTAGAGAATTTATTATGTATTTGAGTCCCTACTACTTGGAATCTAGGCTTATCCCTCTAAGTCTAGTCACAAAGAGTTATTGAATACTTTTACTTTGAGGTATATGATTGTCCTTTGCTTATGGATACATGTACACCTGTACCCAGTACCCTATGCCTTAGCCTGTATCTAGTATTTGTAACTTTGTTAGATAACGTTTTCTCTGTTATGTAATTAGTTAGTTCCATATGTTAAGAAAAATCTCATCAGATTAGAGGAGCGGGAAGGTTGGCATCTCAGGCTTGCTGTCTCTGGTGACAATCCGCAGCAACAAATAGCAGCAGCATAAAGCAGCATGGAAGTACTGGTAGTATTGATTTAGTTGAGGTCAACTGAGGCAGTATGATGGTAAGGGATCAGAGAGAAGAAACATCAAGAAATGTAAGCAAAGTACTAGAAGACTAGGAGAAATAGAGATCTTAAAGAGTATGGGAAGAGTTACTTGTAGTCTTAGAAAGAGTTTTAAATAGCAGTAGTTAATTATTATTATTATAACCAAGTTAGATTTGGGTTTGTTTTTCCATGAATATCCAATGGTTAGGATTTACTATAATATGCTTGATCTCAATATGCTTTGTGCCCTATAGAGGTATCTACTAATCACTGCATCTCAGATACTGCCAGGGCCAAATGTTTTGATCTGCCTGGGCTAAAGTTGTAGGTAACATATATTTAAAAATATGTCTATACAAATATATTTTAGAGCTCCTTGAACAGTAAGCCCAGTGTCATTATTTGATCAACTTACAAATCTGAAACATTGACAACTTAGGCTAAAGGGAATATGTACACTCAGAGCTATCATCTAGGCAGTTAAAAGAGCCTGAAGTACTAAATCAATCTCCCCAGACATATTAAATTAATAGTGATTTATGAGATTACAAATTAATAGGATTATGATTTCACACCTTTCCCACCAGCAAAAATCTGTGTCTCACCCCCCCTCCATCTGCAGTCCATTATAGCTTTCCACAAACTTATATGTGGGTTACCTTTTTATTGATTTGTTTTCAAATTCAATCATCTAAATTCCACATAAGCATGAAATAATCCTGTAATTGATATTTACCTCCATACTTACTTCACTAAGCATATTATTCTCCAATTTTATCCACAATATCATCTTTTTTATTGCTTAGTAGTACTCCATTGAGTACATGTTCCATAAGTTTTTCATACAGTTATCTGCTGAAGGACGTTTTGATTGCTTCCACATTTTGGCTATTATGAATAATGTAGCTATAAACATGAGGGTACATATATATTCATACTATGCTTGTATTCCTGGAGAGTCATCATGATGAGCTTTCTGTAGTCATTTTCTGTTAGTCCCTCTATGGCTGTGTTTTCTTGGAGTCCTGTTTCGTTTCTATCTGTCCCATTTGGCATGTTTGATAGTTTGTTTCTGCAGTATTTCTGTTTACACACTTATTTTGCTGGTTATTGCTGACTAGCATGTGACACTATTGTTGTGGTCTCTGAGCTTTGCTTTGTTTATATATTGTCTGGTGGAAGGGTGGGGGCTGAGGCTAGATGTTTCTGTTGTTTCCTTGATCTGTTCTGTGCTCTGTGTATATATGGCTTCTTTATATGATTTCAATCTGAAACAAAGCTGGACTGCAGCTGTGTCTATAAAAACATGGCTTACTTGACTGGTTAACCACTGCCAGCTGTTTTGTGTTTTGGCGACAGATAGGACTTCTTTTGGTCACAAATGCTCCCTGTTTTTTTGGTGTATCCTTGCCTAGAATTTAGTAGGCTAACACCCCTGAGGTAATGGATTGAATGGTCACCAGTTATTGTATCTCACCACTAGCACTGTGTGTTGCCTTGGCTAGTATTGCACATAGAGAGGAAATGATGCTGTGCTCTGCCAGAGCTCTAAATTTTTGTGTTTAGCTTAAGTCATATGCCCCTTCTCACACCAACGCTTAAATGTATAAAATGCTAGGCAGTAAGTAGTACTAAGAAATATCTTACAGGAAGGGATTATTACATTATCAAAAGTTTAAACCTTAACCTGGGGCAGAAGAAAATACTTTCATTTAAGGGGTAGAACATTTGGGTATGAACTAGTATAACAGTAGTCAATTTTTTAGGCAAAAAGGAGAAAGTGAAACCATAAGATTAATTTATTTTCTCCATACAAGAAATTTGTTGGAATTTAAGTTGAAGATTGTTCAGACCTTCCAAAGTGGTATGGTTATAAAGAAGAATTGAAACAAGAATGCAAAATGCTGGTCTCAAGCGATGGCTGAGTGCAAGTACCTACATGAAGAATTTGCTTTTCAGCTACCACACAATTAACTGAAACATGGACTGGAAATAAATGACCATATGAAAAATAGTTACATTTTATTTAGAGTGCCTTTGAATGAGAAGAGACAGGGCATGATTTGAAATGGCATTTAAACCACCATTTAAATAATAATGATTTTTTCTTTTAAATGAAGCTTTTGTTTTTCGAGAAAATACCTTTTTTGCTTCAAGAAGTAAAAAGATCCTGGGGAAAAATATAGGAAGTGCAGGGTGGTCCATATAAAATAATGGGTAACTGTAACACAAAATGAACCCTCTCTCCTTTGAAAAATAGAATCTACACTATTGTTACTGATTTTCAAAAGAGAGTATTTCTTCCATAGTAGTAACCTAAACATTGGAAGGGAGGTTTGTGATTTTTTAAATTAATTTTGACTTTTAGAGAACATCATGAATGGTAAGATGGAATATTAAAGAATGGGAAAAAGAAAAAAAAAGAATGAAAGAAGATAAAAATTTAATAACTTTGCACTAAACTGGTCTGTGTTCAAATCGTGGTGTCATTATTATTTTTTTTGGGGGGGATGATGTCACCTAGACACTCCAAATTTTATTTTAAAATTTATTTTATTAGTGATTTAATAATGATCAACAATATTGTGGGACAAGAGGTACAGTTCCACTACCAGAGTTCTGTGTCTAATCTCCTCCATTGTATTCCTCTGGGAGCATGAACCAAAGATCTGTATGAGGTGAAGAAAGTGGGAGGTCTGGCTTCTGTAATTGCTTCCCTGCTAGAGATGGGTGTTGGAAGATTGATCCATATTCCCAATCTGTTTCTATTTTCCCTAGTAGGGCAGGGCTCTGGAGAAGTGGACTTCCAGGGCACATTGGTGAGGCCATATGCCCAGGGAAGTCACACTGGTGTCATATGCAAACTGGTGACTAAAAAACATTTAGATATAAAGGAGAACAAATTGTTTAATAATCAGAAACCTAAAGGTAAAAATAGAGCAGGTGAGATTTGGGGTCTTCATGCTGGAAGAAGCTAGGAAGTCTATTTTACCTATATTCCAATGGGCCCATGACTTTACTAATTTTTTTTTCCTGGGCAACTCAAGTTAATGTGCAGGTGGGCTAAAAGTATTTTTTGGGAGGATGGTGCCAGAGTTGGGAATACTACCTGAAAGCTAGATAAGGGCAGAGACTAGCTCCCAAATATGAGAAAAGTATGTAAATACCGTTAACTGTAAACCACATCAATCTGACCTAGGGCCCATGTCTATTCATATTTAGCACAGGAGTCTGTGTAACCACTGCATCCCTGTTGGTCTGAGCTCACATTCCATGGTCATAGTTAAGAAGATTCTAAGTTGCACTCATTTCAGAATCAGTCTATCTGAATGGCAGACTGTGTTGATCCAGTCTCCCTTCAGAGAATGGGGCAATTTCTACTACTGTTTCCGTAGCCCCCATGTCCACTTGGTCTATTCCAAATTATATTCCTCCATGAGGATAATTTCTGGAACCATCCGTTCCACCCCGGTTCCATGGCTGCCAGTTCTTAGCAACATCGCCCCGCCAGATATTCGTCGGGATGCGGCATCATCTAAGTTCATTTCCCACGTCTCCGCTCGACCGGACCTGCCAATCTACGCGGATATCTTCGCCCACCCTGTCCAACGCTTGACGTCTCGTCACCCAATCTGGTCCCCTATGCCTACACTGAACTTCTCTGTTCCAGACTCTTGGAAACAGAGTTAGCAGTTAGCTGAGGTCAAGAACAAACACCTCATCACAGACCCCTGCAAGCGTCAACCCGGCTTTGACCTAGCACGTTATGATTGGGCCCTCCTCAATCGCTATCGAACAGGCCATGGCCGGTGCGCCGCTATGTTCCATCGCTGGGGAGCCAGAGACAACCCGAACTGCCCCTGCGGCTACAGACAGACTATGACCCACAGAGTCAACGACTGCCACCTCTCCAGATTCAAAGGAGGTCTCGAAACTTTACATCAGGCTCAACCTGACACTGTTGACTGGCTACGGAAGAAGGGCAAACCAGAGAAGAAGAAGAAGGCAAGGTCCAGTAGAGTCCCAGAAGAGGGTACCAAGTTTTGTTATTGTTTTTCATATACTATGGAAAATATCAAGACATATATTAAAGAGATCCTACGAAACTGAAATAAAAGATTTTATAAAATGAATATACTTACGTCTGTCACACACAGTAGCTCATTCCCTTTAACTTTTCCATATTAAGGAGTTTTAAAATATTTACTTCTGCATATTTTTCCAGAATTAAAACAGACATTTTTATTGAGTAAACATTTTGTATAGGTTATGACGCCATATCCAACAAACTTAATTAACATTCAGTCAAGACATTAATAAAACTCTTGTGCAAAAATGATTCATTTTATATAGTTTAAATTTGACATAATTTTTCTAGTGTTCTTGCCCAGAACACAAATCACATTAGATATTATTTATAATGTTGTTTCAATATTTCTATACATTTGGGAAACATTAAACTCTACCCTAGTCCCTTGTTGGGAAGTCTTCCAGTTCAGAAAGCTGTTTAAATTTATTTAAGCTTAAATTTTCTATCTTTATTTCTGCATACACAATTTTTAGGTAAAACTTATTTATAGGACATGGAATGCTTTTTGTGAAAATTTTGTGTGATTGATCAGATTTGCCCCATAAACCCTGTATGCAAAAATAGTCATATTTTTTTTTACTTAGAATAAAATGAAGATTTGATTTGACATTATTAGCAGGAAATCTTTTGTATTTGGTTAATGTTTCTCTCAGTCTTAATTCTCTTGTGTTGAATAAGAACTCTATTATATTTATTCATGATAGAAGCATCTTTTTCTGCTCCCAGATAAACTTCAGAGAGTGAACTGGAAACCCATTTCCTTTTGGTTAAGGCCAACATTTCACAGAACAACAAAAACTGGACTATATGCTTTTCTCTGATAGCCCTGACTTTGATCATTAGTGGTCCATACTGAGGCATTAAAGTTGGAGTGACATTTTATAGACATTACTTACTCATTGCTCCTAAGGCACAACACAGTTCTGTGAATCTGGATGCAGTGTCAGTATTATTTCCCAACAAAAAGATGCTAATTCTGAGTCTGGCTTTCCAACTCAGACTTCTCTTGCCCTCTTAGTAGATTCTCTCTTGAGACTTAACCAAATCTTTTAACCAAATAATTTAACCAGATCTTGGGAATAAATGTTTGAGTCTTCATAACTTTCCTCTGAAAAGGTCAAAGATCTTTCTACTCAAATTGGTTGAGATATGTGCTTGAAGACAAAATGAATGGAACTGGAAGTGATTATGCTTCCACATCTGGTTGAGTGCACACAGTATAGTGGACAAAGACCCAGATTCAAGCCTCCAGTTCCTACCTGGAGAAGAAAACTTCACAAGTGTTGAAGTGCTGCAGGAGTTTCTCTCTCTCTCTCCCTCTCTTTTTATCTTCCCCCCTCCCTCTCAATTTCTCTCTGTCTCTAATCAAAGCAAACAAACAAAAACAGAGAAAAAAACCCCAAACCAAAACTAACAGCTATTTTTGTTCTTATATGGAGTATAAGGGATTAAAACACATGAACTTGCATAAACAAAAGAAAAGTGACCAAATTATTTCTAAGACTTTGTCTGAATTATGGTGGGTAGTGTGTGTGTGTGTGTGTGTGTTCTATATTTGTGTATTAGTCAAGGTGCTGCCTACAGATTCCACCAATTTCTTTGGGTAATACCCAGAAAGCTGAAAAAAATCCTTCAGAGGATGTAATGTACAGAAATCATCTTACGTGAGATAAGCCAGAAGGAGTAGTATGAATACTGAATGATGTCACTCATAGGTAGAAGTTAAGAAGCAAGGAAAGAAAGGGAAAATACAGGCTAAAACTTAAATTGGCTATTGTTTATTGCAGCAAAGTCAGGATCTATCAGATGGGAGGGAGTATAGAGAAGGGGGGTCAAATGGGAGGGAACTGGTAAGGATCTGGAGGCCCAGTTATACTCAGGAGGTCTTCAGTTGGAAGTGGAAGTAGTGTCTGGACACTTAACACAGGAAGGTAAACATCAACAACTGTACTGTAAATTGTAAACCATGGTTTGATTTTTGTTTTTATAAAATCTGTGCATATATTATGAAGCATATATACTGAAATCTGGCTCAGGTAGAAATACAAAGCTCATTTAGGAATCATTGTAATAATTTAGGTGACAGATTAGAACAATTACAACTATATTATTAGAGGTAATAAGCAGTTGGGGCTGAGGAAGATGCCTCACCGTGTAGAGTACATACTTTATCATGAGTAAAACTGGGATTGATTCCCAGTATCACATAGGGAATGTGGGAGTGCCATAGGTAGGAACCAGTACTTTGATTTATTCCCCTATACCTCTCTATGTTTTCTTTTCTGCTTTCTCTTTCTTGCCATACCTCACCACTAATCATATAGAATAAAAATTGGGCCAGAGAGGCTATTCAGATATATGACACATGTGTGAGATCCTGAATTTTATGTCTCAGCCATCACCCTCACAATAAAAAGAAACACTTAATTAGGAATATATGTTTAAAATAAAACTTACAGAATTTACTGTTGAACTGAATCTAAGTTGTGAGAAAAAGAGAGGCACCAGTGAGGCCACTAAGTTTTGTGATATAAACAAAAGGAATCTTAGAGATACCCTTAATTATAATAAGTACCCTAATATATAGAGTTAGTGCATGTACAGAAGTAATCATCTATATTTGAGCATGATAGATTAATTAGAGCTATCATTCAGGCACCCTAGTGAATTTACAAAGTATGATTTCAAAAGATTGAATTAGCGATAGTGTCTAAAATTTAAGATGTCATTTAAAAGTCATGATATTGGAAATTATATAGATAATGCTTATGAAGAAGACAAGTAAATGATTTTGAAGACATTTCCAATGATTCAAATTCAGAAATATGAGTACAGGTTAGTGGTGGAGGAGAATAAGAAATAATTTTCTAAGAGTTAAGAAAGTGCTTCAAAAGCATGTTGACAATTGGCTTTTGTAATACAAAGATCATTGATAAAACTATTATGTTTTAGGAGTATGTGTAAAGAAAAAAGGAAGAAGTGGATTCAGGAATCAGAGACATTTTTTTAAAATGATTAATGTAAATGGAACAGTCAAGTAAAGGGAGTCATTAGGTCAAGTTTGTCTTTAACCTCATAGATATTATTACATAACTATAAGTGAATGGGAAAGATTTGTGCAATAAATCAATGATGTAGGAGAAAGAAAGAGAAATTGTATCATAAATATGATCTTACATTACAAAAATGATTGAGTTGACATTAGATGAGAATTCATACTCTTAGTGAGGGATAGAGTGATAAAAAGAGTACAAAATTATAAAAGTATAAGGGGGTGCATTTGATTAAAAGATGTATGTATTACAATATATATGTATTCATTCATTGAGTGTCTGTGCCTTTGAATGCATTCCAGACTCAAATAGCAAGTCAAGGGAGTAGATTGACCCATGTAAAAAAGAGAGTATCAGAAATAGAAGACATACTGGTCACAGTGATTGAATTCAAAATAGAAGAAAAAAAAATTCAGGAAAAATAAAGCAACTCTTTGAGAGATTGAAAACTTCAACAGAGAAAACAAATTATAATTATGATTATAGGGTTCTAAGGAGAGGACATAAAGAATGGAATAGAAATTATATTAAAAATAATAGTAGAAAAATTTCTAAATCTGAGGTGTGATAAATATATAGACGTAGGGGGTCAGGCAGTGGTGCACTGGGTTTAGTGCACATAGTGCAAAGTGCAAGGATCCCAGTTTGAGCCCCCAACTTCCCACATGAAGGGGGATCACTTCACAAGTCGTGAAGTGGGACTGAAGGTGTCCATTTCTCCCCCTTCCTTTTGTTACCTTCTAAATTTCTTTCTGTCCTATCCAATAAAAATGAAAATGGCCTCCAGGAGCAGTGGATTCACAGTGCAGGCACCAAGCCTCCAGTGGTAACCCTGGAGGCAACCAAGAGAAAAACAAAAAAGAAAAGAAAAAGAAGTAAAAAGAAATTACTAAATGGTCATTAAAAAGGAAAAAAGGTATAGTTGTTCAGGAAGCAGAGAGAACTCCCAAATTCTTAAATACAAATAGAGCTACACCAAGACACATCATTGTGAAATTACCAGTTAAGGACAAAGAAAAAAAGTTACAAGTTATCAGGGGAAAAATGTTTTATATAGGCAGCATAGTAGGACTTGCATCAGATTTTTCTACAGGAACTAAGGAGGCTAGTAGAGAGTGGAATGATATATTCAAGACTTTAAAATAAAAAAAAAACTGCCCACCACACAAACTTCACCCTGAAAGACAATCATTCAAATATAAAGGAGCGGTTGGAAGATGGCGGACTGAGAAGCTGCTAGCAGCCTGTGCTCTGATCACATCTGGAAACGGTAGGATTTTCTGCCTTTAGCAGGCCAGTCAATAATTATAGTCACCAAAGAGATGAATATAATTTAATTTGTGTTAAGAATTAGAGTAAAGGTGGCATGGACTAGCGGGCGGGCTGCTCTAGACTTCCCAGGCGGCGCCAGGAAAGGCGGGTGCGCTGGGCATTATCCTCCGCCCGGGAAGGCGGCTCCTCCGCTGGTTGCAGAGCACTGCTGGGCAGCCGGCAGAGGACCCGGAGGGAGCACTATAGCTCGGGGGCTTTCTCTTGGGAGTCTCCAGGGACCACTGCGACCCGAAGGGCGGATCCAAAGACTTCTTAAGTATAGCTCTCATTGGATCAAAGGACTTGGAGCTAGTTTTCATTTTTGAGAAATTCTTTTAAAAAGTCTGGGGGGGGGGTTCCCGGAAGATGGCGGACTGAGAAGCTGCTAGCCGCTGAGCTCCGAACACATCCCCTGGAAACAATAGGATTTTCTGCCTTTAGCAGGCCAGCCAAAAGGGGTCATAGCGGTGACAAGGAGATGACTATAACTTAATTTGGGTTAAGAATTAGAGTAGGGGAAAAAATTCTTTTTTCTTCCTTTTAATTTTCAAGCATACCTCCCCCTCCCCCCCCCGCCATAAGCAGACCCTGGGGATCAGCTCCTAGCAGGATACCCCACACCACCAAACAGGGTGCTTTTTTGAATTCACTGATACACATTTGGGAAGTTCCTTGCACTGCTCTTTAATTACAACTCTTTTTCTTATCTTCTCCCTTTTCTCTTTCTTGTCTCTCTTTCTCTCTCTTTTTTTTTTTTTTTAGTCTTGTCATACACTTCTTCGTTCTTCTTTGCCTTTCTGAATTTGTGAATTACTTTGGGGAAGAAATCTGACTCAGAGCGGACTCTCTATGTGTGTATCTCTGCTCTAGTTCCCTTTCCCCTCTTGTTACCCCTAGAATATACGGTGGATAGTAGATTTGCATAACTGTCTATTCTGCTATCCTCTCTTTCTTTTCTCTTTCTTCACTGGGATTTGGTTACTATTTTTTCACGGACTGGAGAAATTGTTTGGCTAACTGGTAATGATTAAACTACTTCAATACTTACTTCAGTTGCTACTGTAATTCCGGAGGTTGGTGAGTGCAATTGTCATAAAGGTATTTAGTACAATGTTACTTGTACTCAAGACACAACAACTGAGGAACAACAGAGCATAAAAAAAAAAGAAGAAAGAAACACATAAATAAAAAAAATGGGTAGATCAAAAACAAATAAAACTGCTACTCCAATGAATGATGACAAGAGCCCAGAAGAAACTACAAATCAGCCAGAAGTAACCATAGATAAGAAAAGTATGCGAGCAATAATAAACTTATTAATCACAGAAATGAAAACAACATTGGAGGAAAGGAATGGCAGTATTAGGGAAACAACAGTTGAGACCCCCAAGGAAAATACTGATTATCTTGAGGCAATTAGAGAACTGAAAGCTGAAATAGCTGTAATGAAGAAAGAAGCTGAGGCAAGGGAAAGAAGACTAACAGAAGCAGAAAACAGAATTAGTCAGACAGAGGATGAGTTAGAGAAAACTAAGAAAGAGGTGAAAGAGCTTAAAAAGAGATTGAGAGACACTGAAAACAGCAACAGAGACATATGGGATGATCTCAAAAGAAGTAACATTCGTATAATTGGCCTGCCACAGGAAGAAAGAGAGGAAGGGGAAGCAAACATTCTACAGGAAATAATACAAGAAAACTTCCCAGACCTGAATAACAGAAAGGATATCAAGGTTCAAGAGGCCCAGAGAGTACCAAACAGAATCAACCCAGACCTGAAGACACCAAGACACATCATAGTCACAATGAGAAGAAGTAAGGATAAAGAAAGGATCCTAAAGGCTGCAAGAGAGAAACGAAAAGTCACCTACAAGGGAAAACCCATAAGATTATCTGCAGACTTCTCCACTCAAACTCTAAAAGCCAGAAGGGAGTGGCAAGATATCTATCGAGCCCTGAATGAAAAAGGGTTTCAACGAAGGATAATCTATCCTGCTAGACTTTCATTCAAACTAGATGGAGGGATCAAAACCTTCTTAGATAAACAACAGTTAAAGGAGGCAACCATCACCAAGCCGGCCCTGAAAGAGGTACTAAAAGACCTCTTATAAACAAGAACATCATTATAATACTTGTAACATATCAGAGCAAACAATTTTTTTTAGAACAATGGCACTACAATACATTAAATCCATAATATCAATAAATGTCAATGGCTTAAACTCACCCATCAAAAGGCACAGGGTGGGGGGATGGATCAGAAAACATAACCCAACCATATGCTGCTTGCAAGAATCCCATCTGTCACAACAAGATAAACACAGACTTAAAGTGAAAGGATGGAAAACTATCATACAGGCTAATGGACCACAAAAAAGGGCAGGAACAGCCATTCTCCTCTCAGACATGATAGATTTTAAATTAAATAAAGAAATAAAAGATAGGCAAGGACATTACATAATGATTAGAGGATCAATCAGCCAAGAAGACTTAACAATTATTAACATCTATGCACCCAACGAGGGACCATCTAAATACATTAAGCATCTACTGAAAGAATTTCAAAAATACATCAATAGTAATACAATAATAGTGGGAGACTTCAATACCCCACTCTCACACTTAGACAGATCAACAAAGCAGAGAACCAATAAAGATACAAGAGAATTGAATGAAGAGATTGACAGACTAGACCTCTTGGACATTTTCAGACTCCTCCACCCCAAAAAACTGGAATACACCTTCTTTTCAAATCCACATAACACATACTCAAGGATAGACCACATGTTAGGCCACAAAGACAGCATCAATAAATTCAAGAGCATTGAAATCATCCCAAGTATCTTCTCAGACCACAGTGGAGTAAAACTAACATTTAACAACAAACGGAAAATTATTAAAAGACACAGAATTTGGAAACTAAACAACATGCTCCTTAAGAACCACTGGGTCAGAGACTCACTCAAGCAGGAAATTCAAATGTTCCTGGAAACTAATGAAAATGAAGACACAACCTATCAAAATATTTGGGACATAGCTAAAGCAGTACTGAGAGGGAAACTTATAGCCATACAATCACATATTAAACACCAAGAAGAAGCTCAAATGAACGACCTTACTGCATACCTCAAGGACTTAGAGGAAGAGGAACAAAGGAACCCTAAAGCAACCAGAAGGACAGAAATCACTAAAGTTCGAGCAGAAATAAACAACATCGAAAATAATAGAACCATACAAAAGATCAATGAAGCCAAATGTTGGTTCTTTGAAAGATTAAACAAAATTGACAAACCCCTAGCCAGACTCACCAAACAAAAAGGAGGGAAGACTCAAATTAATAGAATTGTAAACGATGCAGGAGATATCACAACTGACACCACAGAAATCCAGAGAATCCTGCGAAACTTCTATAAAGAACTATATGCCACCAAGCTAGAGAATCTGGAAGAAATGGAACAATTCCTAGAAACCTATGCACTTCTAAAACTGAGCCAAGTATAACTACAAAATCTAAATGCACCAATCACAGACAAAGAAATTGAAACCGTTATTAAGAACCTCTCCAACAACAAAAGTCCTGGACCAGATGGCTTCACAAACGAATTCTACAAAACTTTCAGGAAACAGTTCATACCCATACTTCTTAAGCTATTCCATAAAATTGAAGAAACAGGAATACTACCTACAACCTTTTATGAAGCCAACATCACCCTGATACCAAAAGCTGATAGGGACAGAACAAAAAAAAGGAAAACTACAGACCAATATCTCTGATGAACATAGAAGCCAAAATATTAAACAAGATCTTGGCAAACCGGATACAGCAACACATCAAAAAGATTGTTCATCATGACCAAGTGAGATTCATCCCAGGAATGCAAGGCTGGTTCAACATCCGTAAGTCAATGTCATTCACCACATCAATAAAAGCAAAGCCAAAAACCACATGATTATCTCAGTAGATGCAGAGAAAGCCTTTGACAAAATCCAACACCCGTTCATGTTCAAAACTCTACAAAAAATGGGAATAGATGGGAAATTCCTCAAGATAGTGGAGTCTATATATAGCAAACCTACAGCCAACATCATACTCAATGGACAGAAGCTGAAAGCATTCCCCCTCAGATCGGGGACTAGACAGGGCTGTCCACTGTCACTGTTACTCTTCAACATAGTATTGGAAGTTCTTGCCATAACAATCAGGCAAGAGAAAGAAATCAAAGGAATACAGATTGGAAGGGAAGAAGTCAAGCTCTCACTATTTGCAGATGATATGATAGTATACATAGAAAGACCTAAAGAATCCAGTAGAAAATTACGGGAAGTTATTAGGCAATATAGCAAGGTATCAGGCTACAAAATCAATGTACAAAAATCAGTGGCATTTCTTTATGCAAACACTAATTCTGAAGAAGACATGAAGAAATCACTCCTATTTACTGTTTCAGCAAAATCAATCAAATACCTAGGAATAAAGTTGACCAAAGAAGTGAAAGACTTGTATGCTGAAAACTATGAGTCGCTACTCAAGGAGATAGAAACTGATACCAAGAAATGGAAAGATATTCCATGCTCATGGATTGGAAGAATAAATATCATCAAAATGAATATTCTCCCCAGAGCCATATACAAATTTAATGCAATACCCATCAAAGTTCCACCAAGCTTCTTTAAGAGAATAGAACAAACACTACAATCATTTATCTGGAACCTGAAAACACCTAGAATTGCCAAAACCATCTTAAGGAAAAGAAACAGAAATGGAGGCATCACATGTCCAGACCTTAAACTATATTATAAAGCCATTATCATCAAAACAGCATGGTACTGGAACAAAAATAGGTACACAGACCAGTGGAACAGAATGGAAAGCCCAGAAGTAAATCCCAACACCTATGGGCATATAATCTTTGATATGGGGGCCCAAAGGATTAAATGGAAAAAGGAGGCTCTCTTCAATAAATGGTGCAGGTAAAACTGGGTTGTAACATGCAGAAGAATGAAATTGAACCACTTTATCTCACCAGAAACAAAAATCAACTCCAAATGGATCAAAGACCTAGATGTCAGACGAGAAACAATCAAATACTTAGAGGAAAACATTGGTAAAACAGTTTCCCACCTACACCTCAAGGACATCTTTGATGAATCAAACCCAATTGCAAGGAAGACTAAAGCAGAAACAAACCAATGGGACTACATCAAATTGAAAAGCTTCTGCACATCCAAAGAAACTATTAAACAAACAGAGAGACCCCTCACAGAATGGGAGAACATCTTCACATGCCAGACATCAGACAAGAAACTAATCACCAAAATATATAAAGAGCTCAGCAAACTTAGCACCAAAAAAGCAAATGACCCCATCCAAGAATGGGCAGAGGATATGAACAAAACATTCACCTTAGAGGAGATCCAAAAGGCTAACAAACATATGAAAAACTGCTCTAGGTCACTGATTGTCAGAGAAATGCAAATTAAGACAATACTAAGATACCACCTCACTCCTGTAAGAATGGCATACATCAAAAAGGACAGCAGCAACAAATGCTGGAGAGGATGTGGGGACAGAGGAACCCTTTTACATTGCTGGTGGGAATGTAAATTGGTACAGCCTCTGTGGAGAGCAGTCTGGAAAACTCTCAGAAGGCTAGACATGGACCTTCCATATGATCCAGTAATTCCTCTCCTGGGCTTATACCCCAAGGACTCCATAACACCCAACCAAAAAGAGGTGTATACTCCTATGTTCATAGCAGCACAATTCATAATACCTAAAACCTGGAAGCAACCCAGGCGCCCAACAACAGATGAGTGGCTGAGAAAGCTGTGATATATATACACAATGGAATACTATGCAGCTATCAAGAACAATGAACCCACCTTCCCTGACCCATCTTGGACAGAGCTAGAAGGAATGATGTTAAGTGAACTAAGTCAGAAAGATAAAGATGAGTATGGGATGATCCCACTCATCAACAGAAGTTGATTAAGAAGATCTGAAAGGGAAACTAAAAGCAGGACCTGATCAAATTGTTAGTAGGGCACCAAAGTAGAAACCCAGTGGTGAGGGGAGACATGCAGCTTCCTGGGCCAGTGGGGGGTGGGAGTGGGTGGGAGGGATGGGTCACAGTCTTTTGGTGGTGGGAATGGTGTTTATGTACACTCCTAGCAAAATGTAGACATATAAATCAGTAGTTAATTAATATGAGAGGGGGAAAATCAATTGTATGTCTCAAAGTTTCTCAAAACACAAACTGAATCCTTTTAATATATAGGCTGTGTATTTGATATGCGGACTCTCTCAAAAGCCTAGACCAAGTAGATTAGAAGCATCCAATAGCACAGCTATATACAAGATACTGGATACTGTACAGCAAACCATAACAAAGGGACTTTTCAAAGTTAACCCAATTAACAAATAATGTGATGATAACATTAACTATCGATTGTCTTTTTGAACCCTAAGACATCTCCACTATAGAGCCCCTACTTCCCCCAGTCCTAGAACCCTTGGATAGGGCCCACTTTCCCGTATGCATCTCCCAATCCAAACCAGATAATATTGCATCCGCCGATCACAACCTAACCAAAGCAACGATTGCCACCTCAACATGCTTCACCTCAGACTGTGTCCAGAGACTTCACGTGAGGAATGACAACCCTTCAGCTTCATTACTCGGGTGAGACCTTTCCTTTTATAGTACAATCTAATTTCATCTCAGGTAGTTCACTTTCTAACAAAGTCCCATAATCTAGATATACACCAGTTTCTGTGAGAGAGAGCTTATGTGTACAAGTATCCATAAACTACTGCAAAATATATACCTGAAAGCAGTAGTACACTAGAGTTTGCAGTGAGTACCTCCCTAACACTTCCTCTCCACTATTCCAAGCTTTGGGTCCATGATTGCTCAACAAATTGTTTGGCTTCGTATGTTAACTCTCTTTTCAATCACCAGGTTCCAGATGCCACCAAGATGCTGGCCAGGCTTCCCTGGATTGAAGACCCCACCAATGTGTCCTGGAGCTCAGCTTCCCCAGAGACACACCTTACTAGGGAAATAGAGAGGCAGACTGGGAGTATGGACCGACCAGTCAACGACCATGTTCAGCGGGGAAGCAATTACAGAAGCCAGACCTTCTACCTTCTGCAACCCTCAACTACCCTGGGTCCATGCTCCCAGAGGGCTAGAGAATGGGAAAGCTATCATGGGAGGGGGTGGGGTATGGAGATTGGGTGGTGGGAATTGTGTGGAGTTGTACCCCACCTACCTTATGTTTTTGTTCATTAATCCTTTCTTAAATAAAAAATTAAAAAAAAAAGTTTCACAAAAAAAATATAATGGAGCAATAAAAATGTAGGGGACATAAAACAAACAAACAACAGGTACAAAACTAAAAGAGTTTGCCAACCCAGACCCACCTACCTTGCAAGAGTTACCAAAAACAGTGCTGTAGAAAAAAACAAAGGACATTTAACCCTCAATAAGATGATGCACAATAAAACAGACCCAGAAACATAAGCCATAGGAATATGAGACAACATTAAAGTATAAAAAGGGAAGAAGAAATGAATAGAAGATGCTCAAGCAAAGAACGGTGAGACAAGAACAATTTAATACTCTTTTAATCTGTGTTTGAATATATTTATATTGTACGTATAATACTTTTAAGTACAGCACATTTATACACAGTCCTCTATATCTTGTTAAATGGCATCATTTTTTCCTCTAGTACTTCTTAGTCTTTCTCACAACTTTTTTCCCTCATCTTTTTTTTTTTTTATCATATGTAATATCTTGAGGTTCTTTAATTTGGTACTTGACTTCAAGTACTCTTGTTGCTATAGTTATATCTGTTACAAAATTGACCTGCATTTTCCTAAAAGACAAGTACTGTATGGCTTCACTAAAATGTGCAATTAAAAGAGCTGAAACACATAAATTTATTGAAAAAAAAAAAGTCTGTCGCTAAGACTTGGTGAAAACTATAGTGGATAGAAGGGAGACCAGAGGGGTGGAGGATAACAAAGACTGTAGTGGTGGGCACAGTGTGGAACTAAAAGCCCGTAATCTTACAGATTTGTAAATGATGATAATTGTGAGATCAAAACACTCAGCGATACCTAGGTACATCTAGAATTCTTCATTTTCAAATAGAATTATCTTTAAGTCAAAAGATGGAGATACCAGTACCTGTTTTTATCTATGTATGAACATTTATAAACATCTCTTAAATTAATTGAAACTTAATTTCCCTTTCTATGGGATGTAGATGAATACCCCTGCCTTGACTAGCTCAAAAAGTTGTTAAGTTCTTTTCACCATGGAAATCAGTGTGCTCTGTATATTTACAAACATATGAAGAAATTGAGTCTTAGGTCCAAAAATTTGTCTAAGATCACATAGCATGTATACTAAGATGAATTTCAAACTCAGGCTATTTCAGCTCTTAATACTTAAGTCAGCAACATCCAGCAAACACACACACTCAACTGAGATCTAAAGGACACAAACATATCTGCTCTATCATTTTAATTCTCCTGTTCATTGTTGGTTGGTTTCAAAAAAGAGGACAAAAATGGCTTCAAACATTCCTTCCATATAACTACATTACATTCATCTTTGGAAGCTACGGTTTGAATTGCTTCATTCATCTTTTCAGGCTACATATCCAGGGACCGGATCTGGTGGCTGATTACCAATTTTCTGTAAGTTAACTGGAAAACCGGAAAACCGGAGTAGTAGTTCATCTCTGTTTACATTATGCAAATATCTGTGCGATACAGGTATAAGTTAGGGCATAGCAGTGCATTTCACGCTTTGCAAACCTGCATTTACAAATTAGCTTTCTGTCAAAGTCACATATTAGTAACACATCCAGCGCTCCTCTGCTCAGCGGCAATGTTACTGATGAATTTGAAAGGCAGCAGTAGTATTTTTATGCAAATATCCAATAAAATGCCTTTGTTAAATAAGCAACTTCTTCCAAAAACCAAGTTGATTTACAGTGATCTAACTTATAAGTGTCCCCGATGACAACCTTTTGAGCTATATTAGTTAAATGATAGAATGGCAATGGTGTTAAGTCTACAGCAATATATTATAATGGAAAAAAAAAGCCTGATCAGCAGGGAGCCTTTAATACCAAACTCTATAGGCCACTTAAATAGTGTAATCTGGCTTTCAAGTGGAGCATTCTAAAGATTCTGTATGAACCCTGCTTTGGGGTTTCAGAGAATCAGAATGATATTGAGGACAAAGCTCTGTTCTGGATCTACCTGTCACTGAAAAGCTCATGCTGCTCTTCTACAAAGCCAGGTGGGATCATTTTTCTAGGAAACATCAATTACTTTTGCTTTTGCTCAGAAATGGCACAGTTATTTTTAGAGATATTTTCCACTGGTCTACAAAGTATTACAATTGCCATAACACATTAGGTAGTATCATAATAGTGTAAGGATCCCTGAGCAAAATATGCCTCCCCATGATAATGTCTCACTCACCTTTGAAAAACAGCAGGGTTTTTTTCTTTCTTTTTAAAAGGTATTATAATGTCCTGCGCAACTGGCAAGGTGTCAATATGGATGGAAAAGTGAATGAATTAGAATTTTAAAGATTTCCATTGCACTTAGACTTACAGATTTTTTTTTTTTCTCTCTGAGGGCCAGCTAGTAAAATTTATAGTCTGAAATAATAGTCTTATCTGAATAAAATGAACCAGATTATTCTAGGGTCTAATCAAATTCTGGAGGTTAAATGAGCTACATTTGGAAGTTACATTAACACAGCAGTAGTTTAATAAATTATACTCTGATGATTTAACTTCCACTGGTACTTAATTTACAACTGAAAATGATCTTGGTATATGGACAATCTAGGCTATCTTGAACTAGTTGTATGTTCTAATGTAGTATATATATATATCCAGGCAAAATGTATGAAATATAGTTTTGTAAGTAATGTAAGCAAATGGAATCCTGTGAGGGTAAACTCCTTCATTGACTAGAGAAACAGAATTTAGAATGTTAACATTTTTCTTTCTTGGAGCCCTTCAATTTCTTTCTCTCTCTCTCTCTCTCTCTCTCTCTCTCTCTCTCTCTCTCTGTGTGTGTGTGTGTGTGTGTGTGTGTGTGTGTGTTATCCCCAAAGATGGATTGTTATGCCATAGGCCTTAAGGAAAATTTTTCTCATTTGTTCCATCAACTCTCTTCAACTAGAATCCTTGGTCCGATTTCAAGTGAGACATTATGAGAAGAAAATAAAACACCTTAGTCTTTTACTTGAATGTTAACTGCATGTAAAGTTACAGTCTGTGAAAGTTCATCGACCCATACATCTCTACATGCCTCCATCCTTCAGTCCATTAATAAATTTGTTTATTCACTCACTCGGTAAAGAGCCCTCATTTTAGCAGTTTAATAGTATTCTGTGTCTTGAGTGAATACAAACCAAAGGAGATGCAGACTGTAAAAATGACAAATCTGGTTTTTGGTGGAGAGAGTTGTTCATAAAATAGCCAGCCTTGGTTAGCTTGATTTTACCAGCTGTTTTTATTGCATGTCCAGCTAGGATGGGCATTGGATCTTGATGATAGCTTAATATAGTTATTGGCAAGCTCCTGTAGGTTCTTTCTACCCCTACTATGACTGAACGCATAGTACGTAACTTTTGGATAAACAGAAGATTTTGGCTTCCAAACCTGGGTAATATTCCTTTAAGAAAACCATGAATTTATGCTCAGAATTCAATATCAAAAAACAAGAATGACATTCTTAAGTAAACCTAAAAACACCATTTGTAAACTTTGGCAGGGGGATAGTGATATTTAAATAACCTTTTATTAATTCCTTTTTAAAAAACATATTTATTTTATTTGATAGTACAGAGAGAAATTGAGAGGGTGGGGAAGACAGAAAAGGAGAGAGGCAGAGAGACACCTGCATCACCGCTTCACTTCTTGTGAAGCTCTTCCCCAGCCGGTGGGGGCTGGGGCCTTGAACCCAGGTCCTTGTGGTTGGTAATGGGTGCAGTGCACTTGTCCAGGTGAACCACCACCTTGCCCTCCTTTTATTAATTCCTTTAGCAGGGTTTTCTAACCCGTTTTCTTAAATCACTCTGTCCTCCTTACTCTCTAGATTTTTAATAGGAAAAAGTCATCTTAATAAATGCAAAATTAATTCCAATTCTTCAAATTAAGCTGTGAAATGCATTTAATTAAGTGTATGAATGCAATTTACTAAATTAATTCACTTATTTACTTCAATTCTTTGAGTGGGATATTTTAAAGTCTTTTCAGTTTTATTTATGTGCATCAGAATACATGAGTTGAAGGTCTCAATATAAGATTCTAAAGATGGGGAAGGAGTAAAACAAACACCGGTATCAATGGCTTTTTTAATTTAAAGAGACAGCTTTCCTTTTTGCATATGAGCTATTTCTTGTTCACGAATGGGTCTAGTTAGACCTTTGAGAGATGTTTATTATTGTCTGGATTTAGGAAATGAGTAGAGGCACTTGATTTTGTAGCTCCATCAATTTCTTATTCCACACATCTCAGGCAAACGACAAAAAACAAACTCTTATCAGCCCCCTCAAAACATGTATCTATATGAAAAAAAAGATGTCCAGATTTCAATGTGTACTATATTTTATTCTTTATGATATCATATTGAATTGTGTCTCTTCACAGAGTCTTGAATACTTTACAAAAGTCTGTTAATTCAGATGACCTGAGGGAGGCATATTCCTTAATTTGAAAATTGACTGGACAGATCTTGAATGAGAGTCCTGGAATTGTTTTGGGTATTTTATATGCTTTTAATTATGGGCAATTATACAGAGATGTAGATGTTACAAGCCAGCTGGTGTAGTGTGGAATAGTGGCTTTCTGTGTTCAACATGGAACTTCATGTGTCAGTTTATGGCAGAGTTCCAGGTTACCCACCAAAGATGTTTAACAACTCACTGCTTCTGGAGGCCAAATAATTTTCCAGAGGATTAATACCTCAAACATCTTAAATCAATGACTTGCACTATTAAGAGACACAGATCTTATTTCTTTTAACTGCTGATTTTCAAAACTATGTGCTTTTCTGGTTTTGGATAATTCTTCAAACCAAGGAAATCTTACATATCTGAAAGGTTTATGGAAGATGTACACATAATCTTTTAAAACTTGAGCCATTTAGAAACATGATCATTTGCATTTTTTCTTCTTGAAAGCTCAACCCCTAAATTATTATTCTTCAGAGAGAAGGGCTTTGGGATTTATGTTTTTCTTTTTCTCCTTAAAAACTGAAACTGAAACAGAAACATGCTCCAGTTTTTTTTTAGTTTTTTTTTTTTAGCATATAGCTTCTAAGGTAATGAAGAACACACCAGAACATTAAAGCAAATGTGTGTCAAATCCCCAGGGAAAACAGATGTCATGCATACAGTATTTGCTTCAAACATCTGAAATCCAGTGTCATTGTTCTTTCAATCTGTTTTTTAAGCAAATGAAACAATAGGAAGCATACATAAATCCTCCTATATTAGAATTAAGGAATACTTGAACTGGAGAATTTCTAAGCTTGCATTTCATAAATCAAAATATAAAGAGCTTCAAATTAGGAAACCCAGAATTGGAAACACATATATTCTCACTATATTATGCCACAATTCTATATTTTCCCCACTAAATCTTATTAAGCTATGATGAAATGTCTATATGTAAAGTTCATCATTTTATGACCATTTAAAGCAATATGCTCAAAAGTGAAAGATCACAGCTTCATGTGAGTTACTTAAACTTATATAAGACTTATTCTCATTATGAGTTCAGAATGATTGACCTTCAGAAATAGAGTTGAATGTTGGAAAAACTATCTTAAGAAAATCATTGATAGTATGTTGATAAGTGTGTGTGTGCGTGTGTGTGTGTGTGTAAATACTGGTGTATGTGGAGAATCTTGCATTTGTGAGATGAACTAACCACAGAAGGTCATCCCCTTATCTAGCGTCACCTAACGTTAGATGTTGACCTATTCCTATTCCCGTTTGAATCCATGAGAACTGGCTGAATGAGACTTTGAGAAATAAAAGCTTACATGTCCACCAAGAAGATATTCCATTAGTTTTACTCTCTTGAGTCTGTCTTGAGGGAAAATGTGCTTAGGCCTGAGCACTTCACTGTTCACCAAGCTGTAGCACATCTAATCTGACCATGTATTTTTCATGACTGTGATTGACATCAATTCTACTTGTTAAGATCAAGATTCTTCCATGGCTATAGGCTTCTTGATTGTATACACATTCTTGTGTATCTCTTACCAAGCATCTTCTCCGTTTCTCCTGCTCAGATTGTGTTATGGTGTATTTCCCATCTGTGTGGTCTCTTTTATATAAACAAGAGTCAGGATTATATCTGAAATCGTGATCCTTTCATAACGCTTGCTTGAAGGTGGGATCTACAGTGAAATTAATTTTCTTTTTGTTTAGCTCAGTACAATTCCGTTTTGCTTCACTTTTCATGTTAGTCTGCTACTGAAATCCTGACATGCCTTGTGGCAATGTTACACAGGTGTGATAGAAAGCATGTTAAATAGAAAAGAAAACAAATTTTTTAAATTTTATTTATAAAAAGGAAATGCTGATAAGACCATAGGATAAAAGGGGTACAACTCCACACAATTCCCACCACCAGAACTCAGTATCCCACCCCCTCCCCTGATAGCTTTCCTATTCTTTATCCCTCTGGGAGTATGGACCAAGGGACATTATGGGGTGCAGAAGGTGGAAGGTCTGGCTTCTGTAATTACTTCCCCATTGAACATGGGCATTGACAGGTCGATCCACACTCCCAGCCTCTCTCTCTTTCCATAGTGAGGTGGGGCTCTGGGGAAGCAGGGCCCCAGGACCCATTGGTAGGGTCCAAAACAAATTTTTTATTTCAACAAGGAAATGAGTACTAGGTTGGTTTTGATCATCATTTGTCAGTCAAACTATTATTTTCTATGTAAAGTTTAACAGAAATGTACTACCCAAAAGCCATTTGATATTATATGATAGTTTTCTACTTTGGGGCACTGACAAGATCAGGTAGTGAGTGTGGAGCAGGTGTTTTCCTAACAGCAGGGAAAAAAATAGTATGCATTTCAATATGCTACATCTTTAATTAAAAACAGCAGATAATTTTGCTATTTCTCTTTCTCTACCAAGCCAGGTATTATTTCATCTAATATGTTTAGACTCACACATTCTTTTAAACGTATCTTATATAGACAAGACCAATTAGATAACTATTTTTTTGGCCTAGTGTTATTGTTGGAACTCAGGATTGAATTACTTAACCATTCATGGTGGATCTTTTTAAAAAATATTTATTTATTCCCTTTTGTTGCCCTTGTTGTTTTATTGTTGTAGTTATTCTCGTTGTCATTGTTGGACAGGACAGAGAGAAATGGAGAGAGGAGGGGAGACAGAGAGGGGGAGAGACAGACACCTGCAGACCTGCTTCACTGCCTGTGAAGCGAAGCCCTTCAGGTGGGGAGCCAGGGGCTCGAACTGGGATCCTTACGCCAGTGCTTGCACTTGGTGCCATGTGTGCTTAACCTGCTGTACTACCGCTCGGCTCCCCATGGTGGATATTTTTTAAATAGAGAAAGATATAAAGGGAGAAAAGGAAAGAGTAAGACATCTGCAACACTGTACCATCCCTCATGAATCTTCCTCCTTTTAGGTGGAGACTGAGGGGCCTGAACTCAAGTCTTTACACCTAGTAATGTGTACTCTACAGGGTAAGTCACCATCTGCCACTGTTTATCAGTTTTAACCTGCTTACACTATAGCACAATCACTTATTTTGTAAGGTTCTTATAATTTAATAGTACTTATAAATGGTTCATTTTTCTTTTAGATATATGTGAAATAATGAATCGTATGATTTTATCTAAAATTACTTCTTTTTAATGAAAGTTGTCAGCACTCAACAAGTTTATTTGAAAGTAAAAACACCCCTTTCACTGTAATGATTTATGATATTTTATATTGTCTGTAAGTTGAAAACCCAGCATAAATGAAAAGCATATCTCCTGATGTTATAAATGAAAGATATTTTGGAAATCTATTTATATGGGTCCTTTAAAATAATAAACATGAAAAATTCTAGTTTGAAGAATAATACTTCTACTTCAGTGACACAGACAACTTTTGTGTGTGTGTGTGGAGATAAAACAATGGAATAATTTCTTTTATTTAAGGTTATATATTTGACATCTGTGATGAATTCTATGGGAAATGCTTGATTAAATTGAGTCTTCACCTATATTATTCAATGAACACTGAAAATAAGCAATTCAATAATTTTTCTTTTTCTGCAGAGGTTTTAGAAGTTTATCATTAGCCCAGAAGAATGGGAGTAATTTTCAAAGCAATGTGTTCTTTTTCAGTATGGACGAAATTGACTCAGGTAAAACAAGAAAAAGCAAAGAGCAGTATCTTAAAATTCAAATATTGACATTCACTTTAAAATCTCTACGACACAAAGGCTTTATGCTTTTTTTTTTCACATGAGTTCAAAATGTCAAAATATTATCATAAGCTTATGATATGTTTTTTTATCATAAGTATATCATATGTTTCTCTTGCCACTGATATTTGGGGGACTGACTTATCAAGGGGAGATGAGATTTAGGGATACTCTTTATACTCGGATATTTCTCAGTTCTTACAGCCCATTCATGAATTTTGTTTCTACTTACTTATCTTTAAATTTTATTCCTCTCTGCATAGCTTTGTTACTGGTAAAGGGAAGAAGACGTAATATGGGAGTTGGTATTACAGTTTTCTATGCTGATAGTGTAAGTGGTTTCATTATCTAGGTAGAGCGATTAAAAAAGATGGTAGAGCGATTAAAAAAGCGGAACTTTGGCTGCTTTTGGTTGGATTTTAACAAATGAGAGATTTATTACATCATGGGTTATATAGGCACATAAAAGCTGGGGCAGCAAATTAGGTAAAGGAACAGTGATTGGCTAGTCATCATGATGGGGAGCAATGAGTCTTTAAGCTTGTTATCAGCACTTGGTTACATGTGTTTAGGCCAAAAGAAACAGCATGGTGGGCCTCAGGGAGAAGGGGAGCAGGCCAGGGCACCGGGAACAGAGAGTGATTTCTGCCCAACATTCCATTAAATAACTTCCTATGCACCCACAATCCCTTGTGGGTTTGTGTTAAGTCCATTGTATGCTAGTCAGGTTATTATCAGCTGTATGCTAGTTATGTTCATGTTCCAAAAGGATAGATGAGTTAGAAAAGTAGGATTTATTTGTCTTATCTAAACTTAAGAGTTCTATGCTCCCAAATATGCAATACCTACTTATTCTACCTGGTCATCAGAAGTCAATGAGATTCAGCAAAGTAGAGATGAAAGAGAACCAGAAAAATGTCTCTTTGAAAGAAAAATATGGAGGAAGCAATTTCTCTTTTGTATTATCACAGAAACTTAGTATGCTAACAATTTGTAATTATTTTCATGGGATAGTTTGTCATGCTTAATGATATAATTTAATAAATCTATTATAAATTTATTTTTAAAAATTTCTTTATTGGGGGATTAATGGTTTATAGCCCACAGTAAAATACAATGGTTTGTACATGCGTAACATTTCCACATAACAATACAACTCCCACTAGGTCCTCCTCTGCCATCATGTTTCAGAGCCTGACCCCTCCCCACCCCGACCCCAGAGTATAACTATGGTGCAATACACAAACTCCAGTTATTATAAATTCTTATGTTCAATACAGAATTAAGTCTGTCAGTAGTATTGTGCTTTTGTAGAGGGGTCTTGTGAGATTCACCTACTTGTAGGAAAGGTTTTGTTTTCAGACTACTGGCTGCTTACCTAAGAACTATCCAGTCTTCTTGATATCCTAGCAAAACACACCCTGTTGGGTCTTATTGCTTAAATATTCCCACTTCTAAAATTACCACTACACCACTGGGGGTGAGTGAATGCACGATTACAATTTCAATTTGACAGTTTTAAAGGAAATGGCATAGGGATTTAATTAGACCCTCTCCATGTGCTTCATTGATTCTCAGATGGGTTTTCATTCTAGCATAAGCAGATGTGGATTCTAATGTAGAAGTTAGATTTTCTTGTACCTTGGTTGGGTTATTTATTCAAACCAGTAAAACAGATTACAGTTAGTTGTCTGAATATGCAAAAATCTAAAGGCAAACTGGTGTGGGACTGATGACAAGTAGTTTCACACTTTACTTCCTTTTCCTTTATGAAAAAGGAAGATTGAATTCATCAAGAAAATAATGATTTTTATGGCTCTTGATTTTTATGCTGCATAATGAGAAGAGAAACTAGATTGTAGTGAAATATTTCCTTTTAGATAGTGGCAAAAACTTCTTATTGTTATTAGAAATAAAACAGTCATTTCTTTTTATTATTCATTTATTTATTTTTAGGTATAAAGAAACAATTTCCCAGTAGTGGCAGCTGTGAACTTACTTAGAATTTTAAAGAAAAATAAGTTATAACCCTTTATAGATTTTATTTAATATATATAACTTAAAATTTATTTTTATTTATTTTTATTTTTTTCCCTTGTAGCCAGCATCATAACTTAAGTACTTAGGGCACCTACCATGTTATGTACCCAACCAAATTTTAAACCCCAGCACCATATGGGAGTGCCATGTCACCAGGGGAAATTCTAGTGCTGTGGTATCTCTCCTATTATCTTCCTGTTTTTCTCCCAGTTTCTCCAAATGAAAAAAGGAGACAACGGAGTGATGGTGAAACTGCATGCATGATGAAGTCCTAGACACACACACACACACACACACACACACACACACACACTTCCATATATATATATGAATTGTAGGCACTCTCATTTTATTTATTCATTATCACCATTATTTTGATGCCAGGGCTTTGCTGGGACTTTATGTCCTCACATTTCCACAAGTATTGCCTTGTTTTTATTTTTTGGATAGAGGGTGAAAGGGTGAGAGACAGAGGAAGCTAGTGAGGCTTTCCCTTTCTAGTGGTCCTCTCACATGTTGACGAGGGGCTTAAACCTGCATCCTCACGCATGGTAATTAGTGTGTTCTACTGGGTATTCCATCTCCTGGCCCCATTATCATTATTTTTAATGTGGTGCTGGTAAGTACTTCACTTGTACAAAACCACAAAGTCTTCTAAAGTCTTCTATCTTTTTTTTTTTTTAATTCTATATACTAAGAGAGATGGAGAGGAAGGAGACGTGGAGAGAAATAGAAAGGGAGGGGTAGGGGTTGATATGGGTTAAGAAACACCTGAGCACTGCTTCTCATCCAGGGTGTTGCTTTTAGTGCTGTCTGGGTGCTTCCATGTGGAACTGGGAAATCAGCACAGGACCTCATCACAAATGCTGCAAACTGCTGAGCTATTTCTTGCCCCTTTGTTCTCTCATTTTAGAATCTAGAAATTCCACTGTTTCTCTCCAACAATAGTTTTTTTTCACATTACAGTGTGCAAGACCCTAGATTCAAGCCCTCGGGCCCCACCTGCACAGGGAAAGCTTCAAGAGGGGGTGATGCAGGGCTGCAGATGTCTCTCTGTCTCTTCCTCACTCTATCTCTCCCTTCCCACTCAATTTCTCCCTGTCACTATCCAATAATAAATGAATAAAACAGTAGTTGCCTTATTATCTAAAAGGTTCAAATATGTTGTGGCAAGAAAACAATTGAAGTTGGTCACAGATATTTGAATGGTACCATGACTTGTTTCACTGACTGCAGTAGAAACACCTTTTATAGTTTCCAGAGTACATCAGCTGAGAAGCCTCCTTTTGAAACTGTTCAGTACCGGACCTGTCAATATATGCGGATATCTTCGCCCACCCTGTCCAACACTTGACGTCTCGTCACCCAATCTGGTCCCCTACGCCTACACTGAACTTCTCTGTTCCAGTCTCTTGGAAACAGAGTTGGCAGTCAGCTGAGGTAAAGAACAAACACCTCATCACAGACCCCTGCAAGCGTCAACCCGGCTTTGACCTAGCACGTTATGATTGGGCCCTCCTCAATCGCTATCGAACAGGCCATGGCCGGTGCGCCGCTATGTTCCATCGCTGGGGAGCCAGAGACGACCCGAACTGCCCCTGCGGCTCCAGTCAGACTATGACCCACGTAGTCAACGACTGCCACCTCTCCAGATTCAAAGGAGGTCTTGAAACTTTACATCAGGCTCAACCTGACGCTGTTGACTGGCTACGGAAGAAGGGCAAACGCTAGAAGAAGAAGAAGAACCTGTAGGTCATGAGATATTCCACATAAGCACTAATGTAAATGCAGGACTGTGGTTCTGTTGTGTGGTCTGAGCTCATTTTTAGCAAGCCTTCTCTTCTCATTCTTTCAAATTTCTGACCTTATAGTTGATCTTCCTTCTATGGACCCCACCATGTTTTGTCTGCTTTTTTTCCCTCACATTAATTCTCTTGTATCAGATTGTCATCAGTCTTCCCTTTAGCTTCACTGTGTTTTATCAGCCTTTAGATTGATGGCAGCTAGGCACGAGTCCTCATTTATTGTGTCCCAAAGATTTTATGTATTTGTTCTACTCCCTGAAGGGAACCTAGGTAGAAAATATTGTTATTTGTTTTTCTTTTTTAAAATTTATTTTATTTTATTTCTTTTTATTTAAGAAAGGAGACATTAACAAAACCATATGATAAGAGGGGTACAGTTCCACACAATTCCCACTACCCCGATCTCCATATCCCATCCCCTCCCCTGATTGCTTTCCCATTTTCCATCCCTCTGGGAGCATGAACCCAGAGTCATTGTGGGTTGCAGAAGGTGGAATATCTGGCTTCTGTAACTGCTTCCCCGCTGAACATGGGCATTGACTGGCCGATCCATACTCCCAGTCTGCCTCTTTCTTATTTGTTTTTCTGTAGAAAAGATCCTGAGGGGCTAGGTGGTAGAACACCTGGTTGAGGGTACATGTTACAATGCATAAGGTCAAGGGTTCCAGCCCCAGGTCCCCACCTGCAGGAGGGAAACTTTGCGAGTGGTGAAACAGGGTTTCAGGTGTCTTTCTGTCTTTCTCCCTCTTTATATCCCCTTGCCCCTCTATTTCTGGATGTCTCTATCCAATAAAAAAGAAAAGATAATTAAAAAAAAATATCCTGTGGCTTGTGTTGAGATAGAAAAGACACAGAATAAGATAATTAGAATAAATAAAAAATACCAAACAACACCACAAACAAACAAACAAAAAATGACCAGACAGAAATGGTACATATCTAACAACCTATGCATGTGCATACAAGTCATTGCTGGCTATCTGCTAACTCCATTTAAATGCTTAAACTAGCCTGTCTCTTTTAAAATGTCAATGGGATGTATATAATAACTGACTTATTATAATAGCTTGAAACAAATACTTAGAATGAGACCTTGAATTTTAAACTCTTTTTTTTTTTTCTTTAGCCTACCCAAGAGAGCTAAAATGTATTTCAGGAAATATTAAGGGAATTTTTTCTCTTTCCTTTGTGTTCTAATTTCTAAGATGTTGGATAATAATTGCCAATTAAAAATGAGCTTCTAGGGGGCCAAGGATATAGTTCAGCATCTCTAGGATATGCTTTACATGTGTGAGTGTCTAGGTTTGTTTGTTAGAACATGTGAGAAACAGGTGGAATTCCAGAGCTATATAGTGCTTTGGTCTCTCTTGCTTTCAACATGTAAAATAAAACCATTAGACCATGGCAATATCACACAGGCATGAAATCCTGGGTTCAATTTTCAGGTCTATGTCGAAACAATATAATGCAACCTAGCACAGTGTAACACAACACAACACAACACAACACAAACAAGATTGTGGAATAAGTAGGTGTCTCTAGAGAAGAACTCATGCCTGCCATGTGTGAGGCTCTGGGTTCAGTCTCTACAATGACATAAAAGAGACATAAGCAAATATAAAATCATAAACGGTGTGGCAGTGCTCTGATGTCTTTCTCTCAAACTATAAAAACTAGGTCTTTGTTGGGGGCTGGAACCTGGATCTTTGCTCAGGTCCTTGCAGTTTGTACTATATGAGTACTATATGCACCGATCCCCTCAGCAGAGTTTAAAGATAGGAACTTGAGTCTTGCAAGTTATGGACTTGGATTTTAGCTTGGTACTTACAAATGGTATGCGTATGGAGAAATAGTTCAATTCATAAACACCTTGTCTTCAATGGACTGCACATGTACTGATACTTGTTAAACAGAGATGTTATGAAACAAGGAACTTGTGAAATCTTTCCTCAGAGGATATCTGGGTAACACGGTTAGGACAGAACCCATAAGTGGTGATGCTGATCATGAAAAGGAGGAAAGATGGTGACCTGGCCTGGCCAGAGCAAAGTATCACTCATATAATGTCAGTGTTCAAAAAATCTCTTATAGGAAAGTAATCTCTGGTTGTCTCACCCTTGCATCTTTCCATTTCCTAGACATGATTCATGAGGTAGTTATGTAGAGTCAGGATAAAACTGTGAGTGGCGAGTTAGGAAATTTGTGTTCTACTACTGACCCTGCACTGATCAGCATTGACAGGCCATTTTACTTTCCCAGACCTTCTCTTCATCTTCTATAAATTTAGAGAATAAAAAGTAATATACTGTACAAGACTCTTCAATTCTTAACATGATATATGATTCTAATTTATTAAAGACTTCCTTGAATGCTTAAAAGGCAGAGTTTTAATGCAAGTATTCCCAAATCTGTTACAAAAACAATGTAATAATTACGTCTCTGCTGAAAAGGTCTGAGGAGAACAAACAACTTGAAGACTGTGGTAGACTTGAGCTCCATTTCCTCAAACTTCCCTGAGACTTTAAGTTAGCTTACAGGCTCTCACAAAGCTGTGCAAAGCTGTACGATTCTTTTTTTTTAAATTTTTTATTTAAGAAAGGATTAATGAACAAAAACATAGGGTACGAGGGGTACAACTCCACACAATTCCCACCACCCAATCTCCATACCCCACCCCCTCCCATGATAGCTTTCCCATTCTCTATCCCTCTGGGAGCATGGACCCAGGGTCGTTGAGGGTTGCAGAAGGTAGAAGGTCTGGCTTCTGTAATTGCTTCCCCGCTGAACATGGGCGTTGACTGGTCGGTCCATACTCCCAGTCTGCCTCTCTCTTTCCCTAGTAAGGTGTGTCTCTGGGGAAGCTGAGCTCCAGGACACATTGGTGGGGTCTTCAATCCAGGGAAGCCTGGCTAGCATCCTGGTGGCATCTGGAACCTGGTGATTGAAAAGAGAGTTAACATATGAAGCCAAACAATTTGTTGAGCAATCATGGATCCCAAGCTTGGAATAGTGGAGAGGAATTGTTAGGGAGGTACTCACTGCAAACTCTAGTGTACTTCTGCTTTCAGGTATATATTTTGCAGTAGTTTATGGATACGTGTGCACATAAGCTCTCTCTCACAGAAACTGGTGTATATCTAGATTATGGGACTTTGTTAGAAAGTGAACTACCTGAGATGAAATTAGAGTGTACTATAAAAGGAAAGGTCTCACCCGAGTAATGAAGTTGAAGGGTTGTCATTCCACACGTGAAGTCTCTGGATACAGTCTGAGGTGAAGCATGTTGAGGTGGCAATCGTTGCTTTGGTTAGGTTGTGATTGGCGGATGCAATATTATTTGGTTTGGATTGGGAGATGCATACGGGAAAGTGGGCCCTATCCAAGGGTTCCAGGACTGGGGGAAGTAGGGGCTCTATAGTGAAGATGTGAGGTTCCTGCTGTCTTAGGGTTCAAAAAGACAATCAATAGTTAATATTATCATCACATTATTTGTTAATTGGGTTAACTTTGAAAAGTCCCTTTGTTATGGTTTGCTGTACAGTATCCAGTATCTTGTATATAGCTGTGCTATTGGATGCTTCTAATCTACTTGGTCTAGGCTTTTGAGAGAGTCCGCATATCAAATACATAGCCTATATATTAAAAAGATTCAGTTTGTCTTTTGAGAAACTTTGAGACATATAATTGGTTTCCCCCTCTCATATTAATTAGCTACTGATTTATATGTCTACATTTTGCTAGGAGTGTACATAAACACCATTCCCACCACCAAAGGACTGTGACCCATCCCTCCCGCCCACTCCCACCCCCCACTGGCCCAGGAAGCTACATGTCTACCCCTTACCACTGGGTTTTTACTTTGGTGCCCTACTTACAATTTGATCAGGCCCTGCTTTTAGATCTTCTTTTTAGATCTTCTTAGTCAGCTTCTGTTGATGAGTGGGGTCATCCCATACTCATCTTTATCTTTCTGACTTAGTTCACTTAACATAATTCCTTCTAGCTCTGTCCAAGATGGGTCAGAGAAGGTGGGTTCATTGTTCTTGTTAGCTGCATAGTATTCCATTGTGTATATATACCACAGCTTTCTCAGCCACTCATCTGTTGTTGGGCACCTGGATTGCTTCCAGGTTTTAGCTATTATGAATTGTGCTGCTATGAACATAGGAGTACACACCTCTTTTTGGTTGTGTGTTATGGAGTCCTTGGGGTATAACCCCAGGAGAGGAATTACTGGGTCATATGGAAGGTCCATGTCTAGCCTTCTGAGAGCTTTCCAGACTGCTCTCCACAGAGGCTGTACCAATTTACATTCAAAGCTGTACGATTCTATCATGTTCAGACAGAACATCAGTCCCTTCTCAACCAAACTAAATAAAAAAAAACTTTATACTAGAAAACAGAAATAGTGGGTTATACTCAGGGTTCAGACACTAACTAGGGAAATGTAGGCAAGTCAAATGGCTCTTTTATTTGCGGTGCTGGAGCCTAACACATTTGTGATTTCACATTTCCTGGGTCAAATGTTTTAAAATTTGAGAGAGAGAGAGAGACAGAGAGAGAGACAGAGAGAGAGAAACAGAGAGAGAGAGACACATAGAGAGACAGAGAGAGAGACAGAGAGAGAGACAGAGAGAGAGAGAGAGACAGAGAGAGAGAATAACTTGGCATTATTATCTTGGTTTCCCCATATGGTGCATGAGTTTGAAATCTGGGCTTTTTGTATGATATCTTTCCAGTTATTTCCAGATATCTGATTCTCCTCTTTGAATCTATTTTCTCTTTTATGTAAAATAAGCCAGATGTTCTAGACAATCTTTTCATCTTTTTATATTGTTAAAACTTCCAATTACAAATCTTGTTAGAATAACTTGATTGCCTCATGATTTAAGAAATAAGGCTTAGGTTGGAAGTTTCTTCTGAAAGAAGCTTAGAAAGGTCAAGTTACAACTCTCAGTGAAAAAGGTCCCCTTGTTAACAGCACTCTCAGTCTGTTATTATTTATCTTTCATGAAAACAATAATTATCATATTGGAGGTGCGGTTTTAAGGTCTTTCATGTGTCCTGAATTACTTGGAAAACACACACACACACACACACACACACACACACACACACACACACACACACACTTATAAATAACAAGAAAATTCTCTCCTTCACATGGATACTAAATTTAGTCTGGAGAGGCACTTTACATGGTTTTAAACATAGGTCTAGTGTCTAATACCTAACATCACTAGCATGGCTCAAAATTGTGCTTTCTCGGATTTCTATTTTATTTTACTTTATTTCATTTTATTTTTGGCGTTTGCTTAAATTTGTATAATATCAGGGCAGATATTTCTGCTTCTTATAAGTTATTACTTATGTTTGGTCATGTACTCATTTGTTGGGATACCATATTTTTTTCAGTGTAAAAAGTAACTAATAGCTTAAGAATCATTACTGACTAAATAATACTAAATGACAAATTTGTAAATTATACACACATGTGTGTATATATATATATATATATATATATATATATATATTACCACATTAAAGGTATAACTTGCTTAAAAATGCTTTCTGATTCTGGAACCCATAATTATGAAAAGTAGGTAATCAAAGAAATATAATCATAATCATATAATCATATCAGTCAAGGAGGGAGTAGGTATATATGAAATATTATTTAGAAGCTTTTGACTTTTTCTGCTAAACTCTTGCTGGTAGCTCTCCTCTTTGAACTATGTGGATGGACCCTGCATCAACCAGCATCACTGCAGAACTATCAAGCAATGTCTCGATAACTGCGTCCTAAGCACCTGCATTAAGACTCTCTTGTTGAATGAAATTGTGTGATCCTCCCACTGAAAAGTACTGTTGGGAATACTGAATCAATTTCTCAGTTTCCCGTGTTATAAATCTCCATGCCTCTGTCCTTGTGCAAACAAGCCTCTTGTCTCCCACAAAGTAAAAACAGCTCTTAGAAACAGCATTGGGTTGGGTTGCAAAAGTGAGTGGAGAAGCAAACTTAAAGTCAGGAAAATAAGTCATGATTTTGCTAACTTACTGGCAAAACTTACAGATGTGATTTTGGGGAAATTAAATTATTATTCCTATATGGATAAAATTGAATGTTGGGATCTACATCACCTTGAATAACATGATCAGCTAGTGAAACTTGAGATGTATACTTTCAAAAAGATTTAATTACTGTGTTTTTAATTATCTTTATTTATTCATTTATTGGGTAGAGACAACCAGAAACTGAGAGACAAGGGGGTGATTGGGAGAGAGACAGAGAGACACCTGCAGCCCTGCTTCACCCCTTACAAGTCTTCCCCCCTCCTTGCCCTGCAGGTGGGAAATGAGGGCTTGAACCCGGGACCTTGCACACTGTAACGTGTGCACTCAACCATGTGTGCCCCCAGCCGGCCCCTTCATTGCAAGTTTCTTATTCCATTCTACTTTACCAGTTTGTGTGTTGAATCCACAGGGCAATTTAGCTAATAAAAAAATAGAGCTATTAGTGAACAACTGAAAAAAAAAACACCACTGATACAAAAAATCAACTTAATTTGTACTTTTCAGAACTGGCCAGAACTCAAATTCGAAATAGCAATGAAAAGCTTTGATAAATTTTTGCCTGAAATCTTGATATTGCTTAATCTTTATGAATTTCTAAGACCAATTACCAGTCAAATAGGGGACGATTAAATTTTGTGGGGGTCGGGCGGTAGTGCAGCGGGTTAAGTGCAAGAACCGGCCTAAGGATGCTGGTTCAAGCCCCGACTCCCCACCTGCAGGGGAGTCACTTCACAGGCGGTGAAGCAGGTCTGCAGGTGTCTATCTTTCTCTCCCCCTTTCTGTCTTCCCCTCCTCTCTCCATTTCTCTCTGTTCTATCCAACAATGACGACATCAATAACAATAATAATAACTACAACAACAATTTAAAAAAGGGCAACAAAAGGGAAAATAAATATTAAAAAAATTGTATTGTGTGAGAGAGGCATGTCTCTGAGTTGCAGTTATACAACATCTCCTGTTTCTTCACTCTATTTTAAATATTTAGACATGTAGCAGGGTACTTGCCTTCTCTCTCTCTCTCTCTCTCTCTCTCTTTTGCTGTTTCTGCTAACTGTTCATTTCCTCTCCCTTGGGTCTCATATTTTACCGAGACCCCAATGCAAAGTATCACCCTTTGACAGCTTCCTAGAAGTAGAGTCAGGGTCTCTCTATTCAACTTGATTTAACTCAGCAGATATTCACTGGGTGATTATTATTATGGCGGGGTATTTTAGTAGACGACTTCCCTTTCCTCTAGCCTCTTCAAATCTAACTGTTCTGGCTTCTATTCTCCTGGGAGCTCATTAGAAAGCCACAATTTATCTTTCAGAACTACCCTTACATGATAATGACTTCATGCATTACCCCTGCCAGATAACTTCAGCCTTTAAATGGTGGTTGCCAATGCTTCCTGAAGACTTAGTCACTAGGATCAAGGCAAAGCCAGCTGAAGGTGCTTGGTGCTTCTCAGTACCACCATGCAACAGGAAGGAAGACGAGATCAGGTGCTAAACATTAGTTTCATTTTCATTTTTCAATAAAACAAAAAAGTATCTCAATTTTAAATTGATTTAAAATGAGTCTTTTACTTTGCTGATAGTAATTCTACCTTCATTCTGGTCTTTTGAAATTATTATTTATTTTGGTCAAATGACCAAAATTAAACTTACTTCAATTTTTTTGAATAATACTCAATACAGTAGTTTTCAGATATGATTATTTACCATGTTAAATTTCTATACTAGTGTGACATGTGTGTTATCCTACCAATCATTTCAATTTGCAGATAATGTCTGTGTTGTTGAAAACCGGATAGGGCAAAATCTTGTTATTTTGTTGATTAATCTAACAAATCTATAACCTATGTGAAGAATATATGAATTCACTTACAGTTACAAAACTTTTTAAGTTTTAAAATTGGAACGAATCCCCGGCCCCCCACTTATATAGGGGTAAGTTCATGGTGGTAAGTGGTACTATAAATGTCTCTCTCTCTCTCTCTCTAACTGCCCTTTTCATCTCAATTTCTATCTCTATAAAAATAAAGAAAATAGTTAAATTAAAAATAAAACTTAAATGAGAGATTTAATAGGAATTGAGGAAGTACAAAGTACTTGTCCATTAAGCGAAGTTGTAATTTATCTGATTAGAGATTTGTTTAAGGGGAATAGTTTGGAGAATTTTCTTCCATGCATGAAGTCTTATATGTTTCAACTTGTATTCTTATAAGATTTTATTAGGTAGGCAATTCAACAGATATTTTGTAAATCATGAATTATTGACTAGGGTTTGTAAAATTTAAAGTAGAACAGCTATCATTTAAAGTTTTCAGTGCATTGCTTCAAATAAGAAATGAAACAACTAGAGTCGATTTATTTAACTTTCTAAAATTGTCTGGAGGAAATCATTAGTTTTTATTTATAGCGCTGTTTACTTTTATTTTAAAACTAAATTTATCTCTATATACTTTTTAAGCAAAACTATTTCTAGCAGTCTACTCTTAAAATGATATTAAAGCTTTTATATGCAAAGAAGACAACAAGCTGACAATAAGCCCTAGAAAGCTCAAAGCATATTTCTTTCATTGTAGAAGCTGACTTTACCTTACAATTACTTGTGTAAACGCTTGGAGAGTTTCCTAAATCAATATGGTTATAAGTTGTCTTACTGAGAATAATAGCACTTTTTGTTACCTTTATTTTTTAAGTCCTTTTACATCTTGTAGGAAATTTTTAACTTCTTGGTAAAAGGTATTTTCGTTGGAATAAAAATGGGACTTTCAGATGCCTGTCATTCTCTAAAATGCTTTGAAGTTCAATTTTCTATGCATATCAAGAGAGTAAGTCCCTCTGAATAGAGTGTACTAATGATAAATTTAGGATTTCAGCAATCAACCTACATTACCGTTACAAAAACTATACCTGTTATTGACATCACACTTAGCTTTTGTGCAAATTTCATATGTGACAACTATTTATTATACTTATCAAATGGCAAGAAAAAAGCTCCAACACTGAAGATTTTAAAATAGTGACAGGTTATTGAATGTAGATGGCATTGGACCAATAAAATAATGTGAAAAGATAGTGTTCAGAGGTCAAAACAGTTGTAGAACATGAAGAAAAGTTGGAAGTATTATGATTATTTGAAAGCTCATTTATTTTTCCTTGCCTCCAGGGTGATTTCTGGGGCTCCCGGGGCTCAGTGCCTGCACTACAAATCCACAGCTCCCGGAGGCCATTTTTTCCCATCTTGCTGCCCTTGTTATTGCTGTTGTTGTTGGATAGGACAGAGAGAAATTGAGAGACGAGGGGACCACAGAGAGGGGGAGAGAAAGATAGACACCTGCAGACCTGTTTCACTGCTTGTGAAGCCACCCCCCCACCCTTTGTAGGCGGGGAGCCTGGGGCTCCAACTGGGATCTTTCGCCAGTTATTGAGTTTCGCGCCATATGCGCTTAACTCCCTGTGCTATTGCCTGGCCCCTGAAAAGCTCATTTTTAAACTGCTACATTACATGAAAAAAAAAAAAAAGTGCTATAAAAGAGAAATCAAGATGACCTCAAGATCCACTCTCCTCTGGTATATAATCTCCTTTTGTTGACTACTTGTGAATATTATTGGATACAGTTGTAGTTAATGTCCCTAATCATTTCACTTTGATATAATCAAAAGGGAGATAATTCTCAATGAACCTGACCTACTTAGATTAGCTTTTAAAAGAGGTCAGAGAGATTTGAAGCATTAGAGAGACTTTCTTTCTAGGCCTGAAGAAGTAAGCTCCTATGTGTTGAGAGGGTCTAGGGAGAAAACTGTAGGGTGATGACCAGGGAAACTTCTAAAAGATGAAATTAGTACCTAGTGGACAACTGACAGGAAATGAGGGTTTTGTTCATACCACAGCAAGGGGAGACATGCTATCATCAACCAGTGAGTTTGGAAATGGGACTTGTGAATCACAGATGAGATTATAGCACTGAGTGACATCCTCATCAAGAGCTTAGATAATTCCTCAGCAAGGAAATTCTGATAATATGTCTGATTGTTTTAGGCTATTAAGTTTGTAGTAATCTTTTATATAAGAGTGGAAAATGAATGTTGATAAGACTCGAGAAAAATGAATGTTGATAAGAATCAAGATTTTAAGCTTCACTTGAAAATTTAAAAGAGCTATTAACTTAACAACAATTGCCTGGAGTGAAAACTCTCACTTAGATGGAATGTGTGTCTTCCAGTGTGTGTCAGTCCCATCACTTCCAATATCCTGTCTGACAGTGAGCTTCTGTACCACTCATCACTTACTCTCTTGTTCTTATAGAATGCTGCAAATGTTAATCCTCTACTTTTTTCCAATACTCATTCTTCCATTAAAAGTGATAAATGACCTCAATGGGCTCCTTATTTTTCAATTCCAATCTGTTTTCTTTCTAAGTTCTCAGAGGGTTCCTTGTTTTTCAAGTCCAATCTGTTTCCTTTTTTTTTAAATTCCTTTTTTAAAAATTTATTTTCCTTTTTGTTGCAGTTGTTTTTATTGTTGTTGTAGTTATTATTGTTGTTCTTATTGATATCATCATTGTTAGATAGGACAGAGAGAAATGGAGAGAGGAGGGGAAGACAGACAAGAGGGAGAGAAAGACAGACACCTGCAGACCTGCTTCACTGTCTGTGAAGCGACTCCCCTGCAGGTGGGGAGCCGGGGCTTGAACCAGGATCCTTAGGTCATTCCTTGTGTTTTGCACCACCTGTGCTTACCCCGCTGTTCTACTGCCCGACTCCCAAATCCAATCTGTTTTCTTCCTCCCTTCCCCCCTTCCTTCCTTCCTTCCTTCCTTCCTTCCTTCCTTCCTTCCTTCCTTCCCTCCTTCCCACCTTTCTTTCTTTCTTTCTTTCTTTCTTTCTTTCTTTCTTTCTTTCTTTCTTTCTTTCTTTCTTTTTTCCTGTCACTAGAGTGACTGCTGGGGCCCCTTGCCTATGTCTCTACTGTTCCCTGTCACCTCTTTCTATCTCCCTTCCTTCCTTCCTTCCTTCCTTCCTTCCTTCCTTCCTTCCTTCCTCCCTCCCTTCCTTCCTTCCATTCTCCTTCTTTCCCTTCCTTCCTTTCTCTCTTTCTTTCTTTTTCTCTTTCTCTCTTTTCTTTCCCTTCATGAGAGAAAGAAGAGATACCTACAGCACTACTCCACTGCTTATACAGCTTCCACCATGGGTAGAAAAGGCAGGCTTGCACATGAGTCTTTGCACGCGGTAACATGTAAGCCTGATTCAGAGAATGTTCTTCATGTCTGGTTTTGTTGACATTTGTGATTGTGATCTCTAGGAAATTAAGAATTGATTGGCAACACTTAGCATTGCATGACCCTTAGTAAATGTTAGTTAGCAAATACTTTGTAAATGCTAATTTCTTTCCATCTAGCCTTTCCTGAACTTATTTCAAAACATTTAGTCATAGACTAAAGTGGTTATAAAATTCCTAGTCATTGTAAGTAGAGTACCATAACAAATGTTGAAATCAAGCAGGAAGGAATGAGATTAAATTTCCAGTAAAGCAGAGAATATGAAGAAAGAAGACTTTACGGTAACCAGGTAGGTGACCCCAACTTTCCCTTTCTATCTCTACTAAAATCAATGATATTTCTCCCCAGAGCTAACAAGGGGAGAAAACCATCCCTTGTTGGAGCGTTAGGTTTCAATTGGCTATACATCCCTGGCCTCTGGATGAGGTTAACGGTACAAAGGAAAGTCACACTTCCAGAGCAGTTAGACATTTTTTCTCACTAAGCCACATGGAAGACACTAATTCCACTTTTTTCATGGCATTGTTAGGTGAATTAGTTAGAAACCACTCCTGTATTGTCTTCTTGTCTTCAAATGAAGCCTAATTAAAGAAATATATAGTTTTTATGGAGCTGTAAGAAAAAGGGACATGGGGAACAATTAAGTTTGCATCAATAATTAAAGTCATAAAATTATTAATGTAGCAAATATTACACATTAATAAGAAATATATTTAGTCACCAATTACTGCATGAAATAATCTATAATCTGAAAGGATAATAGTGAAGGAATATACAAAAACATTATGTTCCAGCCTTAAAGTCTACTGATGTTGGAAGTTAGATGTTTGCTACACTTGGACAATATCATTTCTAACCTGCAGTTGTTCTGAGTCAGTAGAAGATAAAGTGAGAAAAGGTATATAATTGTGATAGTAGTGATTTTAGGAAATGCACGTTTTCTAGGGAGATGTGAATTCTCTTTAAAAAATATATTTTGTTTTCTTTTAATGAGAGAGATACAGAGAGAAGGAAACAGAAATAGATAAGAGAACTGCTCAGCTCTGGTTTCCGGTGATGTGGTATGGGATGGGGTGTGGGGTATATGCTGAAATCTGGGACTTTGGAGCCTCAGGCATCGAAGCCTTTTTGCAGAAACCATTATGCTATCTACCTCCTCTAAGAGATGAACATTCTTCTTCTTTTAATTTTTCTTATTCCTGACTTAATATTGATTTACAAAGTTATGAGATAACCGGGGTATAATAATTGTACACTGATCTTCTTTCTTTTTTTAAGAAAGAAAATGGTTGGTGTATTGCACCAAAGTAAAAGACTCTGGGGTGGGGGCAATATTCAGGTCCTAGAACATGATGGCAGAAGAGGACCTAGTGGGGTTTAAACCTAGTGATGCAAAAATTGAGAAATGCTATGCATATACAAAGTATATTTTATTGTCAACTGTAAACCATTAATCAAACAATAAAAAATAAAAAAAAAGAAAATTATAGTAGTTCTTTCAAGGTCACAGATATGGCCTTACTGTCATTTCTGTAACTATCTATATCTATATCTATATTTGCCCACTTTTTCTTTTTTCAACATTCATATTTGTTTATTTATTTTTATTTTGCTGCCTCCAGTGGTATTGCTGGAGCTTGATGACGCTGGTACTACAAATTCACTAGTTCTGGTGGTCATTTTTTCCAATTACTTTATTTTATTCTTAAAATTTCTTTATTGGGGGAGTTAATGTTTTACAGTCGACAGTAAATACAATAGTTTGTACATGTATAACATTTCTCAGTTTTCCACATAACAAAACCCTCCACTAGGTCCTCTGTCATCCTTTTCCAGAACCTGTACTCTCCTCCCTGCTCCCCACTCCAGAGTAT
Organism: Erinaceus europaeus; assembly: GCF_950295315.1. Lineage (NCBI taxonomy): Eukaryota > Metazoa > Chordata > Mammalia > Eulipotyphla > Erinaceidae > Erinaceus > Erinaceus europaeus. The sequence continues at coordinate 13,253,065 of NC_080172.1, forward strand.
TTTATTTTAGTGCAATACACCAACTCCAGTTCAGGTTCTACTTGTGTTTTCTCTTCTGATCTTGTTTTACAACTTCTGCCTAAGAGTGAGATCATCCCATATTCATCGTTCTGTTTCTGACTTATTTCACATAACATGAATTTTTCAAGGTCCATCCAAGATCAGCTGAAAATGGTGAAGTCACCATGTTTATAGCTGAGTAGTATTCCACTGTATATACATACACTACAACTTGCTCAGCCACTCATCTGTTGTTGGACACCTGGGTTGCTTCCAGGTTTTGGCTATTACAAATTGTGCTGCTATGAACATGGGTATACACAAATCATTTTGGATGTGTGTGTTAGGTTCCTTAAGATATATCCCCAGAAGAGGAATTGCAGGATCATAGGGTAGATCCATTTCTAGCCTTCTGAGAGTTCTCCAGACTGTTCTCCACAGGGGTTAGACCAATTTACAGTCCCACCAGCAGTGCAGGGGGTTCCTAAACCCCACAGCCTCTCCAGCATTTGTTGCTGCTACCTTTTCTGATGTATGACATTCTCACAGGAGTGAAGTGGTATCTTGTTGGTGTCTTTATTTGCATTTCTATGACAATCAAAGACTTGGAGCCTTTTTCATATGATTCTTGGCCTTTTGGATATCCTCTCTAGTGAATATTCTGTCCATGTCCTCTCCCTATTTTTGGATGGGGTCTTTTGTTGTTTTGTTGTTGAGTTTGGCAAGCTCTTATATATTTTGGTTATTAGCCTCGTGTCTGATGTATGGCATGTAAAGATCTTCTCCCATTCTGTGAGGGGTCTCTTGGTTTGGGTAGTGGTTTCTTTTGCTGTGCAGAGGCTTTTAAATTTGATATAGTCCCATAGGTTTATACTTGCCTTAGTCTTCTTTGTAATTGGATTCATTTCATTGAAGATGTCTTTAAAATTTATTTTTAAAAGAGTTCTGCCAGTATTTTCTTCTTTTTTAAAAAAATTTTTTATTTAAGAAAGGATTAAGGAACAAAACCATAGGGTAGGAGAGGTACAACTCCACACAATTCCCACCACCCAATCTCCATACCCCACCCCTCCCCTGATAGCTTTCCCATTCTCTAGCCCTCTGGGAGCATGGGCCCAGGGTCATTGAGGGTTGCAGAAGGTAGAAGGTCTGGCTTCTGTAATTGCTTCCCCGCTGAACATGGGCGTCGACTGGTTGGTCCATACTCCCAGTCTGCCTCTCTCTTTCCCTAGTAAGGTGTGTCTCTGGGGAAGCTGAGCTCCAGGACACATTGGTGGGGTCTTCAATCCAGGGAGTTAACATATGAAGCCAAACAATTTGTTGAGCAATCATGGACCCAAAGCTTGGAATAGTGGAGAGGAAGTGTTAGGGAGGTACTCACTGCAAACTCTAGTGTACTTCTGCTTTCAGGTATATATTTTGCAGTAGTTTATGGATACATGTGCACATAAGCTCTCTCTCACAGAAACTGGTGTATATCTAGATTATGGGACTTTGTTAGAAAGTGAACTACCTGAGATGAAATTAGATTGTACTATAAAAGGAAAGGTCTCACCCGAGTAATGAAGCTGAAGGGTTGTCATTCCACACGTGAAGTCTCTGGACACAGTCTGAGATGAAGCATTTTGAGGTGGCAATCGTTGCGTTGGTTAGGTTGTGATTGGCGGATGCAATATTATTTGGTTTGGATTGGGAGATGCATATGGGAAAGTGGGCCCTATCCAAGGGTTCTAGGACTGGGGGAAGTAGGGCTCTATAGTGGAGATGTCTTAGGGTTCAAAAAGACAATCGATAGTTAATGTTATCATCACATTATTTGTTAATTGGGTTAACTTTGAAAAGTCCTTTTGTTATGGTTTGCTGTACAGTATCCAGTATCTTGTATATAGCTGTGCTATTGGATGCTTCTAATCTACTTGGTCTAGGCTTTTGAGAGAGTCCGCATATCAAATACATAGCCTATATATTAAAAAAATTCAGTTTGTGTTTTGAGAAACTTTGAGACATCAATTGATTTTCCCCCTCTCATATTAATTAACTACTTATTTATATGTCTACATTTTGCTAGGAGTGTACATAAACACCATTCCCACCACCAAAGGACTGTGACCCATCCCTCCCGCCCACTCCCACCCCCCACTGGCCCAGGAAGCTGCATGTCTACCCCTCACCACTGGGTTTCTACTTTGGTGCCCTACTTACAATTTGATCAGGTCCTGCTTTTAGTTTCCCTTTCAGATCTTCTTAGTCAACTTCTGTTGATGAGTGGGATCATCCTATACTCATCTTTATCTTTCTGACTTAGTTCACTTAACATCATTCCTTCTAGCTCTGTCCAAGATGGGTCAGAGAAGGTGGGTTCATTGTTCTTGATAGCTGCATAGTATTCCATTGTGTATATATACCACAGCTTTCTCAGCCACTCATCTGTTGTTGGGCGCCTGGGTTGCTTCCAGGTTTTAGCTAATATGAATTGTGCTGCTATGAACATAGGAGTACACACCTCTTTTTGGTTGTGTGTTATGGAGTCCTTGGGGGTATAAGCCCAGGAGAGGAATTACTGGATCATATGGAAGGTCCATGTCTAGCCTTCTGAGAGTTTTCCAGACTGCTCTCCACAGAGGCTGTACCAATTTACATTCCCACCAGCAATGTAAAAGGGTTCCTCTGTCCCCACATCCTCTCCAGCATTTGTTGCTGCTGTCCTTTTTGATGTATGCCATTCTTACAGGAGTGAGGTGGTATCTTAGTATTGTCTTAATTTGCATTTCTCTGACAATCAGTGACCTAGAGCAGTTTTTCATATGTTTGTTAGCCTTTTGGATCTCCTCTAAGGTGAATGTTTTGTTCATATCCTCTGCCCATTCTTGGATGGGGTCATTTGCTTTTTTGGTGCTAAGTTTGCTGAGCTCTTTATATATTTTGGTGATTAGTTTCTTGTCTGATGTCTGGCATGTGAAGATGTTCTCCCATTCTGTGAGGGGTCTCTCTGTTTGTTTAATAGTTTCTTTGGATGTGCAGAAGCTTTTCAATTTGATGTAGTCCCATTGGTTTGTTTCTGCTTTAGTCTTCCTTGCAATTGGGTTTGATTCATCAAAGATGTCCTTGAGGTGTAGGTGGGAAACTGTTTTACCAATGTTTTCCTCTAAGTATTTGATTGTTTCTCGTCTGACATCTAGGTCTTTGATCCATTTGGAGTTGATTTTTGTTTCTGGTGAGATAAAGTGGTTCAATTTCATTCTTCTGCATGTTTCAACCCAGTTTTCCCAGCACCATTTGTTGCCTCTTTTTTCCATTTAATCCTTTGGGCCCCCTTATCAAAGATTATATGCCCATAGGTGTTGGGATTTACTTCTGGGCTTTCAATTCTGTTACACTGGTCTGTGTGCCTATTTTTGTTCCAGTACCATGCTGTTTTGATGACGATGGTATTATAATATAGTTTAAGGTCTGGGAGTGTGATGCCTCCATTTCTGTTTCTTTTCCTCAAGATGGTTTTGGCAATTCTAGGTGTTTTCAGGTTCCATATAAATGATAGTAGTGTTTGTTCTATTCTCTTAAAGAAGCTTGGTGGAACTTTGATGGGTATTGCATTAAATTTGTATATGGCTCTGGGGAGAATATTCATTTTGATGATATTTATTCTTCCAATCCATGAGCATGGGATATCTTTCCATTTCTTGGTATCAGTTTCTATCTCCTTGAGTAGCGACTCATAGTTTTCAGCATACAAGTCTTTCACTTCTTTGGTCAACTTTATTCCTAGGTATTTGATTGATTTTGCTGAAACAGTAAATGGGAGTGATTTCTGCATGTCTTCAGATTTAGTGTTTGCATAAAGAAATGCCACTGATTTTTGTACATTGATTTTGTAGCCTGATACCTTGCTATATTGCCTAATAACTTCCAGTAATTTTCTACTAGATTCTTTAGGTCTTTCTGTGTATACTATCATATCATCTGCAAATAGTGTGAGCTTGACTTCTTCCCTTCCAATCTGTATTCCTTTGATTTCTTTCCCTTGCCTGATTGCTATGGCAAGAACTTCCAATACTATGTTGAAGAGTAACGGTGACAGTGGATAGCCCTGTCTAGTCCCTGATCTGAGGGGGAATGCTATCAGCTTCTGTCCATTGAGTATGATGTTGGCTGTAGGTTTGCTATATATAGCCTCCACTATCTTGAGTAATTTCCCATCTATTCCCATTTTTTGTAGAGTTTTGAGCATGAACGGGTGTTGGATTTTGTCAAAGGCTTTCTCTGCATCTATTGAGATAATCATGTGGTTTTTGGAATTGCTTTTATTGATGTGGTGAATGACATTGATTGACTTACGGATGTTGAACCAGCCTTGTATTCCTGGAATGAATCCCACTTGGTCATGATGAACAATCTTTTTGATGTGTTGCTGTATCCGATTTGCCAAGATCTTGTTTAATATTTTGGCATCTATGTTCATCAGAGATATTGGTCTGTAGTTTTCCTTTTTTTGTTCTGTCCCTATCAGCTTTTGGTATCAGGGTGATGTTGGCTTCATAAAAGGTGGTAGGGAGTATTCCTGTTTCTTCAATCTTATGGAATAGCTTAAGAAGTATGGGTATTAACTGTTTCCTGAAAGTTTTGTAGAATTCGTTTGTGAAGCCATCTGGTCCAGGACTTTTGTTGTTGGGGAGGTTCTTAATAATGTTTTCAATTTCTTTGTCTGTGATTGGTGCATTTAGATATTGTAGTTCTTCTTGGTTCAGTTTTAGAAGTACATAGGTTTCTAGGAATTGTTCCATTTCTTCCAGATTCTCTAGTTTGATGGCATATAGTTCTTTATAGAAGTTTCGCAGGATTCTCTGGATTTCTGTGGTGTCAGTTGTGATATCTCCTGCATCGTTTACAATTCTATTAATTTGAGTCTTCTCTCTTTTTTGTTTGGTGAGTCTGGCTAGGGGTTTGTCAATTTTCTTTAATCTTTCAAAGAACCAACATTTGGCTTCATTGATCTTTTGTATGTTTCTTTTATTTTCGATGTTGTTTATTTCTGCTCTAATTTTAGTGATTTCTGTCCTTCTGGTTGCTTTAGGGTTCCTTTGTTCCTCTTCCTCTAAGTCCTTGAGGTGTGCAGTAAGATCGTTCATTTAAGCTTCTTCTTGGTGTTTAATATGTGATTGTATGGCTATAAGTTTTCCTCTCAGTACTGCTTTAGCTGTGTCCCAAATATTTTGATAGGTTGTGTCTTCATTTTCATTAGTTTCCAGGAACATTTGAATTTCCTGCTTGAGTGAGTCTCTGACCCAGTGGTTCTTAAGGAGCATGTTGTTTAGTTTCCAAATTCTGTGTCTTTTAATAATTTTCCGTTTGTTGTTAAATGTTAGTTTTACTCCACTGTGGTCTGAGAAGATACTTGGGATGATTTCAATGCTCTTGAATTTATTGATGCTGTCTTTGTGGCCTAACATGTGGTCTATCCTTGAGTATGTGTTATGTGGATTTGAAAAGAAGGTGTATTCCAGTTTTTTGGGGTGGAGGAGTCTGAAAATGTCCAAGAGGTCTAGTCTGTCGATCTCTTCATTCAATTCTCTTGTATCTTTGTTGGTTTCCTGCTTTGTTGATCTAAGTGTGAGAGTGGGGTATTGAAGTCTCCCACTATTATTGTATTACTATTGATGTATTTTTGAAATTCTTTCAGTAGATGCTTAATGTATTTATATGGTCCCTCGTTGGGTGCATAGATGTTACTAATTGTTAAGTCTTCTTGGCCGATTGATCCTCTAATCATTATGTAATGTCCTTGCCTATCTTTTATTACTTTATTTAATTTAAAATCTGTCATGTCTGAGAGGAGATTGGCTGTTCCTGCCCTTTTTTGTGGTCCATTAGCCTGTATGATAGTTTTCCATCCTTTCACTTTAAGTCTGTGTTTATCTTGTTGGGACAGATGGGATTCTTGCAAGCAGCATATGGTTGGGTTATGTTTTCTGATCCATCCCCCCACCCTGTGCCTTTTGATGGGTGAGTTTAAGCCATTGACATTTATTGATATTATGGATTTAATGTATTGTAGTGCCATTGTTCTAAAAAAAATTGTTTGCTCTGATATATTGCAAGTATTATAGTTTTGTTCTTGTTTATAAGAGGTCTTTTAGTACCTCTTTCAGGGTCGGCTTGGTGATGGTTGCCTCCTTTAACTGTTGTTTATCTAAGAAGGTTTTGATCCCTCCATCTAGTTTGAATGAAAGTCTAGCAGGATATATTATCCTTCGTTGAAACCCTTTTTCATTCAGGGCTCGATAGATATCTTGCCACTCCCTTCTGGCTTTTAGAGTTTGAGTGGAGAAGTCTGCAGATAATCTTATGGGTTTTCCCTTGTATGTGACTTTTTGTTTCTCTCTTGCAGCCTTTAGGATCCTTTCTTTATCCTTACTTCTTCTCATTGTGACTATGATGTGTCTTGGTGTCTTCAGGTCTGGGTTGATTCTGTTTGGTACTCTCTGGGCCTCTTGAACCTTGATATCCTTTCTGTTATTCAGGTCTGGGAAGTTTTCTTGTATTATTTCCTGTAGAATGTTTGCTTCCCCTTCCTCTCTTTCTTCCTCTGGTAGGCCAATTATACGAATGTTACTTCTTTTGAGATCATCCCATATGTCTCTGTTGTTGTTTTCAGTGTCTCTCAATCTCTTTTTAAGCTCTTTCACCTCTTTCTTTGTTTTCTCTAACTCATCCTCTTTCTGACTAATTCTGTTTTCTGCTTCTGTTAGTCTGCTTTCCCTTGCCTCAGCTTCTTTCTTCATTACATCTATTTCAGCTTTCAGTTCTCTAATTGCCTCATGATAATCGGTATTTTCCTTGGGGGTCTCAACTGTTGTTTCCCGAATACTGCCATTCCTTTCCTCCAATGTTGTTTTCATTTCTGTGATTAATAAGTTTATTATTGCTTGCATACTTTTCTTATCTATGGTTACTTCTTTCTGAATTGTAGTTTATTTTTTTTTCTTATTTATTTATTTATTCCCTTTTGTTGCCCTTGTTGTTTTATTGTTGTAGTTATTATTATTGTTGTTGTCATTGTTGGATAGGACAGAGACAAATGGAGAGAGGAGGGGAAGACAGAGAGGAGGAGAGAAAGATAGACACCTGCAGACCTGCTTCACCGCCTGTGAAGCGACTCCCCTGCAGGTGGGGAGCCGGGGTTCGAACCGGGATCCTTATGCCGGTCCTTGTGCTTTGCGCCACCTGCGCTTAACCCGCTGCACTACAGCCCGACTCCCCTGATTTGTAGTTTCTTCTGGGCTCTTGTCTTCATTCATTGGAGTAGCAGTTTTATTTGTTTTTGATCTACCCATTTTTTTATTTATGTGTTTCTTTTTTTTTTTATACTCTGTTGTCCCTCAGTTGTTTTGTCTTGAGTACAAGTAACACTGTACTAAATACCTTTATGACAATTGCACTCACCAACCTCCGGAATTACAGTAGCAACTGACATAAGTATTGAAGTAGTTTAATTGTTACCAGTTAGCCAAACAATTTCTCCAGTCCGTGAAAAAATAGTAGCCAAATACCAGTGAAGAAAGAGAAAAGAGAGGATAGCAAGAATAGACAGTTATGGAAATCTATTATCCACTGTATATTCTAGGGGTAACAAGAGGGGAAAGGGAACTAGAGCAGAGATACACACATAGAGAGTCCACTCTGAGTCAGATTTCGTTTCCAGAAGATGTGATCAGAGCTCACGCTGCTAGCAGCTTCTCATTCCGCTATCTTCCTGGAACTCTCTCCAGTATTTTCTTCTAAGTATCTGATAGTTTGTGGTCTAATATCCAGTTCCTTGATCCACGTGGAATTTACTTTTGTGTTTGGTGAAAAATCATGGTTTAATTTCATTCTTCTGCATGTTTCAACCTATTTTTTTTCCAACACCATTTGTTGAAGAGACTCTGCCCCCTATTTAGTAGTCTGGGCACTTCTGTCAAAAATTAGATGTATATAGGTGTGGGGGCTTACTTCTGGGTTCTCAATTCTTTCCCACTGGTTAGTGTGTCTATTCATGTTCCAGTATCAAGCAGTTTTGATTACAATGGCTGTATAATATAATTTGAGATCTGGGAGTGTTATGCCTTCAGTTCTGTTATTTCTTCTCAATATTGTTTTGGCAGTTTTAGGTCTCTTTTGGTTCCAGATAAATATTTGTAGCATTGTTCTATTCTCATAAAAAATGTGGTTGGGATCTTGATGGGGATAGCATTAAATTTGTATATGGCTCTGGGTAGTAGATAATTAGTGTTTTCTTCCAGAGTCTCCTTTGTTATTTCTGCATTTCTGATGACAATTATTTCAAACTCTTTACTCTCTCCTGCAACTATTTCCTTAACTAGTATTTGGATGTTGACCTCATTATTCTGTGCTTGAACCTTTGGGGGGCTTTTAGCTGGACTTCTGTCCTGGTTCATTTCTCCAATATTTCTTCTTGTTGGTTTAACCATTTTATATAGTACATTATGAAGTCCATCTGTCAGTACTTTTCAAATTACTAATCACTATTGCCTGGATTGACTTGTGTCTAAGTAAGGTACTTAAAGAGTTCACAGTTGTGGAAATTAACATTTGCTGCAATATTATTTCAATACCTGAGTTAGAGCACAGTGACTTAAAAGCCTCTTTTGCTCTTTTTCTTTCCTGTAGGCTATGGGAGGCTGGGGGCTTTTAAACTACAAGTAGGCTTCTTAGCTTAATCACTGACTCCTGACCAAGAGATAAAGCTGGGTGGGGGAGACATAGCACAGTGGTTATGCAAAGAGACTCTCACACCCCAAGCATCCAAAGCTCAGGGCTCACTTCAGCTTCTCTGTCAAACCAGGCAACATTGCTGGGCCTTTAGGCTTTCTTTCTTACTTCCTTTTATACTTTTATAATATATATATATATATATTCCCCTTTTGTTGCCCTTGTTTTTTTTTAAATTTTTGTTTTAGTTATTGTTGTTGTTAGATAGGATAGAGAGAAATGGAGAGAGGATGGGAAGACAGATAGGGTGAGAGAAAGACAGACACCTGCAGAGCTGCTTCACCTGTGAAGGGACTCCCTTGCAGGTGGGGAGCCACTAGCTCAAACCTGGATCCTTAAGCCCATCCTTGTGCTTTGCACCATGTGCACTTAACCCACTGTGCTACCACTTGACTCTCAACTTGTGATTTTTTTGGACAAGTCCTGTTTATAGTCTAGGTTCTGAGGCAATTATTCACCATGTTCTCATCAGGAGAACAATGTAGAAAGGCTCCCACTATACAGCCCCACTGCTAGGCCACCAAGGTGTAGATCTTCTCCTAAGTTTCCTGATCAGTTCACTGTCCCATGATGTCAGCACAGGGCCTCCCACTCTGCTGCTCCAGCCTCTGAGGGCAGTAGCAATGGAGACTCACAGTTGCATTTGGTGAGTCTTAGGGGAGTCCTCTCCTCCCTTCAGCAGTCTTTTCACTGGTAAAACAGAATGGAGTTGGTGCCTCAACTAGTAAACACCTGGACTGTTTACCAGCTGCTCAATCTCTCCTTAGGCTCCTCTCTGTCTAGGAGCCACACGTGTTTGCACTCACTGAGGATTTGGTGGCTTCCTGAAGTCATTCTAGTCCTGCCTTGTTGAGGTCCCAAGTGATCTCTTTTGGTATTCCTCTCAAATTCCTTTCTAAGTCACACACCAGTGCTACTTGCAAATGTCTTTCCATTTTTCCTCTTCTTTCTTCGGATCCAGATGGAATTGGAACTCAAGGCCCTCTCTTAGTCTTTTCCTAATATTTTTCCCTCCTCTGAGAGAATGGACCAAAAATATTTATGGGGTACACAAGGTGGGAGTTCTGCCTTCTCTCATTGCTTCTCCACTGGACCTGAGTGTTGGCAGGTTGATACATACCCTCATTTTGTTTCTATCTTTTTCTAGTGGCATAGGGTTCTGGAGAGGTGAGGTAAGATTTTGGGACATATTATGGAGACCTTCTTCCCTGGGAAGTCAGGATGGAATTATGATAGCATCTGCAACTTGTGCTGAAAGACAGTAAGATATAGAGCAAGACAAAATGTTTAATAAATAGGAACAAAAAGTAGGAATATAGCAGATGAGAATAGGGATCACGATGTGGAAAGAACCTAGGAAGTTTATTTCAGGTGTTCCTAGGGGCCCATGACTTCCATAGTTTTTTCTTGAGTTTGACAGCTAAAATGGAAGTGTACAAAACTATTGTGTGCAAAGATGGTGTCAGAGTTGAGAATAGGGCTAGAAAGTTGTATTAGGGCAAAAAAAAAAAAAAAAGCTTCTAAAACTTGAAGAAAATCTATGAATAAAGTTAATTGTCTACCCCATGAACCTGAACCAGGATATATATTCATGTTTAGCACCGGATACTATGTAACATCTGAGTTCCTGTCAGTCTGAGCTCGCAGTAAATGGTCACAGGTGGGAACATTCTAGGCTGCACTCATTTCATGATCAATCTTCCTGAAGTGGCAGAGTAGGATGACCCAACCTCCTTTCAGAGAGTGGCATAGTTCCTATGATTGATTGACACTTTATAGTGAGGGCAATTTTCTGGAGAGACCCACAAGAGGACTTTAAGCTGTTTTTCTTTATGGAATTGATGGTGGAGATGGGAAGCTGTTAGAGGTTTAGGCTGATCATTTCTGTGTGGGAATCCAAGTATTCCCAGACTAGGGCCCCAGATAATGGAGTGATCTGGTATTGACTAAAAAGGCCATCACTGAGTGAGTTTGTTTCTTTTGTAGTACTTTCTTTATCTGATGAACTTAGATTTTATCCCAGTTGTTAAAGTGTGGAGTGTCATTTCTTGTATTTAAACCAGTATTGGGTTTATGGGATCTGCAGTCTTTGGGCCTTTATACTATATGGCTGAACTTCTTAGGTCTTAGTCTAATCAATTAAAGAAGTAATGGTCCCTTCTCTAGGCCATTCTACTGGAATCAATCCCAGGGTTACTAGATCTAAGTCTAATCTTGAAGAGCTATTAATCATTTTTAATTTGAGCTATATGATTTCACATTGTTTATGGATACATGTACACCTGGACCCAGCACCCTAGACCCTAGCCTAGGTATCTAGTATCTGGAGTTTTGTTAGAGAGCATGTTTGTCACATGAGTTAGGAAAGATCTCACTAGATTAGAGGAGCTGGGAGGTTGGCATCTCAGGCTTGATGTCTCTGGAGATAATCCACAGTAACAAGTCTGTTGCAGCATAATGTGGTATGGCAACACTGGTAGAGCTGATTTAGTTGAGGTCAACAGAGGCAGTATAACAGGGTAAGGGATCAGAGAGAAGAAATATCAAGAAATATAAGCAAAGTCCCAGAGGTTCCAGGACTAGGAGAAATATGGATCTTAGAAAGAATGGAAAAGGTTCCATGTAGTCTTAGAAAGTTTAAAATAGTAATGGTTTTTATTATTATTATAACCATTTTAGTTGGAGTCTGTTTTTCTTTGAAAATCCAGTGGTTAAGATTTACCATAAATACTTGACCTCACTATGCTTTGTGTCTTTTAGGGGCATCTACTAGTCACAGTATATTAGCAACAAGGCCAAATAGTTTTGATCTATCAGACCTAAGGTTGTAGGTAACTTAGATTATATATGTTAAGGGATTCTTAAATAATTTATGTCCAGCATCAGAATTTTATCATCCTACATTTCTAAAACATTAAATGCTTAGGCTAAGCAAAATATATATTCTCAGAGTTATGGTCTAGGCATTCAGAGAAATTGAGGTGTTAAATCTGTTTTCCTCCTTGAGGCTGTAGTGCCTCTCTGGATGCTTAATCTGTAGTTTTTGAGCTTTGCTAAGTTCCATAGTTGTAAGTGTGTGTTTGTGTGTGTGTGTGTGTGTGTGTGTGAGAGAGAGAGAGAGAGAGAGATCTTTTCTGTTCCCTGCTACTCCATTGCCACACCTTCCAGGAGTTCCAGATGAAAATCCTTACCAGTCTGCCCGCTGTCTTAGAGAGAGGTCTAGAAGTTAAATATGCAAAAGGAGGACAGGAATTCTCCTCTACTTTTTCTTCTAGAGCTCTTCTCTGGATGAGCTTAGATGAGTTTTTCCTACCCACTTTGGAGAAAGGTTTGAGTCACAGTCAGTTTTCTGGCTAGTGGGTCACCTACTGACAAAAAAAAAAAAATCTTCTATTAGTTATTAAAAGTCCTTTAAATGTTGTTAAGAAATGAGTGTTCTTCTCTTTTCTCATCTTAAAATTCCTCTTAGTCATTGTAGGATATCTTAAATATTACTCCTGTCATAAAGTAGACTACAAACTTCCACAGAGAGGCATAGACAAAATGATAGTTTTAAAGGTAGAAAACGGACACTTAGTTTTAGAGGCAGAAAATTTTTATGGGAAAGATGACATCTAAGATAAGGCAATAATACCTGGAAGGAATTTCAGAAGAGGGAAGATTGTGAGTGTCTGCATGTCTGGATGTGCAAAGCTAGAGCACGAACAAACAGCGAGAAAATTTATCACATTTGTGGATAGCAAATGCCCCAACTTGGTTCAAACAATTTCTAAGCAAGACTTAGGAAATGAAACATTTGAGGGGTGAGTTAAGACTCTGTGGAAGGACCTTTAGGTGATGGATAGTTCTGAGATGGTAGTCATCAATCTCTGTGCAACATTCATCTATATGAAGGGTCCTGTCCTTTCATAGTTGTCACTACATTAATTTCACTAAGTACTTGTTGCTAGTGAAGGACAGATCTGTTGGCAGCTAGCTCTTTTAGGTGGAATTCTTTGGTTCCTATTTTGAATCTTTCATAGTACTTTGGTTATAGTAAATATTAAGTCCTTGTTCAGTAACAATAAATTTTTATTTGATTTCTGAATTGCTTCTTATTTTAGGTACATTTCCTTTTTAAAAATATTTTTTCTTTCAGGGAGTCGGGCAGTAGTGCAGTGGGTTAAGAGCAGGTGGAGCAAAGCACAAGGACTGGTGTAAGGATCCCAATTCAAGTCCCCGGCTCTCCAACTGCAGGGGAGTTGCTTCACAGGTGGTGAAGCAGGTCTGCAGGTGTCTTTCTCTCTCCCCTCTATCTTCCCCTCCTCTCTCCATTTCTCTCTGTCCTATCCAACAATGATGACATCATCAACAACAACAATAATAACTACAACAACAAAAGAAGGACAACAAAAGGGAATAAATAAATATTAAAAAGTATTTTTCTTTCTTTGTTATTGGATAGAGACAGAAAGAAGTTGAGAGGGGAGGGAGAAACAGGGAAAAAGACAGAGAGACACCTGCAGTTCTACTTCACTGCTTGTGAAGCTTTTCCCTTGCAAATGGGGGTCAAGGGCTCGAATATGGTCCTTGCACACTGTGATATGTGTATTCAACCAGGTGCCTCTGCCCCTCTGAATTGCTTCTTTCACTTCAATTCCATCAATGAATTTTGTATATCATCATAGTTTTATCAAAAACGTTGAGTAAGTCTCCTCATTTTATCACTGGCTAAAGAAAGATGTAGAAATGGAGGCATTTGTTTAGCCTCTTTCAATGAGTGTTCTACACATTTCAGAATACACCTATACTGATTTCCAATTCTGGGTACTGTGTTTTCTGGAACACTAAGATCTTTACCTTTTATAAGAAAAAAAATAGAAACTTTGTATCACTGTATAAGTGAGGAAAATTGCTGCTTCTCAGGGATGATGAGTCAGTATGCAAATCCAGATTTCATTTTGATCCAAGTATGATGAAATGAGTCTTTTTCACATTTTAAATCTATCTGGATCTTTACAGCATCTTATCCTGGATATAAGAATACATTAAAAGGGGAGTCGGGCTGTAGTGCAGCGGGTTAAGCTCAGGTGGCTCAAAGCACAAGGACCGGCATAAGGATCCCGGTTCGAACCCTGGCTCCCCACCTGCAGGGGAGTCGCTTCACAGGCGGTGAAGCAGGTCTGCAGGTGTCTATCTTTCTCTCCTCCTCTCTGTCTTCCCCTCCTCTCTCCATTTCTCTCTGGCCTATCGAACAATGACAACAACAATAATAACTACAACAATAAAAACAACAAGGGCAACAAAAGGGAATAAATAAAATAAATATTAAAAAAAATTTAAAAAAATAATACATTAAAAATACCCTTTAATGTGACATTAACATCTAGAGGAATAGCTCACCAGGCCTTGTCACGGCTTGCTATGCTTGTAGCCATGGTCAAGTCCAACATCCCATGGGAATGCTAAGGAATTGGTGGTAGCTCTGCTGCTGTGATGTCATTCCTCCTTCTTCCTTCTTTCTCGTTCTCTGTCTCTCTATCTGAACGATAAGGTTGGGCTGGGTGTGGTGCATTTTCAGTCATTCATGTGCAAAGTTTATTCTCATCAAATAAATAAACGTGTTGTTTGTTGGACTATCATAACAATATATCTAGTTGTTATTCATTTATAACCATTTTATACACACTGTGTCTCCTTTTAAAATATTTTCATATTTATTTGGTAAAGATAGAAAGAACTGAGCTATGAATATCAGTGTTCATAGGTCTTTCAGGCAGGTGTTTTTGTTTTCCCTGAGTAAATCCCTAAGAGAGGGGTTGTTAGGTCATAAGGTAAATCCATTTCTAGAGTTCTAATGAATCTCTAGACTATTTTCCATAGGAATTGGACCAACTTACCTGTCCCCCAACATTGTAGATGAGTTCCTTTACCTTGCACAGCTTCTCCAACAGTTGGTGTCTTTTTTTTCCTAGTGTGTGACATTCTCATAGACGGATAGTGATATTTAATTGTAGGTTTTATTTTCATTTGACTGTTGGTCCTTTGGATCTTTTCTTTGGAGAAGATAATGTTCATGTCTTCCATTTTTCAATGAGTTTGTTTGTTTTTTTGTTATTGAGTTTGGTGAGTTCTTTGCGGATTTTGGTTATCAGTCCTCAGACCAATGTATGACACATAAAGATTTTCTCCCACTTCATGGACATTCACTTTGTTATGGTGGTGATTCCTTTGCCATGCAGTAGCTTTTTGGTTTGATGTAGTCCCATTGGTCTATTTTTGCTTTGTTTTCTTTGTAGTTGGATTTGAATTGGTGAAGATGTTGATATAAGAGAGAGTTATGCTCTGTTTTCCTCTAAATGTTTGATAGTTTTTAGCTTCTCTTCTAGAGCTTTGGTCTGTTTGGAGTTCATCTTTGTATATGATGAATTTTGGTGATCCAGTTTCATCCCTCTGCATGTTTTAACACAATTTTCCCAACACCGCTGGTAGAATAGGCTTTCCATTTTCCATATGCTTTAGGATTCCTCATCAAAAATTGGTTGACCATAGGTATGTGTGTGTGTGGGGGGCTGATTCCTGGACTCTCAGTTCTAATCCATTGGTCTTCATATTTATGTTGGTTATGTACCAAGTTGTTTTAATTATAATGTCTCCATACAGAAATTTTCACCCTAGCAGAAATAAATATGCTTTTGTTCTCAAGTACACATGGAATTTACCATAGATTTTACCATAGATTAATATAAAACACACTCTTAATAAACATGTGAAGATCACATCAAGCTTCTTTTATGCTCACAATGATGCAAAATAGAAACAAATAAAAAACACTGTGAACATATAAAACTAAACATGGATCAATAAATAAATGAAAGGAAAAATAATCTAGAGAACAATGAAAACAAAAGATGAGTTATTAGGTCTTATGAGTTGTAGTTAAAGTGAAGGAAGTTCATAATAATACAGTTTATATCAATGAGAAAAGCCCTCAGAGAAGCATGGTATTACATCTGCAATACCATGAAAAGGGACAACAGAAAGAACTGTAGATCACCAGTATCATTCTAATCTCCAACACAGAAGAAGACAGGAAAGAGAAAGAAAATTATAAACTTATATTCTCATGAACACTGATGAAGAATCCTTAGCAGAATCTTAGTAAGCCAACTCTAACACATGCCATGTTAATCGTTCATTGTGTTCAAAAGGGGCTCATCCGAGGGTGGCTCGGATATGCAAATAAGTCAATATAATATACACATCAGCACAGAGAAACAGACGTTAGTCTAGATAGCTCAGCGGGAGTATATAAAACTTGTGTACAAATTTCCAGGTTTTAATCCGCATATGCCAGAGAGTAGTTTTACGGCTTGTTTTTCATAAAATATAAAAACCAAAAATGAAAGATAAAAATCTCAAATATCAATTGAAGCCGACAAAATAACTTGACATGATTCAACTCATGATAACAATCTTTAACAAATTGGTAATAGATGGAACATGTTTCAATGTAATAAAGGGCATAAATAACAAACCCACAGCTAGCAGCATACTCAACAGTGAAAAATTTGACTTTTTTTCCCTGATACGTGAAGCAAGGCATGAATATATATTATAACTTTTGCTGTTCAATGCATTTTTGTAAAGCAAATAAAAAAAAGATATGAAATCTTTTTGAATTGGAAGAGAGACTTGCTATATGCAGATAACATAATATACATGAAAGACTGTACCAATAACAATAAAAATCATGACTAGATTTAGTAAAGTCACATGATAACAGTAGATGCGCATAAATCTGTTGCATTTCTTTTTTTTTTTTTTTTATCCCAGGACTCCCTGACTAGGGCCCCAGGTGATGGGGTGGTCTAAGGTCCTTTTCTGTCACAGCCTTTCTCATCAAATTTAACCACTCCCCTGCTTTACTAGTTTTAATGCTTTATATAAATTTAGTTTTACATGACTTGATGTCTTGTGTCTGACTTCCTTCATTATCAATCATTTTTATAAGATGTGGATACAGGGCCGGTCAGTGGTGAACTCTGTACAGAGCACAAATGAACATGCTCAACGATGCATGTGCAAACCCCCAGTCCCCACCTCCAAGGGGAAAGCTTCACTAAAGGAGAAGGAGTGATCCATGGAATCTGTTGCATTTGTATATGCTAACAATGAGAAGAAAAGAAAGTAAAAAAAGGTAATTTTACTTACAACTGAATAAAACCTACAAAATATTTGAAGTAGATCTAACAAAGGAGGTGAAAGACCTATGCAATTAAAACAGTGTTAAAATGACCATTTTGCCTAAGGCAATGTATGGATTTAGTGCAAACCCTATCAAAATCTCAATAGTATTCTCAACAGAATAGAGTAAATAATTCTTTGTTTCTGTGAAACAACAAATGAACTGAATAGCCAAGGAAAATCAGAAAGAAAAGAAATATAAATGATGACATTGTTTTTCTGATTTAAGCTATTACAAAAACAAAAAATCATTAATAAAAATCAATAACCCCAGTCCTCACCTACAAGGGGAATGCTTCACAAGTGGTAAAGCAGTGCTGCAGGTGTTAAATAAAAGATAATAAAAATTTAAAAATAAAACAATGCTGAATATGGGTTGCAGGTCAAATTGTTGGGGTTTTATAGTCAAGAATGTTTATACACTTTTCCCATATTTGGGAGCTACTCTCTTCCCTGATCCAGGTTTCTACCCCTTTTTCCAGCCATTACATTATCTCCCCAGACAATAACTTGGGTCCACCTGCATATCAGAGGTCAGTCTCAGGCAAAAACTTATAAAGTCATGGGCCCTTTGGAATATACCTAAAATAGACCTATTAGCTATTTCCAAAACAGAGACCCCCAAATCTTCATTTGCAATATTCCAGCCTTTAGGTTCATGATTAATCAACAGTTTGTATGGCTTTATATGTTAACTCTTCTTTCAGCCACCAGGTTCCAGATGCTACCATGATACCAACCGGACTTCCTTGGACAGATGACCCCACCAATATATCCTGGAGCTTCACTTCCTCAGAGCCCTGCCCCACTAGGGAAAGAGAGAGACAGCCTGGAATTATGGATAGACCTGTCAACGCCCATGTTCAGCGGGGAAACAATTACAGAAGCCAGACCTTCCACCTTCTGCATCCCACAATGACCTTGGGTCCATGCTCCCAGAGGGATAAAGAATAGGAAAGCTACCAGGGGAGGTGATGGGATATGGAGCTCTGGTGGAGGGAATTATACCCCTCTTATTCTATGGTCTTTTAAGTGTTTCCATTTTATAAACAACTAAATTAAGAAAAAATAAAACAAAACACTAGCTAAAATAGTATAGTATTAGAACAAAAGCAGGCAGTGGACCAATGGAACAGCATAGAGTCAAGAAGTAACAAAAGATACTGATATTATACACCCACAAAAGGATTGTTACAAAAATATATAAAAAGTGGTAGTAGAATAATTCACCTGGATTGTGACCTCCTTTGTCACGTGTGTAACTCAAGTTTGAGCCCAACCCCAACTGCACTGGATGAAGCCTATGTGCTCTTGTATCTTTTACTCTGTGTCTCTCTGTTTCTAAAAACAAATAAATAAATAAATAAGTAAACTGACTACAGGATAGAAAAAAGCTTATCTATATATCTCTGTCTTTTTTTCTATGTCTCTATCTCTATTTGGATATGTCTGAGCATACAACTTACCAAAACATCTAACCAAACCAATGAAAAACTAGAAAATGGATTTAATAAGGCTCTTCTCAAAAGGCTTAAAGTGGCCCAATCACATATAAAAATGTTGCCCATTACTTATTATTGCTAGAGGATTGTTCATTAGGTTCCAAGTCTGACTCATGTATAGCAGAGCTGAGTGGTGCCTATGAATATATTCTCACATCAGTGTGAATAGTCTACATTAATAATGACTGAAAACAAGAAGGGCTGGCAAGGATGTGGTGAAAAAGGAATTCTGATACACTGTGGGTAGGATTATGAACCGATGCTCTTCTATATTTGGTATAGGACTGTCTTTAAAAAATAGAAATTATATATAATCCTGAAATACCGTGTTTGTGCATTTATTTGATAAATATGGGAACAACATTGTTTACAGTAACCGATACTAAATCAATCAAAATGCATATAAACAGGTAACTGGATAAGGAAAGTGAAGAATATATACTCAATGGAATACTACTCTGCCTTTTTGGGACAGGTAGATGGAGTTAATGCAAGTTTAAGTAAAATAAAGATGTTAAAGATAAGATGGCTTTATACATGTAACAAAACGAATTCTTCGGCATGAAGACTATGGCACAGATTATAAGTGGTTATTGGAAGGACTGGGGGAGCAGAGGTCTAGAGGGAGCTTTCTGATTTGCTGGTGCTAGAACTTTGGTGGTTGATACTGTGACTCTTGTGCACATACAGAGGTGTTAAACTACGCACACAGGGTTTTATAGTCTTGTAAATCAAGGTTAAACCAATAAAAAGAAAGCAAGCAAAACAGAGATAAAGATAAAAAGCGATAGTTATGGCAATACAAAAAAAAAAGTCTTTTGTCAGACAGTCATTCAAACCTTACATGCTAACCTCCATCTGGTTTGGACTAGTAATTTAATGTGTGGGTGGAGGTGTGAAATTTAAAATCTTTTGAAGAGAGTAGGGCAGTATTTAACCTCAAGATAGTGTGATTTCTGTTGCATAACTTGAAAAAATGTGGTAACACCACAAACATATATATCACCTCAAATCTGAATCAATCTTACTTGATGATATTATCACAGTTTTTTTTTCTGCCCCTGATACAAATATCTTATGCTAAATCATCTACAGTAAATCTGGTATGAAAAATATTTAACTACTTCAAAAATTCACTTATATCTGGTGGTTTCCTTTCCTAAGAAATTAGTACATCCAAAGACCATGGGCTGATACACCCTAAAAAACTGATTTCTAGGGGTCAGGCGGTGGCGCAGTGGGTTAAGCGCATATGGCACAAAGCGCAAGGACCGGCGTGAGGATCCCGGTTCGAGTCCCCGGCTCCCCACCTGCAGGGGAGTCGCTTCACAGGCGGTGAAGTAGGTCTGCAGGTGTCTATCTTTCTCTCCCCCTCTCTGTCTTCCCCTCCTCTCTCCATTTCTCTCTGTCCTATCCAACAACGAACAACATCAACAATGGCATTAATAATAACCACGAGTCTACAACAACAAGGGCAACAAAAGGGAGAAAAAATGGCCTCCAGGAGCGGTGGATTCATGGTGCAGGCACCGAGCCCAGCAATAACCCTGGAGGAAAAAAAAAAAAAACCAAAAAACTAATTTCTAGCCTTTTTTCACACATTTCTGTGGATTGTCCTTTATGTACTTATTTCTAATTCATCTCAGATTATTGATTTTACTTAAGCATTTAAAGCAACATCAGCATTGTTAAGATTTTAAGCAACTGGATATCCAAGGTTGTACTTTAATTTATTTATCTGAGTAGAGACACAGAGAAATTGAGAGGGGGCTGGTGAGAGAGGGAAAGAGACAGAGAGACACCTGCAGCACTGCTTCACCACTTGTGTAGCTTTCCCGGTGTAGCTGGGGGCCGGGAGATTGAACCTGAGCCCCCCTTCATTGTAGCATGTTCACCCGATCAGGTGCGCCACAACCTGGCCCAATATATCTTCATATTTTAACTATATGGATGTAATAGATACATTAAAAACAATTTGTTGTTATGAAAACAAGTTGAGTCTTTCTGAATCCTTTCAGGGAGAATAAAAATTGTCCTCGGTGGGCCCCAATCATCTACTAAAAGCGAGAAGAAAGCATTCATGAATTTGCTTGAGGCTTTTAAGAAATTAGATCTTAAACCTTTTGTCTCCAAATTCTGTGTCTTTTTTTTTACCAGCTTATTTAATATCTGTAATTATGTATGATTTGCTCATATATCACAGCCTTGGGAGAAGCTTTCTCTGTTTAATTTAAAATAGTCTTTCTCTAGCAAATTGCTGTCTTGTATATTTTTAGTAACAACACTTTCTATGATATCATTGACAATAATTCTATGAGAGCAGGAGACTTAACCCTCTTTATTACTGCTGTGTCCCTAAGATCTAAGGTATTGATTTGTAGATAGTTGTTGAATGAGTAAACGAAACAGCAAGAGTTTTGCATTTTTACAAACACCGTTAAGTTTTATCATGTAGCCTATGTCTAGATAGAGATGGTACAGGGGCACTTTTAATAGGATAGAAGGTTTCTCTGAGAAGCAGCTGAATTTGAGGCAGAAAATCAATTTCTACCCTCAATGACATTTTCAAGAGAAGTGTATGTGGTAGCATGGAAATCTTCCATCTGACAGGGCTTCTGTCAAAATGTTAGTATGCCCGGATGAGTGGCCCACATTCTATGGACAAAGTGTGGGGCTCAAAGATGCTCTGAATCATACATGCAACTTAGTCCTTATTCTACAAAGACTTGTTATGCAAGTGAGAGAGTAACAATACCTCAGCAAGTATGTTTATTCTCAGCAATTTCAAGAAAATTTTTATGAGAATGCATATATGAATGGACATTTTCTAAGCTCGGTGGGGAAGAAATACGGGATGCAGACTCTAGGTTAGCTAGTATCTATAATTTTGGTAATAGGGTGGAGGTTGCCTGTCTGGTATGCTGTCAAATATTTGAAACAGAACCATTGCTCAAGACCAAAAATTCACAATAAGACGGAGACAATATCAAAGAAAAATGTAGACTACTAATTGCAGTTGATGCAGAACATGCTCAGTAAATGGATTCAGCCTCGTGTCATAGACGCACCATTGGGCTAAGGAATGCCTTTCCTCATGGTATTTGTTACTGAGGGAAAAATAATTACCCTAGTGGTTTAGCTAATTCTTTCCCATGTTTGGAATTAAGCACTGAAAGCAGTTATCTACTTCCCATTGTCTGCCAGAGACAAGTCTTGTCATGTCAGTAAAGTCTGTACTAAGCTGCTGCCAGAATTGAGATAGGATCATCAGACTCCTGTGGTAAACTCAGGAAAAAAGAGATAAAGAGGTTGACCCCTGCCTAGGAGTAATGGGTGGCAGAAGGAAGAGGGAAGAGAGAGAGAAGGAAGGAACAAATTTGATTTATCTTTAGGCAAAGCTAGGCAAAACTTCTTACTAGTTGCCATTCACTGACTCAGGAAATACTTTTTTTATTCAACTTCAATTCTCTCTCTCTCACACACTCACACACACACACACACACACAAACATATATATACAGTTTTTCTTAAACTCTTAAAATTTTATTTATTTTTCCATCAGAACACTGTTCAGCTCTGACTTGTGGTGGTTCTCTGGCTTAAATTGGTGCTGAGAAGTTTAGTAATTTTATTCCTTTTCTTTATAGTTGTTTGTTTGTTATTAATAGTATGTTACAAGATTGTAAGATTACAATGTATAGCTCCACACCACACCCACCACCAGAGTTCTGTATATAGAATGACACACTTTTTAATAGGAAGACATGATTTTTATTTTATAATTATAGAAGAGATAATACTGTAAGTATAAGAAAACAATTGACTCATGCTTTTGTGCATTTGGGAATAAGTGCTCAGATATTACTTCCAGAAACTGAAGAAGGGGTGGGCCTCTATTATGTATCCAGTTCTGCCTTAGAAGAATAAAATGTATTTTTTTAAAGAATTTATTTATTTATGAGAAAGACAGGCAGAGTGAGAAAGAACCAGACATCACTCTGGTACATGTGCTACCGGAGATTGAACTCAAGACCTCATGGTTGAGAATCCAGTGTTTTATCCACTGCACCACCTCCCGGACCATGAATAAAATGTATTTTAAAAATTCCATTTAGTATAAGCCTATAAGAGTTTAGTAGGAGGAAGATGTTATACTAATGAAATTAAGTGTAAAATATAAAGAAATTCAAAACCAGGAGGCAAGAATTTTTTTATTACTTTTTATTTTATTTATTAGTGATTTAATATTGATTTATAAAATTTTAAGATAACAGAGGTATAATTTCACACCATTCCCCACCACCAGATTTCTGTGTTCCCACGCTCTCCATTAGAAACTGCCAAGGTTCTCCCAAGGTCACAGATATGGGTGGACTATTATTTCTATAGCTCTCTCTCCATATATATATATTTCATTTCTTCTATGGTTCTGCCTTATCTTCCTCTATAAGTCGTACCTACTACTACTTATGAGCATCCTTTTCTTCCCTAATTTCTCTCAGGGTCCTGATGGAATTGGGGTTCAGAACCCTCAAGTCATCTTTCCCTGATGTTTCTCCCGCTCTGGGAGTATGGATCAAAGTCCTTTTTGTGGTGCTGAAGGTGGGGGTTCTGGCTTCTGTGACTGTTTCTCCACTGGACATGAGTGCTGACAGGTCAATCTATCCACCCAGCCTGTTACTGTCTTTCCCTTAGTAGGGTAGGGCTCTGGAGAGATGAGATTCTAGGACACATTGGTGAGGTTGTCTGCCTACGAAGTTCTGGATGGGATCATAGTAGAATCTGCAACTTGGTGTCTGAAATGCAGTAAGATATAAAGCAGGACAACATGATTCATAAACAGGAAACAAAAGGTAGGGATAGAGCAGGTAGGTAGGGATAGGGCCAGGACTTTTGTATACAAAATACTTCTGTTTCAGAATTTTCCTTGATGCTAGATTTAATTTTTTTATTTACTTATTCCCTTTTGTTGCCTTTATTGTTGTAGTTATTATTGTTGTCGTCATTGTTGGATAGGACAGAGAGAAATGGAGAGAGGAGGGGAAGACAGAGGGGGAGAGAAAGATAGACACCTGCAGACCTGCTTCACTGCCTGTGAAGCGACTCCTCTCAGGTGGGGATAGGGGGTCTCGAACAGGGATCTTTACGCCGGTCCCTGAACTTTGCACAATGTTTGCTTAACCTGCTGCGCTACCACCCGACTCCTGACGCTGGATTTTTTTTTTTCAAAACAAAAACACAGGATTATGACATGCACAGCCTTGTATCTATCTTTCAAGAGAGTTACAGTTTAAAAACATTTCAAACCATAAAACTGAAACTGTTAAAAATGAGTAGAATCAATAAGAGAGTGTCATCAATAAATTAATGGCTACCGTAATTATAGATTAATAGAGGTGGCTCCTTTTGACCTGCTCCAGATGTTATATCAATTGATTAAATGTTCCTAAACAATGAAACTGAAAATGACCCCTTTATGAAAATGCTTCAGGCAGGGAGATTATTTTTATTTTGCTATTAGGAACATATCCACCTGTCAGTGATCAATTCTACTTGGAAAAAGGACACTTTTGAGGATATATACAATTAGGAAAAAGCTCCAAGGTGAATCTCAGCTCTGAATTAACATCTATTATTTTTACTTGACATTAAGACTCATATAGGTTAACAATTTTAAGCTTTATCTAACTCAGAGTAGAAGAGCCATTGATTTCATGTCTGATTGGTGTCATGGGCTGGTGAGAACTGATATGCTCAATAAATATTGCTAAGGACTTGTTCTGCAGTGAGTCTCTGTATGTCCTATGGTGGGGTATAAAACTAACAAAAAATATCTGGAAACAAGCAGGTCTTCAATTTTATTTTCCTGCTAGGCACTCCGAATGTCCTGGGGATACTATCTTCTTGTGGGTGATTTGATAACCATGGACCTGCCTTCTGGGACAAGTGCGCCTCAGCTTCTCTGTTGTGATCTGTGAGGAAAAGGGACTGTAAAAATAATAGAGCCTATATTTATGTTCTATAAATAGGAGATGAAAACTAGGGAAGAAAGAGACATACATTTGATGCTTAGCAGTAGTAGGCAATGACTTAAAATTGATCTCAAAAAATGATGGCTGACTTAAGAGTTTGACCAGAGGGCTAGAGAATGGGAAAGCTATCATGGGAGGGGGTTGGTTATGGAGATTGGGTGGTGGGAATTGTGTGGAGTTGTACCCCTCCTACCTTATGGTTTTGTTCATTAATCCTTTCTTAAATAAAAAATTAAAAAAAAAGAGTTTGACCTTACAGAAACTGGTTACCTGCTGAACAGGAATAAAATAAGGAAAATACTACTTATAAGGCATAAACTACTTTGCAATAGCCCATTTGTCTGGCTCCTCAAGTACTAGATAGCATATTCTTTAATGTCCCTGCTACTGTGATTGATAGAACTTTTATCATATGTGTTCACCTAAATCAATATTTATATTTATCAGACTTCATCTGAGTTTTTTTGTTTTATTCACTTATTTTTATTATTTTCTCCATTACCTTGAAAGTAACATGTCTCTTTTACAACACGGGAAGTCTAAATTATCATAGTTGTACATATTTCATGTGTTGGTCATGAGAAAGTAATAGAAAAAGCCATGCCTTTTGAGTATTCTATGTTTTAAAATACAGACTATCAACCTAGTACCTGAATTAATGTCTAAAGCATGACTCGTGCTTAATCATGTTAGTAGGTGTTGGATACCAAAAGCATCATTCATTCATTCACAAACATATTTCTAATGTATTATATTTGATTGTAGTGTGGAGTATAGTGATACTTCCTGTTGTGGAGTCCACAGTCAATAGGATACAATGAACACTAACACGACAATTACAACCAACTTATATTTATTTTTGTGGGAGAAGGACACACAGAAAAGTAAGAGTGTATATAGGGGCCGGTGAAGTAGTTTACTAGTATAATATGCTGCTTAGCCATGTACTCGACCTAGGTGATAGACTGGTCCCACCAAATTGAGGAAGCTTTAATGCTATGATCTCTCACTTGCTTCCTCTCTCCCTCTCCCTTCCCCCCTCAATATATATAATATATATATGATATCTCATATTTTGCATAGCTAACTGGCTCCTTTGATACCATTTCATAATATATATATATATATATATGCTTTTCATATATATATATATACATATATATATATGTATATATATATGAAAAGTAAAACAGAAAAAAATAACAGCATATAGAAGAAAATCTACTCATCTGGGACTTTTCCTTAAAGAAGTGTTATCTAATTGGAGAACCTTAAAAACCCTCTATAGATCTATTTTGCTGATAGAAGATGTAGCCAATGTGACGATGGTGACACTGTCCACTCGCCCAGTTTTGCCCACATGATGTGTGCTTCCTTTATTTTTAATAAAACAGAAATAAAAGTTAGACACTAAGTGATTTGAAATAGTATGATCTTGTTCTCACCTGCTTTGAATTCTGCCCTTTAGAAATTATGTTTGGATATGTGTGATTTTAATTTGTTCAGAGTCTTGAAAGTATATTCATGACTCATAACAGCTTCTTTGTATTTTCAGGGATAATTCAGTTTCTTTTCAATAAATACTTAGCTGGGTGATAAACTATTTGTTACTATTCTATTTTTTTTGTGTGTGTGCTACTATAATGAATCCTTAGGAGATCTTTGAAAAATTATTTTTATCTAGAGATAACAATGTACAAGGGTAAATTGTTTGGCAAAGCATTGGAAGCATATGGGCAGAGATACAAGTATTTACTGCATTTATAAGTTTCATTATGACTCTGTAAAATGAAGCATCATTTGTCAGTAAATCGGATCTTATGAAAGTGCTGATTGTGAATGCCGTTGGTTGCAATATCAAGAGAATGGGATTAGGAGTGTAACTGAGATTCCTTTTATGATAAATTATCTAGCTCCTGGCTACCCTGTATGAGCTCTATTAACTGCCTATAAATTGTTCATCATAAAATCTAGTTCATTCTTGTTAATTAGGCCAAGTCTTTTATGAAGATTTTTTTCCCCTCCTCTCCCTGGAAGCCTGGGCTGACAGAAGAGTAACTACCAGAATACTGAGAGAAAAAAAAGGATCATCTGCTAAGTATGACATTCTTCCCTTAGAAACAAAATACTGAAAATTCAAATAAAATCAAAACAAAAGCCAAAAAAAAAAAAAACCCCAATGATTTTTGGCATACTCATTGTGAAAATAGAGCCTTTCTATTGTAGTCACAGAAGGCTAAATACGGAAATAATAATTGTATCTTCCTACAAACTGTTAATCAATTAGATGCATGAAAGGAAAGGTATTATATAATGAAGGGGTAGGTAGGTATACACATTAGAAATGACTAATTCAAAGCAAGTTTCAGAAAGACAAATAAACACATCAAAAATTTCCAGTACATCATTCCATGCCATTTTATTATGCATTTTACTCCCATGAAATTGAACTTTTATGCAAAATTATCTTTGAGGGAAATTTTTATTATTTACTTATCACCATTTTTTATTACATTTTTGTGGTGCTTACACAAGTGATCAACTGGCAGGGAATGTTATATTTATATTATCTCATATTTTGCATTGCTAACTGCCTCCCTTGACGCCCTTTAAGGTGCATCCGTAATCAGCTCTCACGTTTCACACTTTCCTTGTAATCTCTAGATTTTTATGAAGAGTAGGCACACTGTGCCCCACTTCTGGACGCCAAAGTGGTTGTGACTTCAGGAAGTCCCAAAAGTCAGAGCCACGGGCTGAGTCAAGCTGTGTGATTGCTCCCCTGAGATG
Source organism: Erinaceus europaeus (assembly GCF_950295315.1). Taxonomy (NCBI): domain Eukaryota; kingdom Metazoa; phylum Chordata; class Mammalia; order Eulipotyphla; family Erinaceidae; genus Erinaceus; species Erinaceus europaeus. Next base: position 13,280,381 of record NC_080172.1, read on the forward strand.
CAGTTAGCAAGCCTCTCTGACAGAGGCCAGAGGCAAGGAACAGTCAAAGACTAGAAAAGTCGAGTCTGTTTGCACACACTCCTGTGCTTATCACCCATTATAGTGCAATTAAGAATGGTCAGAAGCATCATTATATTTGGAAACCTTAAATAATAACACAGGTTAGGGAAGAAATGGTAAAACAGTTCAAGTCAAGGGAGAGTAACTCTGGTATATTTTTAAATGGAGATTTTGCTTAAGCTATTTCCCTTGTAAATGCTAATATGAGCAATCAGTTCAATATATGGTAGAACAACTGGTAAAATGTGTTTCATTTCCAACATCAAATGGACATATTTGGTTTGTACCAATCCTTTGTAATTCATGGGACCTTAACTTTGTATTATTTTTCCCTGTCCAGCTTCTCTGGATAATGTTGTTGATCCATAAGACGGCATCATAGGTAAGAACTCATAGAAGCTCATTCTAAATCAGATGCTTAGAAAGACAATGTTGCAGTTCTCCTAGGAGAATAATAAAGGACTCTGTAGGGGATTTACTTGGATGGACTGTGTTTTAAATCAGTAACTTATACACTTAGCTACCGTGATGCCCTAGAGGCTTTGGCAATGAATGTCTTGAGGGAATAATTGAGATAGGTTTAAATAATCTTTCCTTTCTGATAACTTTAGATTGCTTAAGATCTGCCTAGCTAAATTTTAATGGAAATAATTGTTTTCCCCTTTGAAAGACTAGAAAGAAAAACCCCAGAACATGATGTTTATTTTAACAAATTTTCAAAGAATGTATTTTCTAAAAACAAGAAAGTCATACACTTTCTTATTATTTTCATCATCTCTGTCATCATTTCTAAAACACAATGTTGAATTCTGACAAATAGATAGTAGTCTTAGTTTTTCCCAGGTAACTAAGTTGTTTTCTAAGCCTTCTTTTAAGCTTTGACTAGGTAAATGAAAGTTAATATACACTGATTTGAAAAAAGAAATCCTATTCTTATGGACAGAACACTTGTGTAAGTATACTGTCCTCTATCACAGTTCATTCCCCAACATCCCAATCACCTTTGTGATGGTATTAAGTAGGGTTTAGGAGGTGATAAAGTTTGGATAAACTCAGGAAGGTGACACTTCCATGATGGGATTAGCATTCTTGTAAGAAGATGAATACATATCCTAGGCTCCTCTTTCAACTATGGGTCAATATAGCAAGATGGAAGGCAGTTTTCTGAAAAACAGGAAAAGTGACCTTATCATTAGCCAAGTCTGTGAGCATTATGATATTGAACTAGCAGTGTGATAATAAAAGCTTATTGCATAAGTCACCTAGCAAATGATACTTTGTTATAGTAGCCTCAGGTAACTAGTAAATACACTTAGTTTATGATAACAATCTCCTTTACCTACAAGGACCAGGATATAGTAATGACGAAAGCAAGGGAAAATAGAATCACCTAAGCAGATAAGAAAATTAGAGACTGTGTAGAAAGCACAGATGTTTTTCACCATTTCTTTCCATACATAGCCCACACACTTAAATTTTCCTTTGCCAGGACCTAGTTATGTGGCTTCAGTGAAATGCATAGAGGCTAACGTGTGGGTTTCCTATCTGGAAAGATACCCTTTAGCAATTAAAAAAAAAAGGGAGGAGTTCACATCTTTGGCTGGCAAGTGGGCATCTGTGGCACAACATTTTTTAAAAATACTTATTTCCTTTTTTGCCCTTTTTTGTTGTTGTAGTTATTATTGTTGTCATTATTGATGTCGTCGTTGTTGGATAGGACAGAGAAGAAATGGAGTGAGGAGGGGAAGACAGAGAGGGGGAGAGAAAGACAGACACCTGCAGACCTGCTTCACCACCTGTGAAGCGACTCCCCCACAGGTGGGGAGCCGGGGGATCCAGGATCCTTACACCGGTCCTTGTGCTTTGGACCACCTGCGCCTAACCCACTACGCTACTGCCTGACTCCCCTGTGGCACAACAGTTTATGTTACCTTAAGCTTATTAGTTTTTCCCAGCTGCATCCTCTACAAATTCTAATATTTTCCTAGTCACTTAGTTAGACATGAGGGTAGGGTTGCACAAAGAAATGCATGCTTACTGTTACCTTGCTGTTGTTACTGAGGGTTTTTTAAATGAAAATGTAAAGATTTGCCTCTAATTTGTTAGCCTTTAGATAAGCATTTATAATCTGGAATTGAAGTCGTTATTTCAGACTTCCATTAATGTCTTGCAATATGCTTTTATAAAGCCAAACTCAATTTGGCTAAGATCTCTATAGTTACAGAAATCTGGAGTTGAACATTTAACATAGATTATATTCTTATATTTAAAAGACAGGGAATCAATTAAATAATTCAGTGACAAATATAATAATTACCCTTTTTCAAAAGGTCTAAAGGTTACATGTAGAAGTGATTTTCTTCAAAGAACTTAGTCTCTGAAAGTTAAGTTATGACATTGAACAAAACTAGCAGAACTAAGTGGAGAGGATAAAACCTATGTAGAAAATGATAGCTGGTGACCAAAGTTCTACAGTAGATCTTGTGGTAAATCAGTTTAGGTAACCCAATGAAAGGAGAATCATTGTGGAAAGGAAATGGATGGCATGAACCATTAAGATAGATTTAAAAGGAAGATGCTCAGATAAACCTAGGTGTCACAAAAAAGTAGAAGAAGAAGAGGAAGAAGGAGGAGGAGAGGAAGAATAAGAGGAAGAAGAAGAAGAAGAAGGAGAAGGAGAAGAAGAGGAAGTAGAAGAAGAGGAAGAAGGAGGAGGAGAGGAAGAGGAAGAATTAGAGGAAGAAGAAGGAGGAGGAGGAAGAGGAGGGGGAGAAGGAGAAGGAGGAGAAGGAGAAGGAGAAGGAGAAGGAGGAGAAGGAGAAGAAGAAGAAGAAGAAGAACAACAACAACAACAACAACAAGAAAAATTTGTAGAACCAGGACTGACTCTAGAAGCTGCTGTTTTTAAATGATAGAGTAGATTTTCCTATAGGAAAATGAAGGTGAGTCAAAAAAGCAGCTTAAATGTTGGAAAAATAGCTGGCTATCAGGTTGTAATGTATTCTAAATTTAAACTTAACAACTGTGGCTTTCATTTTATATTCATTGAATGACTACTGGAGATTTTGAGATCATTTTTTATGACAATCTGGACCCTAAAATTGTCAACAGTTTTAGTTTTATATCCTAAACCAGGATTTTGGAAGTTACTACAATTGAAAGCACACTGATGCTGATCACTCCTTGAATTCTAACTTTCAACACACAGAGAAGTGACTTGATATGACGTGTGCTCATTTGTTCTTTTGAGGCATTAGATCCCAAAAGAAGCATAATCCATGACCAAATTGAATCTAAGCGGCTTAAAGAATTTGAAAAATATACATGCATCTCTTAGAAATTTGAAGGAGATTGCCATAGATATGAAAATAAAACTCATCACAAATTATGAGTTTTAAAGAAAGTCCTGATCAATATGAGGCAATCTATGTTTTGGGCAAATATAAAAAGAACCTATTATGGTATAGCTGTTGACTAAAGAATGTTAAAGAATAACCACTTACAAAACTTGTTATACTTCTAAGCTGTATGTGTGGTTTACAATCACAACCATGTGGCAGATGCAATAGGGTTGATCACAGCAATACTGATTTTATCTACACCATCTGCTGTCATCTTGACATCTACTTTCTTTCACATAGCATCATATTTATCTTCAGCATGTTCTGTTATTTCTTCTTTTCTTTTTTAAAGTTACCCTCAGTGATGTTTGCTCTACTTCCTGTTATCCAAACAGAGATTTCCATTGATGGAATGATGAATGGGTGAGAAAAGAGATCAAAAGGCTCAATAGAGAAAACACAGTTTCAAGATCCTGGAACCTATGTGGAAAGGTGAAATTTAGAGAAAATATGTGGAAGAAGCAAGAGACAGAAGTGAAGGTTTAATTTAGGATTAACAAAAGTATTAAAGGAAATGGCCAAGATGAGAGAGAAGAAACAATACCATATGTGCATAGGGAAGAAGCTGAGCGATTCACAGAGATTAAAATGGAATCATGTGATCATTTTGAGGGTGCCACAAAACTTTGGCACTGCATCAAAAACACAAGTGAGTCCAAGTAGTTTCTGGATTCAGGGACCTATGAGTGAGGTATTCTTTAACTCTCCCCCACCCCCGTGACTTGCAGTAAAAATTAACTTTTATTGGTTCTATTTTTCTGATGTGTTTTAATTTGTTTCCAAAGCAATGTTCCAGATCATTTTTTTTCACTTATCTTTACAAGATAGCTGTGAGTTAACTTCTTAGCACCACCTGGAAAATACCTTAACTTCAAATTCTGAGCTAATTCCATTAGAAAATACTGACTTTAATTGTGTGTGAAAAGTGGAAACAATTTTCTGTTAGACAGTCAACAGGTTTTTAGAACACCAGATAAATGAAAAGAAGGATTTTTGGAGTTCTAAAGAACAGAAAAAATGAATAAGAGCAAATATGTATATTAAATATGAGTCAGCAGAGTTAACATAGGCATGACTTGAGCTTTCAGTCTCTGATGTCAGGGACCAAGGGCTAATAATACAGAAACAGTCATTCTCTTCACATACACACACAGAGAGACACACACAGACACACGCGCGCGCACGCACACACACACACACACACACACACACACACACACACACACACACACACATACACACACACGGAAACTGAAATGATAGGACATGATTTCTGTTCTTATAATCCCAGATCAAATTTATTTATTTTTCAAATTTCTTTATTGGGGAATTAATGTTTTACACTCGACAGTAAATACAATATAGTTTGTATATGCATAACATCCCCCAGTTTTCTATGTAACAATACAACCCCCAGTAGGTCCTCTGTCATCCTTCTTGGATCTGTATTCTCCCTACCCAGTCACCCCAGAGTCTTCTACTTTGGTGCAATACTCCAATTTCATTTTAAACCTTTGATTTTGGAGCTTACTCATCAAAGGAGAAATATCACCAGCTATTTGTTCTCTCTGCTGTAACACAGCTCTGGCAAGCCTAGAAGTTATGTTGAGACCGTCAAATCTATAGTCAAGGACCATCTTTGTGACTCATGAAGCCATATGCCACTGGTTGTCTCAATTAAAAACAAAACAAAAACAAAAACAAATCAGAAAAAAATGACAACTTTTCATCAGTGAAACCAGTGGTGAAATCAGACAGTGTGAAAGGTTATTTAATCATCTCAAACCTTCTCAACCTATGCACACACACACACACAAAATTCCTGCAACTGCCTGAACCATGTAAAATATCATGACTCCTCTGGTGCTAACAAGGAATAAAGATCTTGCACCAGATGGTCCCTCTTGTCTCCATCTATCTCTAGCCCAAACAATCTGCCAGAGTTTTTAAGGAAAAAAATGCAACGTGATCGTGTTGCAAAGTATATGAAGAAGCAGCATGAAAAGTAATCTGGCTCAAGCAATAGAACCCCCCAACATTAGGATATTATGACTTTCTGGACCCATGCATGAGAGTACTGTTACCTGTGTTTTAGTCAATAAAATAAATGCTGTATCTGGGCATGTTGGAAGCTTAATATCTCACTCTATGTCTCTGAAACATATTGGCAACAGACAATATGGTCTAAATTTTAGAAATTTATCCAGATTATTTTGTTTACATAACACAAAATAAGTTATTTGATGACTTTTGAAAAAAAATGTTAGTTTTAATAGGGTAATATTCTCTTTTTTAAAATTCTCTGTACTGAATTTCACTATGTAATTGATAAGAAATTTGATGTAGCTTTATGATGCTTTACTAAATATTCTTAACAAACTTTAACTATATTTAAATGAAAAAAAAAAACTTTTGTCCATTTCTTTTTGTCTCTTTAAGACTTTTGTGGTCACAGAGTCTTCAAGTACCCACATGTCCTCCCATACTTTGATCCAACTATTGAGACTTTTTGCCTTAAGGCCTTTGATAATCATATCTAACACCTATGACATTTTAAAGGCTTCATGAACAAATGATGTGCTGGGAGAAAAACATCTAGACATTGTTATCTGAACAGCAGGTTAGTTTTATACTTATTTTTAGCACTTGAACTGGAATGGTGTAACTAGCGTAGGAAATAATGCTAATTGCTAGAAGGTAGATCATTGGTGCCACTCTAAGCATAATGTGTTGGCCTATTTTGATCAGCAAAGTGGTAAAAACCATAATGAGAGAAATAGAGAAATTTACAGTCAGCATGTAGAAACTTTATAGCATTTTGACATAGCTGTTACATCCAAGATGTGGTCATTTTCCAGAAATCATTTAGTTTACCAAATGGATTAGGTAGGAGGAATAAAGATCCTGTACACTACACATACCTTTATTTTATTTTTTAAAAAATATTTCATTTATTTATTTATGAGAAAGATAGGAGGAGAAGGAGAAAGAACCAGACATCACTCTGGTCCATGGTGCTATTGAGGATTGAACTCTGGACCTCATGCCTGAGAGTCCAGTGTTGTGCCACCTCCCGGACCACTGGACCACTACGACATACCTTTCAAGAAGTGCCACTTGAGAGTTCATACTTTCATAATTTTATGTTAAGATGTGTTGAATTTGAGATATGAGGTCCATGCAGGAAAAGGAGGTCCTACCAATCATTTAACTATGTTAACTGTGACTCAGGAGCATTAATGGTATTTGTGGATGAAAAGGTAAATTTATGACTACTTTAGAATATAGGATAGGATGCTGTCTTGGATTGAACAGGCTATGTAACAAGGAGACACATGCTGTCCCAATATTGCCTGAATGTGTTCTATAAATAGATACAGAAAAGCTTCATTGGAAAAAGAGCCTCACAAAACTGCTAGGAATTCTGACTTTTTATTTTTGAGTTAGTAATGACAAAATATCCATTTAGGAATTCTCAGTGAACTAAGAAACACTGTGGACCTTAGTATAGGATTCCACTATTAGTAATTTAAAACAGATGAGTAATTTTTTCTGAAATTTTTACCGAGACAGAGTTCTCTTTACTTTTTCTAATGTTTGAGAAATTATTATTTGCACATTTTCCCTTTGCTTACTAGGTAGATACAATAATATATAAAGAACATATATGCTCAGACCACTTCCACCTTTGCTAGATATGTTGGCATTAATATCATCACTCGGCTACCCTACAATAAAATGTACTCAAGAGTTGGAAAGCAGATTAGGCAAGTACCTTGCCATGAATATGACCCAGGTTTGAGACCTAGTTTCACATAGTAGCACCATGATACTAAGGAAGATCCTTAATGTGGTATGATTTCCTTTCTGTATCTTTCTTTAAAAAAATTTTTTTTTAATTTCTTTATTGGGGAATCAGTACTTTGCATTTTACAGTAAACACAACAGTTTGTACATGCATGACATTTCCCAGTTTTCCATATAACAACCTCCACTAGGTCCTCTGTCATCCTTCTTGGATCTGTATTCTCCCCACCCATCCACCCCAGAGTCTTCTACTTTGGTGCACTATGCCAATTCCAGTTCAGGTTCTACTTGTGTTTTCTTTTCTGATCTTGTTTTTCAGCTTCTGCCTGAGAGTGAGATCATCCCATATTCATCCTTCTGTTTCTGACTTTTTTCACTGAACATAAATTTTTCAAGGTCCATCCAAGATCAGCTGAAAATGGTGAAGTCACCATTTTTTATAGCTGAGTAGTATTTCATTGTGTATATATACCACAACTTCCTCAGCCACTCATCTGTTGTTGGACACCTGGGTTGCTTCCAGGTTTTGTCTATTACAAATTGTGTAGAATATATGTGGACACAGATCTTTTTGGATGAGTGTGTTGGGTTCCTTAGGATATATCTCCAGGAGAGAAATTGCAGGATCATAGGGTAGGTCCATTTCTAGCCTTCTGAGAGTTCTCTAGACTGTTCTCCACAGGGGTTAGACCAATTTACATTCCTAACAGCAGTGCAGGAAGGTTCCTTTGACCCCACAACCTCTCCAGCATTTGCAGCTGTTACCTTTTTTTATGTATGACATTCTCACAGGAGTGAAGTCCTATCTCATTGTTGTCTTTATTTGCATTTCTCTGGCAATCAGAGACTTGGAGCATTTTTTCATGTGTTCCTCGTTCTTTTGGATCTCTTCTGTGGTGAATGTTCTGTCCATGTCCTCCCCATTTTTGGATGAGGTTATTTGTTGTCTTGTTGTTGAGATTTGCAAGTTCTTTATATATTCTGGTTATTAAACTCTTTTCTGATGTATGGCATGTAAAGATCTTCTCCAATTCTGTGAGGGGTCTCTTGGTTTGGGTAGTAGTTTCTTTAGCTGTGCAGAAGCTTTTTAATTTGATGTAGCCCCATAGGTTTATGTTTGCCTTAATCTTCTTTGTAATTGGATTCGTTTCATTGAAGAAGTCTTTAAAATTTATGCTGAAAAGAGTTCTACCAATATCTCCTCTAAGTATCTGATAGTTTCTGGTCTAACATCCAAGTCCTTGATCCACTTGGAATTTACTTTGTATTTGGTGAAATATAGTGGTTCAGTTTCATTCTTCTGCATGTTTCACCCCATTGTTTCCAACACCACTTATTGAAGAGACTCTGCTTTCCCCATTTAATAGTCTGGGCACCTTTGTCAAAGATTAGATGTCCATAGGTGTGGGGCTTACTTCTGGACTCTCAATTCTGTTCCACTGGTCAGGGTGTCTATTCATGTTCCAGTATCAAGCAGTTTTAATGACAATGGCCCTATAATACAATTGGAGATCTGGGAGTATGGTGCTTCCAGTTCTATTCTTTCTTCTCAAGATTGTTTTGGCAATTCTAAGTCTGTTCTGGTTCCAGATAAATATTTGTATCATTTTTTCTATTCTCCTAAAAATGTGCTTGGGATCTTGATGGGGATAGCATTAAATCTGTATATGGCTCCAGGTAGTATATTAATTTTGATTATGTTAATTCTTTCAACCCATGAACATGGAATATCTTTCCACTTCTTTGTGTCTTTTTCAATTTCCTTGAGTAGTAACTCATAATTTTCAGTATATAAGTTTTTCACTTCTTTGGTTAGATTTATTCCTAGATATTTTATTGTTTTTGTTGATATAGTAAAAGGAATTGATTTCTGGATTTCAACTTCTTCTAACTTAGTGTTTGCATAGAGGAATGCCACTGACTTTTGAATGTTAATTTTGTAGCCTGACACCTTACTATATTGCCTGATGATATCCACAAGCTTCTTGCTGGATTCCTTAGGTTTTTCTATGTATATTATCATGTCATCTGCAAATAGGGAGAGTTGACTTCTCTTCCAATCTGTATGCTTTTAATTCCTTACTCCTGCCTCATTGCTATGGCAAGAATTTCTAACACTATGCTGAATAGTAATGGTAATAGTGGGCTTCCCTGTCTAGTACCTGATCTGAGGGGAAATGCTACCAGTTTTTCACCATTGAGTATAATGTTGGCTGTAGGTTTGCTATATAGAGACTCCGCTATCTTCTGGAATTTTCCATCTATTCCCATTTTTTTTTTTTTATCATAAAAGGATGTTGTATTTTTTCAAAGGCTTTCTCTGCATCTATTGATATGACCATGTGGTTTTTGGTCTTGCTTTTGTTGATGTGGTGGATCACATTGATTGATTTATGTATATTAAACTGACCTTGCATCCCTGGGATAAACCCCACTTGGTCATGATGAACAATCTTTTTAATATACTGCTGTATCTGGTTGGCTAGAATTTTGTTCAATATTTTAGCATCTATGTTCATCAGAGATATTGGTCTGTAGTTTTCTTTTTTGGTTGTGTCCCTGTCTGCTTTTGTTATCAAAGTAATGTTGGCTTCATAGAAGCTGGAAGGGAGTATTACGGTGTCTTCAATCTTCTGGAAGACTCTTAAAAGTAGAGGTATTAGTTCTTCTTTGAAGGTTTTGTAGAATCTGTCTGTATCTTTCTCTGCCTGTCTCCATCTGGAAAAATAAATTGGTATGGGAGATACCAAAACAGTGCATGTGTTAGTCTTAGGGTCATTATAATCAACTAGATGGTGGATGCTCTCACAGTATTTAAGAAATGAAGCAAAGGGTAATTCAGGATGAAACCTATATGGATGGTAGTCTTCTGTAGCAGATCTGAATGCTCAGAAAGGTAAAGGGAAAAGCACTAAAGCGAAGTTGGAGACCTAAATCCCTATGCAGGAATGGTTGGATGGAGGGTGCCATGTTCTGGATGCCTATTTAGGGGAGATGTAGGACATTTACCCAAATGCAGGATGATTTGTCTGTTTTTATAGCATGCATTATAAAAGTTTTTGTTGCTTCATATTTGGAAAAAGTCATTGTCATCTAATCTTCCTTTATAAATTAATTAATTTTCATCTTTGCTCTTTTTTATTTAAGGAGGAGACACAGTTACACTTCTCTGGAGTCTGAAGGGACTCGGACATACAATGATATACCCCACCCTGAACTTTGGGATGTGTGCTTTGCCAAGTGTAAGCCAAACCTTGAATATGTCAGAGGTCAAGAAAATGTCTATCAAAGGATATACTTTTTGAATTTTTAAAAATTTATTTAAAAAAGGAGACATTAACAAAACCATAGGATAAGAGGGGTACAACTCCACACAATTCCCACCACCAGATCTCCATATCCCATCCCATCCCATCCCCTGATAGCTTTCCTATTCTTTATTCCTCTGGGAATATGGACCCAAGGTCATTGTAAGGTACAGAAGGTAGAAGGTCTGGCTTCTGTAATTGCTTCCCCACTGAACATGGGCATTGACTGGTCTATCCATACTCCCAGCCTGCCTCTCTCTTATCCAAGTAGGGTGGGGCTCTGGGGAATTGGAGCTTCAGGACACATTGGTGGGATCTTCTGTCCAGGGAAGTCATGTCAGCAGCATGCTGGCATCTGGAACCTGGTGGCTGAAAACAGAGTTTACATACAAAGCCAAACAAATTGTTGAACAATCGTGGACCTAAAGGTAGCTTTTAGGATATACTTTTTAATTTATTAATATATATAATTATATGAACAAAGTTGCAATTTTGCTGTTTCCTCTCTTCTTTCTTTACTTCTTCACTACTTCCCTTTCCTTCCCTTTCTTTCCCTTTCCTTCTATTTTCATTCCTGTCCTTCCCTTTCCTTCCTTTTCCCTCCCTTCCCTTCCCCTCCCTTCCCCTTTCCCCTTCCCTTCCCTTCCCTTCCCTTCCCTTCTGTGCCCCCCCCCCCCCTTTTATCTTTCTTTTTACCACAGCTCTGCTCAGCTCTGGGTTAAGGTGAAGCTGGGGATTGAACCTGGGACATGAAACTATCATTAGCATAATCATTATGTCATCTCCCCATCCTTCACCCCCCCCTTTTTTTCTTCTTGATGATCTTTTTAAAGCTTCGTTCTGCCTGTCCTTCTTGTGTCTTTGTGTTCTTCCCTCTGTACCAGTATCATTTGATGGGCGAAGAGTGGCTGCTTATACATTTCCAGTCATTTGGATATTTCAATGAGATTGTATTTCTATTCATCTACTGACAAAAGTGGCAATGTAGCAGACATGGCTATTTGTTACTGAAACAAACAAAGCATGGTGTTATAGATTTGTATGCAAAAGCTTCACAACAAAACTAAGAAGCTATTTACTTTAAATATGCCAATTAACTGTTAATAATGTACAGTGCATGTCTAGGTTAAAGATGATTGATAGTAGCATGTAGTGAAATGTTCTTAAACTACAGTCAGGAAATGTAAATGTACAAAAGGGAAAGAACCGGCAGCTGACAGCACCAGTTACATGTTTCAAAACAACACTTTCAAACTGTTCCTTTATTGTTCTTTCATCCTTTCTCTATTCTGCACTTTCACAGCCTGTTAGCCAGCAGTATACTAAGAAAGTTTTAGCAAAGAGAAGATGTTTTAGTGTGTGAAGTAAACATCATGGGCCTAATCTCATTTATTTCAGTCAGGCAGAACTCTTAGGAACCACAGTGGGAGTTTTGCTTGACTGAAGAGAATAATATTAACTCTTTTAAATGTCTGGCATTGTAGGTGCTGCTATTACTAAACTAATTAAAAGGAGTCTTGGCTTCTCTTTCAGTTCCTATGTCCTGTTACTGCATATAGGTTTTTTAAAATTTCTATTTTTCTTAGACCAGCACAATACAACAAACAGAAATACAAAGAAAGCCAGAAATGGCGGTGAAATATATAATATCCTTTTTGTTTTATTAATACACACACACACACACACATATAATGAACAAAATTACATTTTTTATTCCTACCACCTTTTTTTAAAGAATAATACTTCTTACTTTTTTATTTTATCTTTTATCTATTGGATAGAATCTGCCAGAAATCAAGAGGTGGTGATAGAGAGGGAAAGAGACAAGGAGACACCTGCAGCCCAGCCTCATCACTCATGAAGCTTTCTCCCTGCAGGTGGGGAATGGGGGCTTGAACCTGGGTCCTTGTGCATAGTAATATGTGCGCTCAACCAGGTGCACCACCACCTGGTCCTGATTTCACCCTGTTTTTCCTTTGCTTTCCTCCATTTTCTCTCTCTGTACCTCCCTCCTTCCAAATACACACACACACACACACACAAACACACACACACTACATTTTCTAATAATCTTATTTCATTTTATTTTTATGTGTTCCTGATGATTAAATCCAGTTCTGCTCTTGAACCATCTCCTTAGCCCCAAATTTATTTTATTAATTTTATGATAGAGACAAAGAGTTATATTAGAATATAGGAAGGGGGGCCAGGTGGTGGTACACCTGGTTAAGTGCTCACATGACAGTGCACAAGGGCACAGGTTCAAGCCCTTGGTCCCCACCTGCATGGGGGAAGCTTCACAAGTGGTAAAGCAGGACTGCAGGTGTCTCTTTATTTCCTCCTTCCCCCTCAATTTCTCTGTCTCTATTCAATAAAAAATAAATAAATAAAATTTTAAAAAATAACTTAAAAAAGAAATATATGAATAGGTTCAAGTAACTTCAATAACATTTGCTTGACCCTAATACAACCAAACTATTATTTTAATGTATAATCAATTTAAAGCAAAAAATAAGACATTGTGTATATATATATATATATATATATATATATATATATATATATATATCTTTTAATACCAATTGTTTAAACTTTGGTGTGTATTTTATACTCACAGTTCATGCCAATTTCAGATAACAATATGTAAAGACTTTGGTAGATTTTCATGGCCAGTGTCTACTGTGTGTGATAGTATGACCCTATGTCACCAACTGAGGACTGTCTAGGGTTGGTGATTAAAGTATTTAGAATGGGTAGTCTGGAAAAGCTGGATACTCATTTTGAACCAGCACATTGGTGAATTTGTTCAATTCTGCCAATTATTCTTAAAGACCCCGCCCCCATTTTTGTTGACCATGGGTCCTGCAGATATGTTATTCAACTATTCTTTGACTCACATTTTCATTTTAGAGAAAGAAAGCTAGAGAAGATGAGAGAGAGAGAGATGGCAGCTCTAGAGTTTCTTTTCATGTTGTGGCCATTGCATGTGGTGCTAGGCTCGAACCCAAACTTTGCAAATGGCAGGCCAACCACCCTTGTAGATGGGTTATTTCTGACTCATCTCTATTTTGTTTGTTTGTGTTTTGAAGATACTTAATCTTGTATACTCAGACAACTGTTGTAGTGATGAAGCTAAAATGTTTGTGCTAAGTTTACTATATAAATACTCATTTAATGAAATTTTAAAAGAAAATATGCTTAGGAAATAAAAAATAGAGAGAGGACAGGAGATAACACACTTAATAGACTGCATACCTTACCATATATACGGCCCTGGATTTGAGTCCTGGCTCTGCATGAGAACACCAGATGGGTGACGACGAGGGGGTTCCATGAATGGTGGAGCAATACTACAGGGCCTCTCCTCTCCTTTCTCTCAGAAAATATAGAATGAAAACAAAAAACATGTAAAAGTGTAGCACTTAAAGTCTTTTGGTCTACATCATTTCAGTGTCAGTTCATCTTCACAATGTATTTTATATTCCTAGTGACAATGAAACTTGGTGTGTATTAGAAAAAACAGTGCATGCCCATATCGTCAGGTGAGCCTTCGAAGAAGGAAAACGTAACACCAATTCATTATTTACTAACACCAACTGTAAACTAACAATATATAAAGTCAATATAATTAAGCAGAAATTGCACATCAAACAAAAGAAGGAACAATGTAAGAGAAGCCATAGGGGGATGAGTATAGAATTTTTTTCAGAATCAGGTAAACTACAATAACTTAGTTTTTTCTATGTGCAGCACATTAGTTAGTAAATGGGTAAATGCTTTGGCAGTAAATGAATAACAGTGGCAACACATGTGGTTCTTTTTTTTCTTTTTGTCCACGGGGTTATCGGTGGAGCTCAGTACCTGCACGGCAAATTCACAGCTCCTGTGGCCATTTTTTCAGTTTTTTTGGATAGGACACAGAGAAATTGAGAGAGAAGGGAAAGACACAGAAAGGAAGAGAAAGAAAGACACCTGCAGACCTGCTTCAATTCTTGTGAAGCGAAGCCCCTGCAAGGGCAGAGTTGGGGCTCTAACCAGGATCCTTGTGTGGGTCCTTGTGCCTTCCTACTATGTGGGCTTAACCTGGTGCAAACACATGCTTTTCATGCTTGTTTGATTTTGTAAAAATGTTTGTGGAGAATTCATCTCTAAAACAAACCTCATAAAATAGATTGTATGGGCTGGGGAGATAGCATAATGGTTATGCAAACAAACTCTCAATCTTGAGACACTGAAGGTCCCAGATTCAATCCCCAGCACCACCATAAGCCAGAGCTGAACAGTGCTCTGGCAATTTACGTAAGTAAGTAAGTGAGGAAGAGAGGAAGTAAGGAAATAAAGTAAGGAAGTAAATAAATAGTTTCTATAATTATTATCAGGAGTACTGAAATACTCTTTAAGTGTGTAATCTTTGTAGATCATAGAAAATTGTGGAAAGATACATATCCCTTACTTCTCTTTGTCCCTAGATCCCTATCCCCCCTCACTGGCAGCATTTCTCATGCTCTGTGTCAGCTGACTGTCCAGTGAGTTCAGTCAGAGATTGAATTCTTCTTCCTAGGAGAGTAAAGAGCTGGAGGAAGAAGCAAGTCAGGTTATTATCTCTTTCCCTGTGTCTTAGTATTGCTGGAAAATTTTAAAGTAACCTCTTCTTTGCAGTTGCAACTCCAGTACTGCATACCTGCTGTTTGTATAAATGAATACATATTTCAGTTTTTTCTGGTGAATTTAACTTTGACTCCTGAACCTCATATCGCAACTCCCACCAGTTCTCTCTAGCCTACACTTTCTACTATTTAGTGACTTCTACTATTCTCACCACCTCCTGTTCAGTGAGCCTTTGTGTTTCCGTGAGACCAGTTTCCTATTCTAAATCTGCCCTTTCTTCGTTTTAAATATTTAGAGAGCTTTCATTTGAATTGTGTGATACAGAATAAAATATAGATTCTGTAAACAGAGGTGATCAAGTTCCAAATGGTTTACTAAGCGTAGTGCTTATGTACAATCAAAAGAGGTGATGATTACTAAAAGATAACATAGGTTTCTTAAGTGAATTCATAACAAATCTGCTTTGATTATTTAACTGGTGTTTGAAGAAGTACTGGCTTTAAATATGAGCAAGGTCTTTGAAGTGATCTCTGATGGTGTCCTTGTGGTTAAATAGACACGTGTGCTGGATGATACAGATTTAGTGAGGTTTGTAGGTTGTACTGGAAAATACCTAGAGGGAACCATGGCTGCTGTTCAATATTTGAAGAGGGATTAGATTAAATCTTTGAAACACTAGAGGCTAGAGCCAGCATGAGTGTTTGAAGTAAATGGAATCTGATTTTGGCTCCGTAAATGGAAGTGCATTCTAAGAATTAGACTCCTTCAGAAATGGAACAGGCTCTCTGCAAAGGAGATCATTTTTGCCAGTTTGTATCCAATCAGATGTTATCTATGAAGAATGTGGTGATAGTGAGTCCTACATTGGTGAAATATTGAAATTGGTATTTCCTGAAGTTTTTTCTTTTCTGAAACATTAGGAATTTACCAAATGAGTCATCCATACTTGATACTATTATGGCACCAAAGGTAATGTTGTCATTAAAATATTTGTCATCTGATATGACCTCAGTATCTGAATTTGCACTGTTTCTGAGTGATCACTGTCAACCTAAATGATAACTACCCCAAAGGAAAACCGATTTGATAAAATTACCTGAATATAGAAGCACAAATAATCTAATTTTTTAAGAAGTAGTGTTTTTTTTACACTATGACAAAATCAGCAAATATAGGGGCATATGAATGAACAAACACCACATAAACGTAACTGTTGGTGGATATATGTTTAGAATATAAAGATATGGATATGATAAATTTTGAATTTTAGTGAGGAATGACATGAGTCTTGTGTGGGTAAGTTGTCAGGACAAAATTTGATTTTATAAGAAAGTTTTTGTAGAAGATGATGAAAATTTTAGTGGATATTTTTATCACCTGCTTTGACAGAAAACTGTTGAACTTCAACTATAATCAATCAATCAATCACTGAACAAGTTTTCAACAAACACATGTTATATGGTTAGTATCAGAGATAGCCATAGGCAAAGCTTCCAAGCAAAAGTTATTTTCTTGTCTCTCTTTCTCTGCTCTGGTCTGCTACATGATGTCATGCATTTGGGATGCATTGGATCGACCTTCCCATGGTGCATCCCATGAGTACCTTTTCATTGGGGAAACTGATGATCCTTCCTAGCCAACTGAATCCACATGGATCCCAGTCACTTTCAAAGCCAGCAACAAGCTGTTGGTCCTGCTCTTCGAGTCCTCCAATTTAATGTTGAGGGGCTGTCCTTTGCCAAACGCGTCCTTATTGGTCAACTGGTGATACAGCATCAGGCAGATGTTATTTGCTTACAAGAAACACATATAGCAGTCGATGAAGCTGCTCGATTCACCATCAGTGGATTCGATTTAATGTGCTATAATCTCCATCCTGAACACGGCCGAGCCATCTATGCCAAATCGTGTCTTGCGGACATTTACCATACGGCCTCTTCGACCTTCTACGACTCCATTACTATTGGAACTATTCAGCTCGTCAACATATATAAGCCTCCCAGTGCCTCATGGGATAATGAGGTCCTGCCTAGCCCGAATCACCCAGCCGTTTACGTTGGAGATTTTAATATTCATCACCAAGACTGGGGATATTCCTCCACTCATGCTGATGGCTCTATCTTAGCCGACTGGGCTTCAGCGAATGACCTCTCCCTATTATATGATCCCAAACAGCCAGGCTCTTTTCACAGTGCTAGATGGAATAAAGACTTGTCCCCCAACCTGAGCTGGATTAGCACAGTCAACGGCCAAGCCTTTACCGCTACGAGACAAGTTCTCAAGATCTTCCCGCACAGTCATCACTGCCCAGCTATCATCCACATTGATCTCCAGCTCCCACTGATTCTGTGCTCGGAGAAACTAAGATGGAACTTTCAGAAAGCAAACTGGCGTCTGTTCAGTGATCTTACCAACAAATCTATTCCTGCAATTCCAATTAACTCTATCCCCTCTGAAGATTCCTACAGGTGCTTCCGCCAAGCCATCTTCAAAGCAGCTTCCCAAGCCATTCCTCGTGGGAGACGTGCTAACTACATGCCTTGTCTTGATGCTGAATGCGAGCAACTACTAAAGCAGTATGATGAGTCGGGCGACCCAGATGTGGCCGACCATCTCATTGCCTCCCTGGATGCAGCACGCCAAGCCCGCTGGCAACAACTCACAGAAAGTCTGAACTTCACCCACTCAAGTAGGAAGGCCTGGAAGCTTCTTCATACTCTGGGTGCCAGTAGCCAACCCCCTCCCGTCTCCCATCCTCCCGTATCTCCAAACTCAGTGGCCAGTCACCTAACTCAAGTTGGACGTGCTAAGATCAAACCAGTCTGGAAAAGAGAAATTTCCCATGAGTGGTCATCCCACTTCCGTTTATCTTGTCCATCTCCAAAACTCTCTCCCTTTACACTGTCTGAACTGGAAGATGCTTTGAAGAGGGTTAAACCGGGAACGGCTGCTGGCTATGATAACATCACCCCAGAACTCATTCTTAACTTGGGCCCCGCGGCAAAGAAGTGGCTCACTACATTCCTGTCCCACATCTTGGAGTCTGAATCTATGCCCAAAATTTGGCGTCATGCGAAGATAATAGCAGTTTTGAAACCAAAGAAAGACCCAACACTGGCCGCCAGCTATAGACCAATTTCTCTCCTCTCCATGTGTTACAAACTCTTTGAGAGGCTGCTTCTGTCATGTATTTCTCCTCTTACAGAGAAATTCCTATCACCCGCCCAAGCTGGTTTCCGCCCAGGAAGATCTACCTGCGAACAAGCCCCGGCCCTCTCAACCTACATTGAAAATGGATTCCAGAAGAATTTAAAGATGGGTGCTGTCTTTGTTGATCTCACAGCAGCCTATGACACGGTCTGGCACCGTGGTCTCCTAGTCAAGATCTCAAGATGCCTGCCTCCATGGGTGGCCAACACTATATCGTTTCTTCTCCAAAACAGAAGATTCCGGGTGCATCTGGGTGACAAGTCTAGCAGATGGAGACTTGTCTCAAGTGGTCTCCCCCAGGGCTCTGTTCTGGCTCCTACGCTATTTAATATTTACATCAATGACCTCCCAGAAACTTCTTCAAGGAAGTTTATCTACGCCGATGACATCTGCTATGCAACTCAGGCATCCTCGAGGAAACACTCACGAAAGACATGTCTCTGATATCTGATTACTGTAAAAAATGGCGACTAATGCCTAGCACTGCAAAAACGGTATCATCTGTTTTCCATCTACACCATGCCTCGGCCTCGCGTGAGCTTAATGTGCAGCTTGGCAGTACGAGAATCCGGCATGAAGCCCAGCCAGTCTATCCTGGCGTTACTCTCAATCGCACTCTGTCATTTCACAAACATCTCATAAAAACTGCAGCAAAGCTGGGCACGAGGAATCACATCATTGCAAGACTGGCCAGCTCCTCATGGGGCGTGAGCGCTTCCACACTACGATCATCATCTCTGGCATTATGCTATTCCACTGCAGAATACTGTGTGCCCCAGTATGGTTCCGTAGCCCCCATGTCCACTTGGTCGATTCCAAATTATATTCCTCCATAAGGATAATTTCTGGAACCATCCGTTCCACCCCGGTTCCATGGCTGCCAGTTCTTAGCAACATCGCCCCGCCAGATATTCGTCGGGATGCGGCATCATCTAAGTTCATTTCCCACGTCTGCGCTCAACCGGACCTGCCAATATACGTGGATATCTTCGCCCACCCTGTCCAACGCTTGACGTCTCGTCACCCAATCTGGTCCCCTACGCCTACACTGAACTTCTCTGTTCCAGTCTCTTGGAAACAGAGTTGGCAGTCAGCTGAGGTAAAGAACAAACACCTCATCACAGACCCCTGCAAGCGTCAACCCGGCTTTGACCTAGCACGTTATGATTGGGCCCTCCTCAATCTCTATCGAACAGGCCATGGCCGGTGCGCCGCTATGTTCCATCGCTGGGGAGCCAGAGACGACCCGAACTGCCCCTGCGGCTACAGACAGACTATGACCCACATAGTCAACGACTGCCACCTCTCCAGACTCAGAGGAGGTCTCGAAACTTTACATCAGGCTCAACCTGACGCTGTTGACTGGCTACAGAAGAAGGGCAAACGTGAGAAGAAGAATTAAGAAGATTTGATTAACCTGCTTCTGGTTAATTTGTCTCTCTCCCTTTTTCTTCTTTCTTAATTTCTTCTTTATTTCTTGGTCACCAGGGTTTCACTGTTCTGGACCAACGTTTAATTTTTTAAATTATTTTTTATTAGTTACTTAATAATAATCCATAAGATTGTGGGATAACAGAGGTACAATTCCATATAATTCCCACCAACATAGTTCCGTATACCATCCCCCTCCATTGGAAGCTTCCCTATTCTTTAATCCCTCTGGGAGAATAGGTGGAAGATCTCTACGGAGTGCAGAGGGTGGGACTGGACCAACTTTTCATAGAAACAGAGAGATAAAGGAAGAGAGGGAAAGACACCCCTGCCCTAAAGCTTCCTCCAATGCAGGGATCTAATGAATTTTTTGAGTCTATATTATGAACAAAGCACTGAATGAATTACAAATGCTTCCTAATTTCAGAAATATTCAGGATTACGTTAACAGGCTCATGGGCAAAAATAAGGAGCCAGTGAAAGGAAAAATTCCAAGAAGGGATGATACTGAAACTTGGGCTAAGGGGAAAATGCAGTGGTGGCCTAATGGTATTAATTATTTAATAGTTACAGCCCTCTACAGGCATAAATATGGAGTTTAAGTATCATTTGTGAAATTTAGGGAGACTTTTCTTTATCTTGTTTGTTTATATATATTATATATGTCACTCTATAGTGTATGTCTATATATATTCTTTTTCTTTAAAAAAACTTTTTTTAATTTTAAATTTATTTATTCCCTTTTGTGCCCTTGTTTTATTGTTGTAGTTATTATTGTTGTCGGGTAGGACAGAAATGGAGAAAGGGGGGAAAGCGGGGGTGGGGGAGAGAAAGACAGACACCTGCAGACCTGCTTCGCCGCATGTGAAGGGCGAACGGGGATCCTTCAGCAGGTCCTTGGCGCTTCGCAACACTTGCGCTTAACCGGCTGCACTACCGCCCAACTCCCACCTATGTCTAATGCTATGTCCATGTCTGCGTCCATGTCCATATATATGTCTATGTAGAGAGAGGCGCGGTGGTGGTGGTGGTGGAGGAGTGTGAGAAAGAGGAGAGAGAGACAGCACCACCAAAGCTTCCTTCATTGTGGTGGGGACTGGTCTTGAATCTAGGTTATGCTCGTGGCAAAGCAGTGGGCTATCCAAATGAGCTAATCACCAGCCAAAGACTTTTGTTTCTAGAAGATTCTTTATAGAAAGTTGCTCATTATTCTCCAAATAGGGTCAGCCTTATTAATTATTCGGGTACATATTACCATACTATAATAACAGAACCTAAAAATTACTTTAAGTGGCCTCATAAATTTCATGAGTAAAGTACACTGAGATGTAGGTTTCAATTTAGGCCTTACTAAGCCATTCATCCTCCTTTTGAAAAACCAGCCTCTGCTGGTACATTTTTTTAGCAAGATGCTCATTTTGTAGAAGCAGCTGTATTCACAGCATGGAAACAGTAATATTAATGTACTACAAAAGAAAAATTTTCCCCACCTGCAGTGGGAAAGCCTCACGAATGACGAAGCAGGGTTGCAGGTGTCTCTCTGTCTCTCTCCCTATCCCCCCTCCTCTCAATTTCTAGCTGTATCCATCCAATAAATAAGTAAAAGATGATTAGAAAGAAAAAATAAGAAATATTTCTTTAAAAACTTGCAGTTATAACTTCAGGTTTGATCACCTAGTACTCATTTTTTTAGCATCTGCCAATTTTAAAATATTTTATTTTCTTTATTATTGCATAGAGTCAGAGAGAAATTGATAGGGGAGGGAGAGATAGTGAGAGAGACAGAGAGACACCTGCAGCTCTGCTTCACCACTGGGGAAGCTTTCCCTTACAGGTGGGGACAAGGGGCTTGAACTTGGGTCCCTGCGCTCTGTAATGTGTGTACTTAAGCAGGTGCACCACCACTTGGCCCCACACTTGCCAATTTTGACATCAGTTCACAAAAAAAGAGAAAGAAAGAAAGAAAGAAAGAAAGAAAGAAAGAAAGGGGGGAAAGCATCGCACACATCTCTAGATTTACCTTATCTTTCTTAAGCGAAAAGACATTGAAAAGAATAGACAATAAAAATTCAAGATAACTGGGTACTCATGCTCATGTGAATTTTCTCCCCCAAATCTACTCAGAAGCTGGAACTACAGGTTTCAGTAGTTACAGCCTCAAGAATCTCTGCATTAAACTAGCAATGGTCAGTGTAGCACATACTTATGGAAAAGACTACTTTCACCCAGGAGGAGGTTATCACCTGCAGATTTTTCTAGTTTTGTTATATTTGCAAACAATTAATGCAAAGTTTTAATTTAGCTTTCAATTTTACTTTTCAATTTAAATGCCAAAGTGTTTTTCTTCTTTGTATATACTGATTTTTTTTTTTTATTTCAGAGTCAATGCCATTTGTAAAGTATGGTTTAAAAGCCAGTAATTTAATCCACATTCTGCTAAAGTTTTCAGTATAAGTGCTTTATTCAGATGCATTTTTTTGTTGTTGTTGTTGCTTAAAAGTCTGATTTTAATTGCCAAAATCGTTTAAAAAGTCAGTTTAATGAAAAAATGCTATGGCTTTCTATTGTTTTTTTTTTCTTTCTGAAACCCAGTGGGAAATATGGATGAACAACAAAAAAGTGCTCTCTGTAGAGACTTCTTTAATGTCTCCTTTGGTGATTTATGAAATCAAAACCAAATTGTTACAACCAGCTAAAAGGCTTAGTTCCAATTATCCAGAGTGCTTGTGTTTTGCCGTCATTTCTTGTGATGATTTTATTTTGTTCCTCTGGTATGCACCATCATATTCACACATGCTAAGTAAAGGGCAGTTTTTAAATATAACGCTTTGTTTGCTAAATCTGCCTCTACTTTTGTCTGGATCCAAAATTGTTCTCAAGTTTCTAGTAAAGATGATTAAGACAGGATGAGTAGAAGCAACCAATTGAGAGCTACAGAAGATAAGTAGATTTACTTAATAAAGACCATCTCTTGTAATTCTGTTCTTTTTGGTGGAAAGCTCACATTTTTCATTCGAATGTCTCCATGACACCAAAAATAGTTGAGCAATTTAATTAACCCCATCAGTACTTGAGTCATTTATTTACATTATTAAATGTATATGTTGAATAATGGCTAGGTAAACTTGGTTCTAGAACTAAATGATAATCAATCATATAGTGATTATTAATATACTATCAGAGGAAACCAAATGGTTTAGGATCACTCATTGAACAGCAAGCACATTTTAAAATTGTTATTAGTGATTTAATATTGACTTACAAAATTATCAGATAACAGGGGTATAATCCCATACCTTTCCCACAGCCAGAGATCTGTGTCCTGATTCCCTTCACTGGAAACTTCGCTAGTTCTCTCAAGATCACAGATATGGGTTGCCTATTATTTCCATAAATACCTGCCTATATTTATATACTTGCTAATTTTTTTCCTCTGGTCCTGCCTTCTTTTCCCTTCTAAGTCATACTTACTACTTCTGAGTGCCCCTCCCCCTGCTCCTTTATTTATTCCTCTTCTCTCTCTAGGTCCTGATAGAATTGGGGTTCAGAGACCTCTAGTTATCTTCCCCTAACATTTACTCCCCTGGGAGTATGGACCAAATTTCTTTATGGGGTGCAGAAGGTGGAAGGTCCGGCTTCTATAATTGCTTCTCTCCTGGACATAGGTGTTCACAGGTCAACCCATACCCTGAGCATGTTTCTATCTTTCCTTCCTGGAATAGGGAGAGGTGAGATCCTGGAACACATTAGGGAGGTCGTCTGCTCAGGGAGATCAGGATGAAATCACAGTAGAACTGTGACTTGGTGGCTGAAATGCAATAAGCTGTAAAGCAGGACAAAATGGAAACATTGACAAAAACCATAGGATAAGAGGGGTACAACTCCACACAGCTCCCACCACCAGAACTCCATATCCCACCCCCTCCCCTGATAGCTTTTCTATTCTTTATCCCTCTGGGAGTAAAGACCCAGGCTCATCCTGGGGTGCAGAAGGTAGAAGGTCTGGCTTCTGTAATTGCTTCCCCACTGAACATGGGTGATGACAGATAGATCCATACTCCCAAGAAAATTCTATCTCAGTTTTGCTCTGTTTCTATCCAATAAATAAATAAAACAAAATATATATTATTGAAGAGTAGTCATACTATCTAAAAAGACGCTACATAAAAAATTATTTCTTGGGAATTGGGCGGTAGCACAGCAGATTAAGCGCACGTGGCGCAAAGCACAAGGATAGGCTTAAGGATCCAGATTCAGCCCCGGTTTCCCACCTGCAGGGGAATCACTTCAAGGGCGGGGAAGCAAGTCTGCAGGTGTCTGTCTTTCTCTCCTCCCTCTGTCTTCCCCTCCTCTCTCCATTTCTCTCTGTCCTATCTAACGACTATATCAACAACAACAACATCAATAACTACAACAACAATAAAAAACAAGGACAACAAAAGGGAAATAAATAAATAAAAAGAAAAAATTATTTTTTTTATGTAGTAGAATCTCTTATTTATTGCAGGTGGGAATGAAAACAATACAGACATTTTGTAGGAGTGGTCTCATGGTGTGATCCAGCAGTAATGCTTATTTTCGTTCAAACTACTGAAAAATTTTATCCATTAAAAAATCTAGTACATGAATTTCGTAATAGTTTAATTTTTGGTCACTGAAAACATGACAAAAAAGATTCATCTGTAGGTGGACTGATTTGCAAACTGCATGGTATATTTAAGAACTACTCAGAGATATGAAAAAATTATAAAGGCTAAAATGCCTCCCAATTAATTCTTTTATTAAAAAAAGGTTTCATTGAGGATGTTAATGCATTACAGTGCAGTCATTGTTACATACATATAATTTGATTATTTACCTGGCCCCACCATTCTTTTCCACCCATACATAACCCCCCCTTTCCCCCAGAGTTCTTTGCTTTGACACAATACACTATGACAAGTTCATGTTACACTTTGGTTTCTTCCTCCCTGTTCATAATTATTAGGTCCCACTTATAAGTGATATAATTCAGTATTTGTCTGTCTCTTTTTGGCTTATCTCACTTAACATGATGTCTTCCAGTTTCAGCCAAGATTACACAAAGAGATGGCTTCATTGTTTTCACCAGCTTAATAGCATTCCGTCATGTATATATACCATAGGTTTTTTTTTTTTTTTTTTTTTTTTTTTTTTTTTTTAGCTACTAATCTGTTATTGGACATCTGGGTTGCTTCCAAGTTCTGGTGAATACAAACTGTGTTTCAATCAACATAGTATACAACGATCTATTCTGATAGGTGTTTCTCTTAGATAAATCCCTAAGAAAGAAATTTTTGGGTCATATGGCAAGTCTATTTCTAGTCTAGTGTTCTGTGAAATTTCCAAATGTCATCACTACTTCCACAAATTGGTGATAACTACACAGTATCTAAACTACTACCTAATGCTTCAAAATTTTATAAAGACTCATCATTATAAATGACCTTTTAAAAAGATTTTTATTTACTTATTCATGAGAAAGATAGGAGGAGAGAGAAAGAACCAGAAATCATTCTGGTACATGCGCTGCTGGGGATTGAACTGGGGACCTCTTGCTTGTAACTCTAATGCTTTATACACTGATTCACATCCACTCAATATAAATGACTTAATTATTATTATTTTTTTGAAGTGAGGGTTGTATATGATAATTGTATAATATGTAATAGCCATGATCACAAAAGCTTGACTATTTACATAAAAACAACCCCCCTTTGACACAGATAACAAACAGGTGGAGAAACTGACTTCAGGGGCTGGGCAGTGGTGCACCTGGTTAAGCGCTCACATTACAGTGTACAAGGACCCAGGTTCAAACTCCTGGTACCCACCTGTA
This sequence comes from Erinaceus europaeus, assembly GCF_950295315.1. NCBI lineage: Eukaryota > Metazoa > Chordata > Mammalia > Eulipotyphla > Erinaceidae > Erinaceus > Erinaceus europaeus. The sequence continues at coordinate 13,306,063 of NC_080172.1, forward strand.
GCGGGAAAGCTTCATCAGCAGTGAGACAGGACTGCAGATGTCTCTCTGTCTCTCTCCCTCTCTCTTCCCTGACCCCCTCTCAATTTCTTTCTGTCTCTACCCAATAATAAATACATAAAAATATTTAAAAAGAGAGAGAAACTAATTTCTAATGGCATAGGAAGTCTCTAGACTGATAAAATTGACACTATTATGTTTGAAGGAAGACTACTGTATTTATGGATATAAATATGACAGTAGGAAAAGAAATAACTGGATTTGGTCAGCCAAGAAATTAAGTAGAAGTGAGTCACCATGGTGAATGTCAGCCAGCATCCTTGCACTTTGGGTACGGATGCCCTGCCAGGTCCAAGCGATCAGCCCCACTGCTTAACCTGCCATTCTTTTCCTGGAGACAGACATAGCAGACTGGTAAACAAGGCTACTTAATTTTCCTGGGATTTAGCTTATTTATTGGAAAATAGGGATATAATACTGGATTCAAAGTACTGATAGGAGAAAGAATTAAAATGATGTTCTCAACAAAATATCTAGTTTAGTTTTAAAATATTCACCTTGTTATTCTTTTTAAAAAATTTTATTGATTTTTCCATTTTGTGGCCCTTGTCATAGTTATTATTGTTGTTGTTATTGATGTTGTTGTTGTCAGATAGGACAGGGGGAAATGGAGAGAAGACGGGAAGACAGGGAGAGAGAAAGATAGACACCTGCAGACCTGCTTCACTACATGTGAAGGGACACCCCTGTAGGTGGGGAGCTAGGGCCTCGAACCAGGATCCTTATACCAGTCTTTCTGCTTTGCGCCACAGTGCTACTACCGGACTTCCACCTGGTTCTTATTCTAATCTGCTTTGTGTAAAGCAAAAGGACTTCTCAGACTACCTGTGACAGAGGAAAATTAGGTTCAGAAAGGTCCTGATGACCTGGTTTGGCCACATGAACATTCTCAGGTTTTACTATCTACTGGCACAGAAGGGTAAGAGGGAAGAGAAACACCTGGGGAAGATGGAAAGGGCTCACCAAGCACCAGCAATAGAAAATAAATAAATAAATAAATAAATAAATAAATAAATAGGGTTGGGATAAAAAGCAAAAATTAACATGTTGCCTTTTTCTCTCCGGTGGTCCTCTGCTGTCTGTGTACAAACTATGTCTCTTGAAACAGTTTGCTTTATCTGAGTCACAGGACCCCTAGCTTCCTTGTGGAAAAATACCTTGGTGAACCAGCCAGTGGGAGAAACTTGGGTCTCTCCCAGGAAGTCATAGCTCCATGGACCCCGTAACCCCTGCGTTATTTTTCTCTTGGAAGATAAAATAAGTTGCTAAGGAGGCCTTAAATGTCCATTGTATAAGCTTTGTTAAGCATCTAACTGCAGCTTCATTAAGCTTAATCATCTCTGATTGCTGATTAACCTTCAAGACTCTGGTCAATTACAGATTTATCCCAGGTAAATTCAAAATTGATATGATCTCTTGGTGGATAATTGACTTTCTGTGAGTATCAGAATGCTTCCAACTTTTGAGTTGTCTAGTATATTATGCAGCTATTTAATGAAACCCAACCATAAATATGATACTATCAAATAAAGAAAAACACATTAAAGATATACCTGGATCCCAAGTTTGATCTAAATAGGGGAAATCACAAGTAGGATAAGAGCACATGTATCTTACTATAGAGTCATTAACTACATTGAGTAAAATAGTTCACCTTAATTAAAAGCAATTGGTATCTCAGTCTAAAATATTTGCTTTCAGGGCACTAGAGAGTATGTTTTTATAATGTATGAGTACCTCTGATTATTTTACTTCATGTCATCCTATTTTACAGGTAAAAAAAAAAGTCAAAGAGAATAAAAGATGAGCAGACAATCTGCCATGAATATTTGATGTTGGAACTAAGACCAGAGTTCAAAATCCAAGATTGTTTACTCAGTGAATATGGACCACATGAGTATCTCTAATAATACAGGTACCAAGGCCTCTACCATAGATATTTCATATCTGACAACTCCAGGAATGGGCTGAAGAGCTTGTATTTTAATAATAGGTAATTCGGATGTAGATCAGCTGTTTCAACTATCATTGAATTGAATTATGGGATATTCCCACAAAACAACTTGAGAGTAAATTCAAACCATAAAGACATGAATACAATACAATAGCGTTGAATTATATAGGGCTTTAGGGACAAAGCTTCAGGTGGAGAGAAGGATGAACTCTTTTGTGCCCTGCTCTGGTAAGGATACAAAGGTGACTTTTAGGTCATATGCAGTTCCTCTAAAGACTTGGATAATGTCAGTTCATCACTACATTTAGTTCACAAAAGAAATCCCAGAGGCATTCACCCAGGAATTCTTTTTATTCCCTTTTTAAAATTAAAAAAAAAAACTGGACTCAAAATGTCTTAAATTAGGAAAGAATTCCACATCGAATATATATATATTTTTTGCCCTTATATGGCTTTTTCTGAAAGTGCTGTCTAAAATATCATGTTCTTTCTATGTCATATTCATTGTGAACACAGGCTGGAGGACTCTGCCCTTGGATGGCTTTCAAGGAAGGAGACAGAACAAAACAACAAAACACTTTATGTTTTCGGTGGCATAGATTTTTATCATGTTTAGGGTCAGGGTTGAGTTTAAAAATGTTGCTCATTTGGGAATAATGAATTTTTGTTTCTCAGATGATATAAAAATTATAGAGTTAACAAAATACATAAAAATTAAGAACTACTTAGTAATGATTGCAAATTGCAAAATTGTCCAGGTTGCAGTCTATGAGTGTACATATAAACATGAAGACTTCACTTCACTTCATCTCTAAACCGTGAGGTGGAATCCAGTGATTCTGGCAGGCAGGCATTTGTTCAGAAGCTTGGCTTTCAACATAGTCTTTCTTCACTGTGCTGTAGCAGCCAGTGGCAAGCATATCCCCTAGGGATAAGGAAAGTGGCAGGAAGTGACCTTTCAATTGGGTTATTGTCTAAAGAAATATTTCCACCATTTTTCCCCTCAGCTTAGTTGAGTTCACATAATAAACACATTTATGCAGAAGGAGGGAGTGTCAGCCCAGGCTAGTCCTACTGCAAACAGATCCTTCTCATTTATTAATTCTGCGTTGGGAAACTTCTGATTCAGTATTTGTATGAATCCTCTCCTCTAAATGACATTTTCTTTCACCCAATTTGCAACCCAACTGTGACTATGACAGCCTGGATAAAAGGCAGGGTTATTTCCGACATATGACTAGTGACGTCTCTTACTGTAGTTCTTACAGTTAAGTAAATATATGTCTTTACTCCTACAAAGGGTATACTCCTCTGGAGGAAATGCATCATTGTTAAATTTTTAAAAATTATTATTATTTCCAACTATGACATCATCTCCCCAGACAATAAGTTGGGTCACCTGCATTTTAGATGTCAGGCTCAGGAAAAAACTAGTAAAGTTATGGGCCCTCTGGAATATACCTAAAACAGATCTACTAGCTTTTTTTCCAAAACGGAGACCCCAATCTTCATCCGCAATATTCATACCTTTAGGTTCATGATTAGTCAACAATTTGTACTGCTTTATATGTTACTTCTTTTTCAGCCACCAGGTTCCAGATGATACCATGATGCCAAGCTGACTTCCTTGGGCAGAGGACCTCACCATGTGTCTTGGAGCCCCACCTCCCCAGATCCCTGCCCCACTAGGGAGAGAGGCAGGTTAGAAGTATGGACCAAACTGCCAACACCCATGTTCAGCAGAGAAACAGTTAGAGAAGCCAGACCTTCCACCTTCTGCACCCCACAATGATCCTTGGTCCATACTCCCAGAGGGATAAAGAATAGGGAAGCTATCAAGGGAGGGGATTGGAAATGGAGCTCTGGGGTTGGGCAATGTGTAGAAATGTACCCCTTATCCTATGGTCTTGTCAATGTTTCCATTTTATTAAAAATTAATTATTTTTTATTGTAATTCAGAGCTTCAAACTTAATGCTCACCTTAATCACTTTGCAATTTCTGTGATTATAGTCACCTTCTCCTCCTTTTCCCATTGTCCTAGACTCCAGGAAGTCATCTAAATGGCCTTTTCTTGAATTTTGATCTGATTTTGACATTGCATTTTTTCTGGCATATCTGCCATGGTCTCCCTGTTAATATAGGCATAGAGTCACTTTGGTTAAAATCGTGAAAACAGCAGTTCTGTTAAATAGCTTCCATGAACTCTTTTTAAGACAATTTGTCCATGGTTTATCAGGAAAAAACTTTTACCATTGTTTATCAATGTAGTTGCTGAGGTTAGAAATGCACCACGTTCATTGTTTTGCTCTTTATCAGCGTTCACCTGCAGTGTTCCGAATGTCATGGAACCTTATTGTCTCTTAAATGACAATGATTCATAAATGGGTGAGTGAATGGAGGAATTAATATCATCCATAATATAAAAATTAGCCAATATGGAGGCCCTTCTCAGGAATAAAAAAAAAATGCCTTAACAATGCTGCTCATCACGAGTCCTTGGGGAAATGAAAAACAAAACGTTAGGTTTTTTAGAAACCCCAAATTCAAAACACGAAAAAAATCTGATGAAAATACAGAATATCAGGAACTATAATTCATTGCTGGTGTGGATGCAAAAATACCGTCACTTTGCAGGACAACTTGTGAGTTTCTTACAAAGTCAAACATTCTCTTAGCATGATATTCAGTCCCTTTATTATTTACCCAAAGAAGTTAATAAGGCTTCGACACACACAAACACCTGCACATGGGTGCTTACTGAGACTTTATTTATTCATAGTCGCCCAAGTTTGGAAGCAACAAGGGTGTTCTTCTATATATTAACCCGGTTAATAGATAAACAGTGATCGGTAGACCTAGGCAATGGAATTTATTCCACTACAAATTCCACATATTTATTAAGCACTGAAAAACAAGGAATTATTAAATACACTGAGAAACAAATGCATATTACTAGGTGAAAGGAATCAATTTGATAAGTTACATACTATAAGACTCAGATTATATGGGATTTTGGAAAATGTAAAACTCTGGAAATATCAGTGATTGTAAAGAATTAGAGTGGGGCTAATAACAGAGGATTTAGGGCATTATTATTGCTCTGTAGAATAATATAATGGTAGATATAGGTCAGTACACATTGTATGTCATGTGACATACAACCCCAGGAGTGAATCCTAGTGTAAACTATGGACTGTTGGTGACTGTCCTGCAATAAAACCAGGTACAATGATTGTAACAAATGAGCTATTTTGGTCAGGGGTCATGATGGTGGAGGCTCTGCATGTGTGAGGGCAGGTGGTATAAGAACCCTCTGCATCATCTATTCAGAATTGATACAGACCCAAACCTACTCTGAAAACTAAAATCTATATAGAAAGTGCTAACTCAGTTTAAATTAAGTTCTTTGAAAGTCATACTACATGTAATGATTTGCTCTTACAAGTTACTACATTTATTTTTTGCTTTGTGCTTACATTTTTGCTGTCCATATATCAGTAAAATCTTCCAAAGCGTGTTTTTTTTACATTTTAAAAAGATTTATTTATTTTCTATTTTCAATTTTTATTAGTGATTTAATAATAATTAACAAAACTGTAAGATAACAGCCATAGAGTTCCGTACGGTTCCAAGCACCGGAGTTCCGTATCCCAGTCCCTCCATCGTCTCCTCAAGCTGCAGTCCATTCTGCGATCTGTTGCCAAATTACTATCTTGAAAACAGCTCTTTTATCATGTTACTCTTTGACGAAAATCACCCTCCTTGACCTCCATTGTGTAAATTGTCTGGATGGCTGACATAAAGCATGAAGCTCACTTCTTTCTCTTTCCACAGAGCAGACATTAATAATCAATCATGCCTTGTTTCCTCAAGAATCAGCAGCCTCAGAATACTCAACATAGAGTTGTAATGAGTCACTGTCAATTGCTAGGAGGTGGTTTTCCAAGATGAAACCTCTTTGTCACACCTGGGTCACAATAATAAATTAGAAGTGAAAGCTCACACCCAATGAAATCAAGATAAACTGATCCTACCTTTGTCTTCTATAGAAGGCAGGTGTGAAGTATTCTTTGCTCTAGTGAAGTTCAGAACTTAACTGTCTGCCAAACATGCTCTAGTCTGCCCAGACTCAGGAGCATTCTAAAATTTACCTTCCAGTGAAATTTACCCTACTTATTGGGTTGAAATGGGTTTTAAGATTCAGTTTAAATTCTTGCATTTTGAATATGTGCTTGACTGTATCAGGAGTTATATTAACTCTCGTAGAAGAGTCTGTGTTTCTTATTTTGTCAAATATTAATATATACATATATATATATATATATATCTTATGTAGCTTGCCTTCTTTCTTCCTTCTCACCCTCTCCTTTCCTCACTCTCTTTCTTTCTTTCTCTTTTTTCTTTTGTCACCAAGGTTACCTTGGGATTCCGTGCCTGCAAGAATTTACAGAAGCCATTTTTGTCTTTTAATGTCAGGTGAGAGAAAGAGACAAAGGCAGAGAGGAAGGGAGAAAGGGAAGGAGAGAGATAGCAAGGAGAGACTTTTGTAGCATTGCTCTACTACTTGTGAGTCTTTCTTCCTGCAGGTGGGAACTGAGGTCTTGAACCCAGGCCCTTGAAATGGTAACTTGTACACTCTTATCAGGTGAACTACTATTAGGCCCATTGTTATTTTCTTGCTGAGTGTGTCTGTCATCTCTTTCAGCTATTGTTTCAGAAGACAGGAGTTATATTTCCATTATCTTCTCTTTCATAATTCTGATTAGCAGCATCTCATGTAATCCAGGAATTTACTGATTAATTTCAGACATGGTGGCATGCCAGTAAAAGAGAAATTTCAGAAAAAACATACAGATACTTACACACCCATGTTCTTCATACTATACATGAAAATGTTTCTGACAATGAAATGGTATAGCAGAGTAACAAGCCTCAAATTGCAGTTGGCTTTGGGGGATGTAATCTTTAGTAAAACTGTTATTTTTTGGTAGCTAAGGTTTGAGAAGACTCTGGTGTGAACTAGACACTGTGTAGAGACTTAGATGCAGGATCCTATTTGTTCTTTTCAATGCCCCTATAAAACAGAACATAATATTTTCAACTTGCAGACTAGAATGAAGTTCCTGAAGCCTGGTAAAGTATACCTGAGGTGCCATCTTGCAGTTTCAGAGAGGTATTCTTACCACAAATACAACCTTTTCCTGGAGAGACTTTTTTCCATCAAGTATGATTTTCTTTTTAAAAAATATTTATTTATTTATTTATTTATTTATTTATTTATTTCCTTATGTTACCCCCCCCTTTTAAAATTTTTGTAGCTATTATTGATATGGTCGTTGCTGGATAGGACAGAGAGAAATGGAGAGAGGAGGGGAAGACAGAGAGGGGGAGAGAAAGACAGACACCTGCAGGCCTGCTTCACCATCCATGAGGCGACTCCCCTGCAGGTAGGGAGTCAGGGGGCTCGAACTGGGATCCTTTTGCCAGTCCTTGTGCTTTGCACCATGTGTGCTTAAGCCACTGCATTACCGCCAGACTCCCCCAACTATGATTTTCAAGGGCCAGATGGTGACGCACCTAGTTAAGTGTATACACTACAGTGAGCAAGGACCCAGGTTCAAGCCTCTGGTCCCCATGTGCAGGGGGAAAGCTTCATAAGTGGTGAGTAGGGCTGTAGGTGTCTCTCTGTCTCTCCCCATCTCTCCCTTTCTCTCTCTTCCCTCTCAATTTCTCTCTCTTTCTATCCAATAATAAACAAATAAAAACATATATACTTTTAAAGGCTGATTTGGTAATTCCTTTTAGAATTTTTGTGAGTAACATGAATCCTTTAAGAATATTTATTTATTTATTTACCGGAGCATTGCTTAACTCTGGTATATGGTAATGTGAAAGATTGAATCTGGGAACTTGGAACCTCAGGCATGGAAATCTGTTTGCATAACCATTATACTGTCTCCCCCACCCATAACATGAACTTTTGAATGAAAAAAATAAATTCAAAAATGCCTCATTAGATGTGCTTCACCATGAGTGAGCAGATGATGGTCAGAGAATGGACTGACATTTTATAGTATGATATGAAGTAAAGAGACAGACTTATTAAACAAAAAGTAGTCCACCACTCAGCTTCTACTCTGATAAAATTGTCTTCCCTTAAATGAAATTTATTAAATGACAATTAAAAAAAATCTGAGAAAGAACTATGGGAACAAGTAAAGAAAAAAAAAAGTCAGAGAGGACTGAGAGAAGTCTGGAAACTGAGCACCCCTTTGGTAGGGAAGATCTTAAAAGAAAATAAGATGAAATTGTAATTGTCAAAAAAGAGAGGACTGGGTTGAACCACTCAGTTCTGTCTTATATTTCAAGTCCTCCAACGTACTCCAAAATAGGATTGGGCTTGGAAACACATCTTACTGGGGAGGAAAAGGTGAGGACATGCCTCTTCTGCTTTATGCCCTACAGTTTTAATTGAGCCTCCAGTGAATTTCCTTAGAAGTCAATGGTGGCTCTGTGTCCCAGAAGGGACAGTGGAAGTGTATGAAACAAGATGAGAGGTGGGACCATTATTCCCAGAACTCTTCTGATATTTTTTTTTTAGACCCTGGTCAAGGATAGAGCTGTTTGTTATAATAAAAAATCCAGTAGCAGGAAGTTGAAATGGAGGTTATACTAAAAAAACACCCTCAAACCAAAAACAAACGAGAAAGGGAGAGAGCGTGCTAATTTTAGCATCATTCAAAACATGGGGGGAGATAATGAAAGTTTACAAAATTAAGATTAATGGACAGTCAAAATCTGATTCATTGCTTAACAATACTACAATGTAATAATGAAGTTTTTATTTGCTGGACTTACAGGGAATTAAAACTCTATCATTGGAAAAGTTTGTCCCCTTGCATTTAGCTTAATGAAAAAAATATCTGAAAAATATACTATTAATACTAGTAACCAAGGAGTGGGTCTATAACGCATACCTAAGAGTTTACTCACTTCAACTGATTTGGAGGGGGTCTTATCAGAATATATTGAATGCTGAAAATCATGAGTATTATAGCTTAAAAGCTTTTGCAGATATTGATCTAATAACCACTTAGAGTGTCCTTGCTTGTGTAGATAAAATGTTCCCAAAGGCTTGAAGGAAGTGGATCAGGAAAAGGTAAACTGTGACTTCTTTCCTTTTTGACAAACATGGAACTTTTTTTCTTCCCCCTTCATCTAAAGTAGTATGTTGAGCTGAAGGCTGTGGAAGTCCTTAGGCGGGGAGCTGAACTGGTTGAGTTTGCTTGTGCATAAAGGTCTTGTCTTACGCAACATCTTTGTGCAGGAGGGAGGCATATGGCAGGCTGGAGAACAGAATGAGAGGACAGAGCTTGTTTCTGATGCTAAGCTGAGATAACACATGCAGAAATCCCTAGTCAGTGTCTGGCACAAAAAAAAAAAAAGGTATAAAATCTTCATTTGATATTTCTATTGTAGTAGTCATATTTATTCATGTTCATGTCAGCTCAACCACTAGAATCGCTTTACTGCTTCACCAACAAAGCTCAGTTTAACCTTTGACGGGTGATCAATGTATCAGAAAAAAAAAACAACAAACCTGACACTTGACTTCATGTAGGTCTTATAAACCAGTCTGCAAGAGTGACTTGTTAATTTTAGGAAACCATTAAACACGTGTCTTTGAACATCCCCTTAAAGATCTATGAAATGTAAATCTCGGTTTCTTCCAATCTGATTTCCTGTCTGTTATAGCTACACAGGAGTGAATAGTCTTTGTAGGTGGAAAGCTGCAATGTTTATTCAGTTTTATTTATTCTAAAGTCACAAAAATAGCTCATGGTAAGTTTTTTGTTTTTGTTTTCTGGGTGAATGTTCTCTTTCCTCTACAGAACCACAGGCCTTATATGTGGTTTAAATCTTCAGAATTACATTTCAGTGCCATGTACATTATAAGATCAACCTTCCCTTCAGGGTAGTGGGAGATAGGAAGAAAAGTTGAAGATATTTCTGTTGTTGTTGACTTCCACACCCACTTTCTGCTCACAGGTAGAGGTTTCCTTACATGGTAGATCAGACACCAAGAGACCATTCTGAGTGGAGACAGCATTCCCTTGAGGAACTGGGGAAGATAGAAGAGGAGAACTTAAGTTTCTGGGCAACAAAATAGAATTTCTCTCTTAAAAATAAAAGTGTCATATAGCAATACTTTCCCTTTCCTTTGCCCACTCTCATTATTATTATTTTTTTCTCTGCTTTCTTCTGAGAATGCCAAATTAAATAAATGCCAAATTCAGGGTGCAAAAGAAAGGAAACACTCTATAGTAATCCCTTTGGTCTACGTGTACATACATTTGAGGAGGAGGAGAGAGGATAACGATCGTTTCATAAATTCCTGTATTTTAAACTGAGACTGGAGGGTGAACAAAGGATACACAAGCAGAGGGGGCAAGGAATAAATAAATGCTAGTGCTAAAAAAAAAAATCAGGTTGGTTATCTTTATAAAGCTGATTATTTTAAAAGAAGTTTAAAAAGAAGAAAAGATCCTGTCTACATCACTACATCACGCTGAGTCTTTGAGCTCATACTTTCCAGTCACTAGATATTACCAGAATTGTTAATTAGCCCAAACTGTGGCTGCTAGTTGCTTTAACTGTCTTCAATTTTAAGCGTTTTTTTTTTTTTTTAAAGTAAGTTTTGAAACTAATTAGTATACACCTGGGATTCATGGCTAACACCAATGAAGTTTTCACCTAGGGGATCATTTTTCATATGCCCTTTAAAAAAAAAAAAGGAAAAAAAAAGGTGTCAGGGGAAAAGCAGTCTTTAGATTCAGAAAACAAAAAAATGGCATAACCATTCCAACTCAGCAGACCATAAGACCAAAAAGCTTTGGTTGGAATAAATGCTGTGTGCTTCTGTTCAGAGAAGGGGATGCTTCCTATATGTGTCTGATGGACTACCTGCCTCCCTCTTATTTTTCATCAGCTCTGACACAGGATGTGGTGTTGCTGGCTGGTAATCTGGAAATGACCTGCTTATTTTGACAGATCTGTAGAAGAGATTCACTAGTTGTAAAGGATGGAGGGTGCACAGCAGCCTGGAATTCACAACAAAGGGAGCCAGGAGGGAAGAAATGAGATAAAACAACGTGTTGACCATGTGATCTCCTCCTTGTGTCTGTTGGTAAAAGGTGCCAATGCATTTTCTAGTTTCAAAGAAAAGTGAGTCCTTCCTCCTTTCACTGCAGTCCAAGGTCTTAGAACATTCAGATACCTTTTTATTTTAAATCTAGGGAGTCTTTATATGCTTTCACATTCTCTGAATGGTTCCTTTGTGGGTCAAGAGACAGACACTTTCCCCAGAGCTGCATAGGTTGATGTTTCTCTGTTTCTACTAGTTTTTTTTTTTTTCTTTTTCAGATAACATCCTTCATATTAAAGAGACATTATAGGCTGGAGAAAGGATTCTGCAGTGCATGGAGAATGTGAATGGTCATTTCCCAAATCTATTGAAAAGTTCTTCTGAGAATAAAACATATTGTATTCTTTCTTGCTACAGAAGTTATATGCCTTAAGTGGAGAAGGCCATTCTTGAGTTCTTCTGCCTGCTTTCAGGATGATGTTGACTTGCTGTTACATACTCTGGAGCTCTGCAACAAACAGTATTTGCTGCAAATCCATGCTTACTAACAAGCGTCAAAGAGTGAGAACACGTGGGAGAAATGCTTTATATCTTTCCCATCTTCAGAAAATAAACTAATGATCTCCAATACTCAACATCCCCTTAGATATAAAATGAGGAGAAATACTCCTGGTTACAGAAAACTGGAAATGTGGAATTGTGAGTGACAGAACTAGAATCAGAACTTGGTCCTTGCTCCCAGGCTCATGATGTTCCCAACACATGTGAGATGCAAAGTAAACTCCTGACAACTTCTGCTTCTCCATGGTGATCAGGAAGGAAAAACCCTCCTCTCTGGGGGACAATGTGTTATTGCGAAACTTTGTCATGTGCAAGTACAGTCAGTTTGTATAGAGCTGACTTCCTCCAAAGGCGAGTTTAGGTAAGCCAGGGTGTATTTATCAGTTCTGTCTTTCTCTCTGCTGCCTTCCCTGCCACAGAACCTGATCCATGTGGTTTCTTTCTGACTCAGGGAATGCTTGGGGAGGGGCCACCCAGGTTGGTGGGTGAGTGACCACTGAGGAGTCACTGTTGTAGCAGGAATACTAGAGTTGACTTTGAAATTTGAGCATGGGAGCTCCAGAGCTATTTTGGGGTTTTGGTCTGAGATAATTCACACCTTGGGAAACTTTCCCCAAATATTTGCATATAGGGTATGTCAGAGTATGAGAGAGAGAGAGAGAGAGAGGAACAAATCTAAAAAAAAATCATCTTCATGAGTTAGGGAAGTGGCCCTGTGAGGTCCTGGGTTCAATACCTGTCACTGTAAACAATGGCAGAACATTTTCCTCTCTTGTAGTAAATGAGAATTGTAAAATATATTATAATCATTTACTTATTTTCCCTTTTTTTGCCTCCAAGGTTATTGCTGGGGTTCAGTGCCAGCACTAGGAATCATCCACTGCTCCTGACAGCCATTTTTCCTTTTTTTTTTTTAATTGGATAACATAGACATTGAGAGGGGAAGGGGAGATAGTGAGGGAGAAAGACAGAGAGATACCTTCAGACCTGCTTTACCACATGTGAAGTGTCTTTCTGCAAGTGGGAGCTGGGGGCTCGAACTGGGATCCTTGCATGGGTGCTTGCACTTCCTACTATGTGTACTTAACCCAGTGCACCAATGTAAGGATCCAAGTTTGAGCCCCTGGCTCCCCAACTGCAGGGGGTGGGGGGTGGGGTCCGCTTCACAAGTGGTGAAGCAGATCTGCAGGTGTCTATCTATCTCTTCCCCTCTGTCTTGTCCTCTTCTCTTGATTTCTCTCTGTCCTATCCAACAACAACAACAATAACAATAATAACAAGGGCAATAGAAGTGAAAAAAAAATGGCCTCCAGGAACAGTAGATTCCTACTGCAGGCACCGAACCCTAGCAATAACACTGGAGGAAAAAAAAAAAGTTTAAAAAAGGAAACACTATATAAAACTAATTTGCAAGGGGGGTGATCAGCAGTACAATTTTAGTGTGAGACTTTCAAAGTTCCAAAACTGGGCATCTTTAAAAAAAATATATATATTTCTTTTATTTTAGTGTGAGAGAGATACAGAGAGACCAGAGCACTGCTCAACTCTGGCTTATGCTGATGCTACAGATTGAATTTGAGATCTCAGAGCCTCAGGCATGAAATTCTTTTGCCTAGTAATTATGCTGTCTAAAAAATGGATATCAGAACTTGTTAGGTCTCTATGGATAGCTGAACCCTATCTTGAGAAGTTGCAGCAATATGAATGACAGAGAAGCAATGGGGTCTTAGTGTTTTCTAATTGTGATGCAGAGATATTCCTATCTCCCTGCCTCCTTTCCCTCATCTCTAAAATGGAACTAATGCTCCCTCCTTCAGCATAGTCTTGGGAAGACTAAATGACAGACTTCATATAAAATCCTAGGGACAGTGACTGGTACATAAAAGTGTGGGAGACCCTTTGATTCTTATCGCTTGTTAGGTTGATGGCTTTATTAGTACATCTTCTGTCAGAGTGGCTCTTAATATGTAGTAAGAGAAGTCATTGGAAATCCAGCCAATCTTGAGACCAACCAAAGGGATATGGTTTGGCTCCATTATGTAAGCTCTGAGCCAAGCAGTCAAAAATGATTGAACACATATTAAGAGAAAAAATATATTAAGTGATGAGGTGGGTGTGACTGAACCCATAAAGAATCAATGCCATGATATTATTATTGGTTTGGCTCTTCCTCATTTATAAATATTGAGCCTGGCTTGAGTGGGCTAATTTCAGCACTATTGATAGATACAGTATTTTACTTTTGAAAATGTTGGGTATATCAGGGAAAACGATTTTTATATTTTTGTGCTCTATTTTTTGTCACTTTGTGTGGCTCACACACTATATTTTTGTCCTGTATTTTGTGAAGAAGCTTTAGCTTTTGATCTCAGTTTTGTGTATTTCAAATGAAAAAACAGTTTGTGACTGAATTAGATGAGGAATAATGGATTATTTTGATTAGATTGTACCAGGAACTCAGAGAATAAAGGCTTTGCCTCTGTTCTTTCTATTTCTTCAAGATCTGTGCTCCCTGAGATCCATGGTGGTCATGGGTAAAGCTTTCTTCTGTATGGATTTGGGGTCTTTGAGAAAGCACAATATCCCAATGAGAGAAATTCCAGTATAGCCCTTATGGAAGAAGACCTGTGTTTGTATTACTTGGGATTTAAACCTAATCTATGGCTATTATACTGTTACTGGGTCAATACACCAATAGCTAGTTAGGAAAAAGTAATGACTCTTACCTGACCTTGAAGGAAATCTGAGACACTACTTCTGACTAGTGAAATAATGGATAGAGTGGAAAGGAGGAAGAAAGAGAAGAGCTGTATCATACTAAGAAATTTGGGTAGAATGTAATCGAATGTTTCTTATAGAAAACTTATTTTTCTTCTAAAGTTGCCAGTCAAATTTATGTAGTTCTCATTTCTTATTCTTTGATACCTACCAAGAGAATTTATACCTTATACCTGTGAATAGAATTTTTTTTGGGGGGCAGGGTATACAGAGATATGTGTTTATTTAGTGTCTAACTTCAGTATCTGATATTTATGGAGAATACTAATAACATCCTGATAAGGACTTCTTTTGTTTTCTCTGGTTAAACTCCCACAATAGTGGGAGTTTATCCGTAACTCAAGTCTTGAATCTGAACAGACTCAAACATCCTACCCATTCACAATGTTATATTTTCATTTCCTCTTCTCAGGCTCCTCAACATGTTTCAGAATCATTCTTTCCAAGCAAAACGTTAATCCAACCAACTTTTTCACTTTTGTAAAATTGATAACATTTTCAAAATCTTTTGTCTTTATTTTTAAGAGGGGATTTATGTATCAGGTAACTTGTCTCAGGCCAAATCATATACCTTATTTTAGTTCAGAAAAGACTAGCACAAATTTTCCTTGCTGCTCAAACATAGATTTCATTTTGTACCATCATTTTCCTACTAAGGGGGAAATATATCTTCAACTGCTCATGCCCTACCCTGTCTCCTGTAAAAGGGATCTTATTATGCCTGTTCTCAATGGGAGGCAATGAAACCCCTCCCAGGAGCACAGCAGTAGCTACTGCTCACGCTCCAGAATTGTTGTGTGGTCAGGTCAGAGTTTTTTTTTTTTTTTTCCTGAATACTTATTGGGTCAGACTTTTTTTGTGGGTTTGTGTGTGGGAGGCAATGCAGACGCTGTGTGTTAAGGCAAGGCCCTCTCCTCTGGTGCAGGGAAATTATTGCCACATGAAGGTAAGGCAGGAAGCCAGGATTGTCCCAAAGCCTTTGCCTTTGAATAATTTCGCTTTTATCCTATGGGCCAGTGCACTTGTGCTGGAGTGAGAGAACTCAGTTTTTGAAACATTAACGCCTAACTAACTGCCAACTACTCACAGGTTGAAAGTCAAGCATCCTTGTATGCTGCATTAGGTAACCAAATTGCCTAAAGGAATCCAGTCGCTGATAAGATTGTCTAACAGCGGGGGTCGGGCAGTGAAGCAGTGGGTTAAGTGCACGTGGCGCAAAGGACCGGCTTAATGATCCCGGTTCGAGCCCCAGCTCCCCACCTGCTGGGGAGTCGCTTCACAGGCGGTGAAGCAGGTCTGCAGGTGTCTGTCTTTCTCTCCCCGTCTCTGTCTTCCCCTCCTCTCTCCATTTCTCTCTGTCCTATCCAACAACGAACAACATCAACAGTGGTAATAATAATAACCACAACGAGGCTACAACAACAAGGGCAACAAAAGGGGGAAAAATGGCCTCCAGGAGCGGTGGATTCATGGTGCAGGCACCTAGCCCAGCAATAACCCTGGAGGGGAAAAAAAAAAAAGATTGTCTAACAGCAGTGTGTTTAAAGTTGCTTATATGAGAAGCAAATGTTTGCATCAAATGCAGTCATCCTTTCCTGTGCATGCAGAATTTTTTTAGTAGAACAATAAGTAACATGAATGTGAATTGCCTGTCTCTGTTCAAACCGAAAAGAATCAAAAACAACTATGAGTGTCCTTTACGGAATGGTAAAGGTTCAAAATCATGTCAGAAATGCCCCAAACTTATGGTGAAGACTGGCCAGATCAAAAATCTCTATTCTAATTTCAAAGGAGTATCCATGTTAAATATAGGTTTAACTACCTGAAAGTAGATTAAATACAGACGTAACTCTCCATAATAATTATAGCTGAGGGTTACATTACACAGAATAGCTGGATAATAAACTCAGTAGTATTATTGGATCAAACTCACCAACTATTTCTATGTTGGAATCTAATTACCCTTTGGCTGAAAAGTCAAAACTTTTAGTTGGAAAAATTAAAAATCATATACAAAGAACAGAAAGCATTTATCAGGGAAATCAAGTAATTTTCATTGTTCTTGTGATCAATGCCTCCATTCTTAGGTGATCTGATTTTCAAAAGATAAAGGAGTAATAATAATCAGATAGAGTCTGCATTCCTAGAAGAATCTTGAAATTAAGAGTGAGCTATATAGAGCATTTCTGCTGCTAGTGGAGAATAATTTCCTCTGCCGTTGCATTATTCATCTCATGTAAATTTTGATAAAGTTCATCACTGTGATTATTATTTCATTTAGCACATTTTATATGTGTATAGCACAATTTCCACAGTAGGATCTTTTTTTTCTTTTTCAGATTAGCATAAATGTGTGCATTCTTGATGGAACAGGGTCCTTTTTAGAGCAGGCATTAGACATGTAGCTCACAGCAGACAGCACATACTGCAATATGCTTTTCTCCATAAGGTCTAGGAATAGGCTTTGCTAGCCACAGTCTCTGCCTACCATACAACATTAGTCTGCCACAATTAAAACTATCTGAATATACTGGGGCATACACAGATTGATTTTAGCTTTTGTTTCTATTGATTTTGCAAAGGCAAGCCTTGCACATGCTATATTCATGGATCTGGGTTGCTTTTTTTTTTTTTTATTCAGATGGAAAGAGAAAATGAGAGATAGAGAGAGAGAGAGAGAGAGAGAGAAATAGAATACCACCATAGCACCAAAGCTCCCTCCAGTAACCCAGCACTCCCTGAATATAACAGGGTTTGAACTTGCAAGGCACATACCCTTCCTGCTGAGCTCTCAGTCCTTAGTACCCTGTGATAAGAGAATAATAGTCCTTTTTTTTTTTTTTTTGCCTTGAGGGTTATCGCTGGGGCTCAGTGCCTGCAGTACTATTCCATTGCACCTGGTGGCCATTTTTTTCCATTTTTTTTTTTTTTTTAGTTGGATAAGATAGAAATTGAGAGAGGAGGGGGAGATAGAAAGAGAGGGAGAGAAAGACAAGACACCTGCAGACCACCGCAGGTGGGGAGCCAGTTGTTCCAACCATGATCCTTGTGCTTCATACTATGTGTACTTAACCAAGTGCGTCACCCATCGGCCCCCAGACCTCATTTTCAAAGCATAGTTTTTTGGGGTTTGTTTGGCCTCTTCAAATTTACACAGCTCGTAGAATAGAAGTGCCAGGTTTCTCAGCCAAGGTTTTCTGACTGTGGGACCTATGCTTTTTTTCAAAAAGATGTCTGCTGATTTATAATGTGATCTGTATTTCCTGAGTGCGTGTTGCACATACCAGCCTGCACTCACGACCAAAGTTCTGGTGCCATTTGCCACGGCCAGATGGACTCTTGCTACTTATTCCTCCCTTTCAACTTTCCGTCCTCCCTACAACCACATTTTCTCAGAGTCTGAGACATTTTTTGTTGTGATATGCATGTTTTCTCTATTTATACTCTACACAAGTGAAGTCATTCAGTATTTGTTTTTCAGTTTCAGACTTTTTTTTTTCTTGCCACTAGGGTTATTGCTGAAGCTCAGTGGCTGCATGACTTCACTTTTCCTGAAAATAATTTCTTTTCTCTCTCTCTCTTTTTGTTTTTTGTTGATAGAAGTGAAAGAGAAGAAGAGAAAGGAAGAGACAGAAATAAAGGGAGACACCTGCAGCTCCGTCCCAGTTTGGGATTAGACACTTGAGTCCAGGCACACATGGTAAGGTGTGCTCTACTGGCTGAAAGACTACTTAGCCCTATCTCCAGCTTCTGATTTATTTTAATATTAAAAAATTGCACCAGCTGCATAGAACTCAGTTTCCTTGAAAGAAATCCTAGATTTTTTCTCAAAACCATCAGTCCATCTTTTTGAGGTGCAGCACAACTTACAGATAGATCTTTAAGGGCTGTGTGGTGGCTCACCCAGTTGAGTGCACATGTTACAATGCTCAAGGACCCAGGTTCAAGCCCCTGGTCCCCATCTGCAGGGGGAAAGCTTTGTGGTGGTGAAGCGGTGTTGCCAGTGTCTTTCTGTCTCTGTTCCTCTCTATCATCCTCTTGATTTCTCGTTGTCTGTATCCAATAAATAAAGATAATAGAAAAAAAAATTGTTAAAAATAAGTTCTGGGGCTCAAGCTGTAGCACAGTGAGTTAATCTCACATGGGACAGAGTACAATGACCCATCCCCTCCGCCACTCAGCTACAGGGAGGTCATTTCACAGGTGGTGAAACAAGTCTGAGGGTATCTGTCTTTCTCTCCCTCTCTCTGTCTCCCCTTCCTCTCTCCATTTCTCTCTGTCCTATCCAACATGATGGCAACAACAATGATGGCAACAACAATGTTAATAACAACAATGACGAGGGTAAACAACAAGAGCAACAAAGGGAAAAAATGGCCTCCAGGAGCAGTGGATTCATAGTGCAGGCACCAGGCCCAAGCCCAACCCTGGAAAAAAAAAAAAAAAGAAAGAAAGAAAAGAAAGAAAGAAAGAAAGAAAGAAAGAAAGAAAGAAAGAGAGAAAGAAAGAAAGGAAAGGAAAGAAATCTAGATAGACTCTATCCGATGGTGTTTCCTCATAGACTAAGGGAAATCTGAATTCTGGGTAACCGTTCTTTGGATCTTTGAAGAGAATTCCAAAATCCCTTCATTCTGTCCTAAAGCTCTTTTAAGGTTTTTGACTGTGCTTCATAAGACATGGTTACATTTTCTCTGCAGCTTCATGTGTTCTTCTCTGAATGCCGAACAGTCTAAGCATGATAACCTAGTGCATATTTAACCAATGATGATTAGGGTGGGGCCGACATCTAGGAATGTAAGAGATTGAGCATGCACGACTACATTTTGGCAGCCACAGAATGTGATTTAATTCTGAGTTTGTCTCATGCTGTCTGTACACCTCTACAGATAAAGGTCACATGTCCCAGCCAAATTGAAAAGCTCTGAAATTTTATCATAGCTTTATTAAAGAACCCTCAGGATGACAGTCAAAGTGCACTTTTTAAAAAAGGTATATTATTTATTGGGTGTGTGGAGATGGTGGTGGGAGGGAGTCAAGGCTTTAGCTTCATATATGCAAGTTCTGCCCTCTACCTACTGAACAACTTCTTCAACCACAATATGTTCATGTGTGTTTTCAGGAAATGGACAGAGAGATTAAACAGAATTTCTTTTTCTTTCTGTCTTTTTTTCTTTCTTGCATTTTTCATTAACTCTGGCACTGCAAACAGAGGTTTAATAGAGTTGGTACGTACAGTTACTGTTTGGAGACAAATGAACAGATTTATATTTTGTTTATATTTTGCTAATGTCAGACAACTACTAAGGTAGAGAAGATTGTGTATCTAATCATTCCATGCCTGTTCTTATTACAAAATAGGCATAGCAATATTGTTTTTTTATTAGTTCTTTTGCCTGGGGCGTAATACATGACAATCAGGATGTGTTTGCTGTATGTAGGAGTGATCTTCTAACCTGACATGTTTATAGGTCTGTGAGACTGGAGTTTGAAGAATTACATCCTGGTAGTCCATATTCTGAAAGTAGGAAATGTATTATTTGTGTCCTTTGGTGTATAGGTGTGGATATTATTAGTATGACAATAAATTAAGTCTTTCTTTTGTGAAAATGTAAGATGATAGAGAATGCTTTTCAAAAGTAAAAACTGAATACATAAGTAGTACATTATGCTCCATTTCAATTAGCAGAGTAGATATACACTTTGTATGGAAATACAATCAGATATTTATTTGTTGCATTCATTTTAGATGATCATAGTAGATAGCTATAACATAGTTACTTTTTCCTGGATGAGATTTGAATTAGTGACCTAGTTGCAAAACCACATTCCATGTTTATCAAATCGATCATTGTATTTAATTTTCTAGCACAGCTCAAGGTAAAACAAAACATATGTTCAGTTTATAGAATTTCTTTGTTTCAATCTTTTATAGTAGCCTGGATCTTTTAACATTTTGAAAATAAGTAGATGACCCTTAAAAGTGAAGAACCTTGAAATATTTGAATTTGGGTCTTGACCATTTTCACATCTATTGATGACTAGTTAAACTTGATCTATTCCAAACTGCTTTTAGATATGATACAGGAAATCATATAGCACCTATTTTTCTACACTTAACTGGTGTATCTCGTTTTGCCACTGTAGGCCTGCCTTTGTCAGCCAGTAGTTTAAAGACTTGTTCCCTTCCAAACATCACCCATACCACAGACATCCCTTACAACCCCCAAGGACAAACTGTTGTTGAGAAGGCCTACCAAACACCTAAGGCCCAATTAAAAAAAGAAAAAAGGGGGATACACCCCCCCCCCCAATATTCAGTTGGCTAAGGCATTAACTACATTAAACCTCTTTTAATATTTATAAAAATTTGAACCAGATGCCTTGCCCTGCTAACCATGAGAAGTGGATTTGTGTTTTTTTCACAGGAATTCCTGGAAAACCATTTGGACCCCTGTCCTCTGACGTGGCTCACAAGATGGCATGACTACATTGCCCCCCAAGACCCATGATGTGACTTGGCACATCTGAAGAACCTGATTCACAGAGTCCAAGGACAGAGTTTTCCTGTGCTTAACCCACTGTGCTACCGCCTGACTCCCAGGACAGAGCTTTCCTACTGCCCTTCCCTCGCCCATCACTGTCTGCCCTCCCTACTTCTGCTTCACATGTCACCTTTTGGCTGTTTTAACTCACTCTCTACAGAAAAGCAAAATTCCAGTGGCTGTCCTGCCCCATCAAGATAAGATGTGAGGCGTTTCTTCCCCTGATTGTTGACACTGGACTGACACTTCCATCGGACTTGCTGGTGGAGGTCTTGGACATTCCCTTTACTCTGCTGGGTTCCTCAAGGACTGACTGCAGCAGTCCGTGTACTTCACAGCCAGCTGTCTCAGGACTCTGCAGCCCCAGATTGCCCCTCTCTCCCCTCAGTCCTCTGTCCCTCTGCCCATCAGGCAGCCCCCTCAGCCCACCAGGCCTCCCCTCAGCCTCACACTGGCTCTTGCTGCTCTCCTACTTGTTGCTCCCTGTCTTGTTCCAGTTCTTTTGAAAACACCTGCACGATATCATTTAGGTTTCTGCCCAAAAGGTTTCTGTTCACCCCTACACTGCTCTTCCTCTGTAAGAAATGGAGTCTTTTACAGACATTGACCCATTTAAATATAAAATATAAGATATTAAAAATATAAAAAATAAGATAAAAGGAAAGGGGGAGATGTAGGGGATGTGGGGGTGTGGTGGAGCCTGGCAGGGCTTGACCTGAGAGGTGAGTCCTTCCTGGTAAGTCTCTCTCTCTCTACAGAGGGGTTGAGCAAAAGGGGGGACACATGAAACTCAAAAAGTTGGTGGACCTTTAAGTCTTCCCTGCCTCACAAAAACATCCTGCATCTTCCCACCTCAAGGAGCCTGGCATTCCTTAAAACATTAAGCCTGCTCCACCTTGCATTCCTGATACTATGGCCCGTCCTTTTATTATCTACATATCAATCTTCTGCTTTGTCTTACAAATGACTAAAGGTCTCTTTCCTAATTCCCTGCAGGGTATTGATAATCCTTCCAGTTGAACCCCTAGCAGCAGTTGCTGGGGAGGTTCATACCATTCCTGGCCCCCTTAACCTTTCTCCACCCCTTTCCTAACCATGTATGGTATTGTCAAACCACTTCCGTTTCTGTCTTGCTTCTTCCATGTCCCGAGGGAGCAGAGCAGGAGGCTGACACTGGCCATTGCAGTTTGCGCCATGTGGCTTAACCAGGTGTGCTACCACCCAACTCTGGGGCACGTGAATGAATAAAGATTTGTATTGCTTTGCCACCACAAGCTTGGTTCCTGGGCTATTTCTCTCTCTCCTGAGATGCTATCCCTACAGGACAACTTCAGTCGGCACAATATGTGGGAATAAAATAATCAGGCCTACTAAGAAAACTGATGTTTCTATTATGAGAATGTCTGCTACATTTTCTTAGCTCTTTTCCCCAAATGCCCTTGCTTCCTATCTCTTTAACGTAAATGAAGCTCATACATTCTATGCACAGCACTCATACACAGATTCTGAAAAAGAAAAATTCTTGTGTCCTGGAACCTCATCTCTCCAGAGCCCTACCCCACTAGGGAAAAACAAAAAAAGGCCCATGGTATGGATCAACATGTCCACATTCATGTCTAGTAGAGAAGCAATTACAGAAGACAGACCTTCCAGCTTTTGCACCTCAAAAGAATTTTGGTCTATACTCCCAGAGAGGAGTAAAGAATAGAAAAGCTTCCCATGAATAAGAGATGGGACATGGAACTCTGATGGTGGGAACTGTGTGGAATTAAACCCCTGTTATCTTACAGTCTTCTTAATAATTATTAAATAATTAATTAAAAAATAAAAACAGAAAAAAACCAAGTAAGAACAGTGGATACTCAGTAGATGAGAAAAATCTATCTTATATTACAATATTTGTTCAATAGTTTAGTGAATAAATTGAGTATAGTGGCACAAGTTTAAAAAAAATGGAAGAATTTTCTTGAAAAATGCAGAACACAGAGATGAGTTCTTCAAATGTAAAGCTATAATTTATTAAGTATATTTAGAATTCATGCTCAGGGCCTCTTTCTCTTTGTTCTTCTCTTGTAGGTCTCTAAGTTCTCTGATAAAAGAAACATCTGTGATTCTAGAGACAAACTGCTTGAAATCCTATATATTTATCTTCTAGAAAGAAAAGAGGTGATTATGTGAGCCATTCCTTTGGGAAGCTTCTTCTTCCCAAACTCCAAAGAACTGCAAATGAAGTAATTCTACTTCTGAGACTGCAGAGTAAGTCACAGAAGCCAAGGGCCACTTGCTCAATAGTAGGTGATAAAAAAAAAAGTCTTCAGATTTTAAGAAGTGAGCAAATGTAGGGAATTCCAGGAAGCTACCACTACATGGCCTCTCATCTTCATCCCAAGCATGTTGTTTTTCACTTTTTATCATTTAATAAAAAAGAATTACAAAAAAAAATATGTTAACCTATTAGTCTTTAGTACTTAATATCTGATTATGAATTCAGTACTCATTAGGTCTAGGGTAGATGACAGCCTAATTTACAAATTTAGAAACCTAAATCAGATTAGCTCAGTTGTTCAAGACCACGTATTTAAAAATCAGATTATGCACTGAAAATTCTCTGCTCTTTGACTGGCATACTGCGTGATGCACATTTCTATAAGGATGTGTGCATATTTTGGATTTAACATAGTTTTCCTTATCAGTTAAAAACATTTGATTTACATCTGCTCATGTAATAAAACATTAAGTGAATGATGTAGAAACTTCAGGCCAGTTTCAAAACATTTGACTCTGCCTAGAGACTGATTTCTCAATCTGGAAAAGGCAGTTACTCGATAGCCTTCTTTCTAAAATATATCTGACATGCTATTTTTATTTATTTGGTTTTCAGAAATCATACCCATGTTTTCTCCTCTCTGTAGTCTTTAGCAAAATGAATCAAAGACACTCTGTATCCTTAGCTAAAGCCAGTTTTTTTTTTTTCCTTCCTCTTAACATTGCAGGGTTTTACTTCAAGTGCTATGTAGTAAATTTACATGGAAAGAAAATTTTTATTAAATTATAACAGAGAGGAGTTGACTTTTTTACATAGCAAACAAAAAATTTCTTCATGAAAGGCTATAAAACCCATATTATTTACCAGAGAGACCTTTCCTGTCTCCCAGGTAAACACTTACAGTGTGTAGATTTATGTAAATACATATTTAGGAGTGGCTGAATATGGTGAGGTATTTTTAAAGGTGTATTTACAAAGCTGAATACATTTATTGGCATTTTGGTGTGTGTAAGCTGTGTATTCCACTTTCCTTTCCATTCATAGACTTAGCTAGATTCTGGTAAGTTACACCTTGGATCTAAGGACTTGGTTTCACAACATTTATATTTTATCAAAATTACTAAGGACAGGTCCTTAAATCACTTTAAAAGGATAAAAGAATTTCAGCTAATGGAGTTTAAGTCTTTCTTGCTAGTTTGACTTGAGGAAAATTGTTTCAGAAATGCAGGAACTGTTCACAGAGTACACTTCCTGTCTGAATATCTTTATGCATAAAAAGTAACCATCATTTCACATTCTGCATTGAATACTACCAAATGTAACTCACAAATATAGTTCATATGAACAGTGGATCAGCTAAGAAATTTTAGTGATGGTAAGAAATGTCATTAAGATATCTATAAAATAAACACACATATAAATGCAGGTGATAATTATGTTTTTGGTTAAAACTCAGTCGTAATATACTGAAACTCTGTCTAGAGGATTCATGATGTTCACATACATACAGTTTTGCTCTTTGGGAAATGTGTCCTTTATGAGGAGAAAGATAAGATGGAAACAGAAACTGTTGATACATGAAAGAATACTGTTTGTTTCTGCTGTCTTTGTATGAGTAAGGATCCCATTTGTGTAAAAGCCCTTTCTAAGTTGGAGAAGATGAGAGCCTAAATAACTCCAGAAACTGTGCTCCCTCAGAAGTCTTTGGCTAAGAAGTCTAAACAATGCTTCTATTTCTTCTCTAATGCAGTACATAGCTATTTCTAAATGCTCTCAACAGACTGCAATAAGATAATTGAAAACTTAATATGGTAAGCCATCAGGGACAAAAAATATATATTCAGTGAAATCATTTCTCCAATAAAATTTTCAGTGAACTGAGGTTTAATATTTTTTCTTACCTATTGTCTATGAAGAGTTAAAAATATTTACATGTATATATTTTATTTTATTTTATTTTATTTTATTTTATTTTATTTTCCTCCAGGGTTTATCGCTGGGGCTCATTGTGGGCACTATGAGTCCACTGCTCCTGGAGGCTATTTTCCCCCTTTTGTTGCCCTTGTTGTCTATCATTGCTGTTATTGCTGTTGTTGTTGGACAGGACAGAGAGAAATGGAGAGAGGAAAAGACAGAGAGGGAGAGAAAGATAGATACCCACAGACTTGCTTCACTGCCCATGAAGTGACCCCCCTGCAGGTGGGAAAGATGGGGCTTGAACCGGGATCCTTACTCAGGTCCTTGTGCTTCGCGCCATGTGCGCTTAACCTTCTGCGCTACTGCCCTCCCCCTACATGTATACATTTGATATGTATGTATTTTCCCCAAGGTACAATCATCAAGGTTTGATTAAACATTCTGGGGGATTTTCTTTTAATTGTCTCTCTTTTTTGTTGTTGTATATTTGCCATTTCAAGTAATTTTAATGCCTCACATGCTCCAGTGAGAGACATATGAGATGAAAATCTCTAAATCTGAATATTGATGCAAATAAACTATGCCATATTTGAAATTAACAACACAGCCACACTAGAAGAAATATCAAGAGAACCCCATAACTTTCCAATGCATTAAATACCATTTTAGTTTAAAAGTATTTTGTCAGTGCTTTATGGTCTCTGGCATGTAGGACATTCTAATATAAATGCTGACTGAAGTTTAGCTTTAACTATATGAATGGATGGCCTCTGTATTACTTGCGATGGTATTTTAGACTTGGGAAACTAACTTTTTTCCAGCAAAAGACAATCTTTATTTAAATACTTTTTAAAGATACAAGCAGGCACAAATTCATTGCATTACTTTTTTGTTGTTGTTTTATCCCACACTAAATTTTAGTCTGTGGCTAAGTATCTCATTTCCATGTAAACTTCCATTAGGAACACAAATTGCTGACACCACATCTACTGACAGAAATGCCACAACATAAATTACGCCAAGAAAATGCTGCTTTGGGTGGTGGTGGGGGGGGGGATGGCAGGGGGAACTAAGCTTGATAAAAAGCCACCATGCTACTGCCCAGCCTGCAACCCTGTCCCGCTGACCACTGATAAAATTTATCACAGGGCCACATACGGGAAGGCAGCTTAAAGAAGAGTTGTCTGTGGTAAAACGTGTAACAGCAAAACAGCTAATGGAGCATTATTACTTTATTGGAAAGCAATATCTCTGGATGCTTCACTTTCTTAGCTTTAGCAAGTATATGAATTGTTCTTCTGTATGCAGGGGAGCTGATAGGAAGGAGAAAGAGGTTGTCAGAACTCAGGGAGATGCTAACAAACATCTCTAGAGCTCACCAGTTCACCACTCTGCACAGTAAAATTAACCTGCTAAATTCCAACTAGCTAAAAACCAATTTGAGTTTGGATTTAAAACAAAAACAAAACCAATGGTGATATATAATGTTAATGGCATCTTTATAGAGTAGCCATCTTCAAAATTCTGTGCAGCTTTTTGTTTCCATGATTCAGTTCTGGGTATTAGGAAGAAATAGAACTATCCAACTCTAATGAAAAGAATTTCATTAGTCAGGAAATTTAAAAAGTTTGTGGATGGGGCTTGTTCTTTACAGGTTGGTAGGAAAAAGATCCATGACTAGATGATCAGAATAATTGGCAAATAAGAATGACTAGCATCCTGAAGAATTTCTTTTGTTTGTTTTGTTTACCTTTACCATCCATAGGCCATGTCTAAAATCATAAATATGTATATGTATATACACATATATGGCAGACATAGCATATACACGATAAATAATCAAGAGGTAGCTATAATCGGCTCCTCCTACATAGCTCATATCAGTCTCTAAGTTATGAGTCCCGTCCATTGTTACATTTTCATTGAAAAAGATGGGAATTTGGGCTAGACTGTCTTCAGCTAATGTAAGAGAAAATGCACTGCTACTTAATGGGGGTCACTTAATGCTAAATCTGATAATAGCTGCAAAGGGCATTAGTTGGAGAGCAAAGTTTTCATTTTCTCCTATCAGCCTCAAAGCCAGGGACCTCACATAACCTTCTTTCCTTTGTGCCCAAGTCCATTGTTAATATTATATTTATATAATCCCCTTTGAAACTGCTTGTGTATCTAGCCTTTTAGTTCCTTAGGTTAATATTTCATCTTTACTACCTGCAGTTTGAAACAGAACTTAATTTTTTTCTAAATTCACTTTATTTGAGATTTAAGACATATATATATATATATATATATATATATATATATATATATATATATATAGTCACCAGCACTTGGTGAATATGAATATGTACTATTTACTGAATGCCTAGGGTATAAGTGGCACTTAGACCTCAAAAATTTTTATGGAAATGTTGATTTTTTTTCCCTTCATTTTATGAAAGCTGACTATGGAATTCATAGAAGTTTAGATAGTTCATTTCAGGTCACATAGCTTATAAACTTTGTTGAAATATCATATTTAGGGTTTTATGTGTAGATGAAGTGATTTTTCTCAAGATTCTTGGTTAATAGTCAGCATAAAACAGATTTTTTAACTTTGTCTTTTATGGCCACAATGAACAATACACAGAATCATGTACAAGAATTGCTTTTATTATTAGCAGGTGGATATTTCTGTGTTCTTTTAATCTCTTTGATCCTCAACTGCTTCAAATGTGAAATATATACCTTTAACAGTCTGAAGACAGAATGATTCGCTTAGACTCCATAAATGCTTTTCAGGTTTTGATAAGGCTATAAAGAATAAGAAGGTCTTATCCCTGCTAGGATGCAAATTCAAACTATCAAAAACCCCATGTCTGATACTGATCTTGCTACCATAGTCAACTAAATAATGTCCCTGACTGAATAGCAGATGCTATTTACTATTTATAGAGACAGAGAGAAAGTGTAAGAAACCATAGTACTACACTTGGGTCATGCATATGGCATAGCAGGTCACTATCTAGGTGAGCTATTATGCTGTTCCCAGGAGGAAGTTTATATAAATTGACAACAAAACCTAGAAAGAAAAGAAGAGAAAAGAAAAGAAGACTGCAAAGTACAGCTGTTCTGACAGAATCGACACTGGTTGACTTTGGAGACAGTCTATGTTCTTAACAAGTATCTTTGTTGAGAAAATGGAAGAGCAAACTGATGATAGAACAGTCAGTTTCTGGGAACAAAAAAGAATAACTTGTTATTTTTAATGAGTGCAGAATATAGAATTCAGGGTACCCAATTTTTAGCTGCATATCTCATTTCTTGTAGAAAAGGTATTCATGTCAACTTTTATTTAAAAAATTTAAGCTGCAAGCCCCTTTGTGGGCCTCTCCAGGACCTTGCCATCACTATAAAGTAGCAGTGGTAGGAACTGCCCCACTCTAGGAAGGGAGGCTGAGTTAGCCTATCCTGCCACTGGAGGAACACTGGTCTTGAAATGGGTGCAGCCTAGAATGTTGCCGGCTGTGACCATGGACTGCGAGCTCAGACTGACAGGGACTCAGAGGTTACACAGTCTCCTGTGCTAAATATGAATAGATATGGGCCCTGGGCCAGATGAATGGGGTAAACAGTTAAGTTTTTAAAATAGATTTTCTTTAAGATTAGGAGTTACTCTCTGCCCTAATCCAACTTTGTAGCCTTTTTCTCAAATCTGACACCATCTTCTCAGACAATATTTTTGTCCACCTTAGTGTTCGATATCAAACTTAAGCAAAATCTGCAAGGCATAGGCCCCTAGAAACATACCTAGAATAGACTTCTATACTTCTTTCCACCCTAAGATTCCTATTCTCATCTGCTCTGTTCCAACTTCTTGGTTCTTGTTCATTAATCATTTTGTCCCACTTTATATCTTACCATCTTTTTGCCACCAAGTTGCAGAAGCTATCATGATTTCATCTTGAACTCCCTGGACAGAGGACCTCACCAATGTGTCCTGAAACCTCACCTCTCTAGAGCCCTACCCAACTAGGGAAATACAGAAACAGGTTGGGCTATGGATTGACCTGTCAACACCCACGTCCAGTGGAGAAGTAGTTACAGAAGCCAGAACTCCCACCTTCTGCATCCCAAAAAGAATTTTGGTCCATATTCCTAGTGGGGGAGAAATGTTAGAAGAAGATGAGCAGAGGGCCCTGGACTCCTAATTCATCAAGACCCAGAGAGAGAAGAGGGGAAAGGGAATATTTGGATGCAGTTTCAGTGTATGTGTGACTTAGAAGGAAGAGAAGATGGGACCATTGGGAAAAATGGGCAAATATATACAAATATAGACAGGTAGTTGTAGAAAAAAAATAGTTAACCCATATTTGCAATCTTTGGAGAATGTCTGTATCTTATAATGGAGGGAATGGAGATACAAAATTCTAGTGGTGGGAACATTACTAAATTGTACTCCCGTTATCTTGTAATTTTGTAAATCAATGTTAAATCACAATAAAATTTTTAAAAAAGCTACGTTAGGATTCTGAAGAAAGGTTCTGATAGTCAACATTGATGGTTACCTATTAAAGAGAAAGACTGGTGATTATTACCAAGATTATCATTTCACTAACATAAGAAAAGCCAAGTGAGACTACGGGGATTGAAAGCTAAATACTAATCTGAAATATATCAAAATTAAACATAAATACATTCCTCATTCTTCTCCACCTATTCTCATGTCTTTCTTTTAACTCCATTGTAGATTGAGCAGAGATCCAGGATTTTGGGTCAGCTAAAAGAATATGGGAATTACGTGGAAATGTGTATTCAGCAATAATTCCTGCCCTGGAAATTTATTTAATCCTTGTAATAACCCTGTGGAATAAAGCATGGTATGGTTTTCTAGGTAGTAAGAGTTCATATAAGGCATATTTTCATAGGATAAGTCTGTTTAAATCTAATGACAATTGTCTCATTTATATACAAATATCACTGGATCACAGAACGAAAGTGCCATTTTTG
Source organism: Erinaceus europaeus (assembly GCF_950295315.1). Classification (NCBI taxonomy): domain Eukaryota; kingdom Metazoa; phylum Chordata; class Mammalia; order Eulipotyphla; family Erinaceidae; genus Erinaceus; species Erinaceus europaeus. The sequence continues at coordinate 13,336,273 of NC_080172.1, forward strand.
TGTATTTTTAAATTCAAGAAGAGAAAAAGAATGGTTAGAAGCAATGCAATATATATCAGAAGCAGTAGGAAAAACTTAAAAATCACAGAGATGTTTCCCAGTTATATTAGCACTTCTCTTCCTGTCTTTATTTCTTCCTTTAGACCAAAATCTTGTGAGTATCCCAGTTACACCACATTCTGGAAATAGAAAAAAGGAAAATCTTCCTCTTTCCCACTTCTCTCCCTCCCACACTTTCAATAGTCTGTGAAGCTGACCCATTTATCACCTGTCAGCATGGTTTCTTATTGAGAAATGTACAGGATCTTATGCAAGCAAACTGCACTCAGCACAGGGGAACCCTCACATTATCAGTCTTGTTTTTTCTTTGACTTGGAAAAGGTAACCTTTGAAAATCAGGTGTCCATTACTAAAATAAAGTCTGTAGCTAGCATAGTGCTATGTGCCCTGATGTGTCAGTTGAGGAGGGAACCATAACTTTTCTGAAATGACATAATGAACCAAATGTTAATACAATGGTGAGGTTTGGAGTTATTCCTCTCAGGAATCTCCGGGGTATCCTAAGGACAATGTAACCTCATTTTGACATGGGCAATGTAACATATCAGGATACTGAAAACAAATTTATTTTCTTCCAAAAATCTGGCTCATACAAATGTATTATTATGTTGTGTGTGTGTGTGTGTCTGTGTGTGAGATAGATGGATAGATAGATAAGTAGGTAGATAGATAGATGATAGACAGAAGTTTAAAACAAGTCAAAGTTTCTCCCAATGTCATGCTAGTTGTATTTTGTATCCATCTCAGGTTGATAATACAGTTTTTGGCTAGTTAACTGACAATAAAGTTCATGGGACTGTCACTGGGAAATTCAGCTATGGGAAATAGGCAATTATGGCTATAGAAAAAAATTTTGAGGCAGCTGAAAACTTTATTGGTTTTTTTTTTGAACTGAAAAAAAAAACAAAGAAACAAAAACCAGACCATCAAATTAAATATAAGAATTTTAGTGATGGGAGTCGGGCTGTAGCACAGCGGGTTAAGCGCAGGTGGTGCAAAGCACAAGGACCGGCATAAGGATCCCGGTTCGAACCTCGGCTCCCCACCTGCAGGGGAGTTGCTTCACAGGCGGTGAAGCAGGTCTGCAGGTGTCTGTCTTTCTCTCCTCCTCTCTGTCTTGCCCTCCTCTCTCTATTTCTCTCTGTCCTATCCAACAACGACAACAACAATAATAACTACAACAATAAAACAACAAGGGCAACAAAAGGGAATAGATAAATATTAAAAAAAAGAATTTTAGTGATAATTGAGTGATGTTTTTTTGAACTCTCCTTGAATTGTCGATATATTATAATTTTAATAATTTCATTTAAGAAGTTTTTCTTATTTTTTTATACTCCAGAGATCAAGGTTTCTAAATCTTTTAAAAAATAGATTTTCTAATTTTAATTATACTCTTCCTTATAAAACTACATATAATAGAGTAATAAATCATAAGAACAACAAAATCTTCAATATAGTATTTCATCCCACAAGTGTATAGTCAGCTACTTGGAGATGATGAATGTGACTACACAATATTCCCAATATATTTGGAAATACAACAGAGATGATTCAGTGGGAGTCTAGAGGTAGCTCAGCGGGTTAAATGCAAAAGCGCAAGGACTGGTTAGGATCCCTATTCAAGCCCCTGGCTCCCCACCTTCAGGGGAGTTACTTTACAGGCGGTAAAGCATGTCTGCAGGTGTCTCTCTGTCTCTCTTCCTCTCTATGTCCCCATTCTCTCTCAATTTCTCTCTGTCTCTATCTAATAACAAATACAAAAAATTTTTAAAAATTTAAAAATGATGCAGGGATTTTTTTTCTCTTTCTTTCATAGAAATTAATGGTATTGGTCAGGGGTAGTTAGGATAATGGTTATGCAAACAGACTATCATGCCTGAGGCTCCAAAGTCCTAGGTTCAATCCCTCATACCACTATAAGCCAGAGCTGAACAGTGCTCTGGTGAAAAAAAATCAATGGTGTTTTACCCACACTAACAAAATTTAGCTTGTTTGACATCTTATCATTTAACTAGTTTCTCATGGTGGGGCAAACTGAAAAACCAGTCCAGTGTATATTAGTTGTGCAAAGATATTTCTGGGGGATAGTGCTCTAAACAGGCAATGCAAGTATATATATAAGCTGCATCATAGTGTTTGGGTGTTGTTAAACCCGGCAGAGCACAGTCACTACAGTTGCATGGAGATCTGGGCTCAAGCTCCCAATCCTCACCTGTGTGTGGGGGGAGTCTTCAAGAGCAGTGAAGCAGTACTGTGGGCGTCTCTCTCAATTTCTGTATTATAAATAAATAAATAAGTAAACCTCCTAAAACTATTAATAATGATGCATATATGATATGTTTTTATGTCCTCAAATAAATGTGATAAGCTAGGAAACATATATTTGAAAATTTATATTTATTTATAAGTGAATAGAGACAGAGAGAAACTGAGAGGGGAGGGGAGAAGGTAGAGAGGGAGAGAGATCTCCCCTACTTCACAACTCATGAGGTTTCCCTCCTAAGGAAGGGTCTTGAACCCAAGTCTTGAACCCGGGTCCCTGCGCACTGTAATGTGTGTGCTCAGCCAGGTGCACCACAACGCGGCCCCAGGAAATACATTTTTCTGTATATGATAATGAGAGTGAGAGAATAATGCATAATTCTGGCACATAAAGTGTTGGGGGACCTTGTGCATGCAAGTCTATGTCCTACTCCACTACTCATCTGGCTACAGAAGATATACTTTAACTTTAAGACTCAGCACTCAAGTTTTCTGTTGCTGTGGGAAATCCAGTGGGAGAAATTAATTCAAGTGACTCCTGAAGTAGCTCCAGTCAAAATTACACTTGAATTATAAGTGTAAAGAGCCATGATAAGTGTACTGTTTTCCAAACTCAGGAAGATGGTTCAGTGGGGGGGGGGGGGCATGCCACTTGTTATCCCTACCTCTCAAATACACTGGAATTTTTTTTTCTTTTTTTCCTCCAGGGTTATTGCTGGGGCTCAATGCCTGCACTATGAATCCACTGATCCTGGAGGCCATTTTTCTTTTTCTATCCTTTTTTGTTGCCCTTGTTGATCATTGTTATTGTTGCTTTTTTATTATTGTTGTTGTTGTTGCTGTCATTGTTGTATAGGACAGAGAGAAATGGAGAGAGGAGGGGAAGACAGAGAGGGGGAGAGAAAGATAGACACATGCAGACCTGCTTCAATGCTTTATGCCATGTGCATTTAATCTGCTGTGCTACCACCCAGCTCCCTACACACTGGAATTTTAAGAAAATCTTGGCCTGAGACATTCACAATTTCCTGAGAGTAACTCTTCTCTTTGGATGTTGTTCACCAAATAATTTGAACCTGATAAAGAGAAGTTCTTCCCAGGAAAAACTATCTGATAAAATTGCAACTCTGCTGTTGTAGAGTTACCTGCATTCCTAATCTTGACTTCTTTTCTCTTCCACTTGAATCCTTAACCTATTTCAACTTCTGACTACTAATTGGACAAATTGTTTGCTCTTTTTAAGCTCATTTTCTTACCCTGAAAAAAGTATAGTGATAATACATCATTACTATGATGACTGAATCAGCATGTTTGTGTATGTATATATGTATATATGTATATATGTATATATGTATATGTATATGTATATGTATATGTATATGTATATGTATATGTATATGTAGACATTAAAATTTCTCCCTTTCCCATCTGTAATTTAGGGCTTTGTTATCTACTAAACTATAACTTTATTTTTTTTTCTTTTTGTCACCAAGTTATCACTGGGGATTGGTGCCTGCATGAAGAAACCATCGTTTCTGTTGACAGTTTATTCCTTTTTGTAAATGATAGAGACATAGGAGTAGAGAATGGTAAGGAGAAAGAGAAAGAGAAAAAGCAAAAGAGCCTTTGCAGCATTGCTCCATGACTTGTAAGGAAGCTCCCTTCTTGCAGGTCAGGATTGAGGGTTTGAACTCTAGCCATTGCTTTTGCTAATGCATTTGTTCTATTGAGTGTGCCATTGTCTTACACCAGTAGGCTACCATGTACACCCCGAGAATTTTAATTTGCTTGTTAAAATGATATACCTTTTTTGGGGGGAGGGATTGGAATTGTCCTGGTGGCCTTTTCTTTTTTTATTTATTAGTTAATGTGAGGGATAAGAGGAGAGAGAAAGAACAAGATATATCTCTGGTACATGTGCTGTGGGGATTGAGCTCAACTTCATGCTTGAGAATCCAGCACCTTATCCATTGTGCCACCTCCCGAACCATGGCCCTTTTTTTTTTGCCTCTCCTTGCCCCGCCCTGCCTTCCCTTTTTTCTTTTCTCCTCTCCCCTCTTCTTCTCTTTTCCTTCCTTCCTTCCTTCCTTTCTTCCTTCCTTCCTTCCTTCCTTCCTTCCTTCCTTCCTTCCTAAATGGTGAGAGAGAGAGACACACACAGAGAGAGAGAGAGAGAGAGAGAGAGAGAGAGAGAAGAGACAGATAAACTGAGAGACACCTGCAGCACTGTTCGACTCTTCCTCTTGCAAAGTAGAGTGTACACATTAATGCGCCTGGATCTGGGTTCAAGCCTATATGCTATAGTGTCAATGAAATTGGAACTTCAAGATGATGAAGCCTGGAAGTTATAAACAATCTGTAAATATCACTTGAATGAATGTGTGTCTGTGTGAAATGGATATAGACTGAGAAGTAGTGTATCATCACAGCGGTGAAGTACTCCCTCAATACTGCATTTGAGAAGTGGTTCTGCCAAGCAGTAGTGATAAATCAGGAATAAATTCTCATTTCCATCAAAGAAAATAACAGCAGTAACTATCTTAGGATTGCCATGAGAATTAAATGAGACAACAGGTTGAAAACTTAGCATAGTACGTGGCATGAAGAAAGCTTGATAAAGCTTTTTGGTATTATACTGCAAACTAAAAAAATAAAATAAAATAAACTAGGCAAAGTTAGTTTTAACCTGAATTCACTATGCCCATCATATTCAAATCTTTAAATAGTTTTAAGTCCTTTAATGTTATTCATATACAAACTATTGTATTTACTGAAGACTGTAAAACATTAATCCACTAATAAGGGATTTTTTTAAAAAAAGATTTAAGTCTGGTTAGTCACATTTGAGGAGAGTAAAGATGAAAGAGGTCACAGCAATAACTTTTTCTAAATTCTCAATTCTTACACTCAACAGATTGCAAAAATTCTTAAATAAGTCAGATTTTGAGGCTCTATGTAAATTTAAAAAAAAAACCTCTGATGATAATAAAACCTTTCTCATCCTCAAGATAACATGCATGAAAACAAGTATGATTCAGGAGAGCTATACGAGTATGTCTTGAAGCCAACGAATTCTTTGTGACACATTGTCCTTGATTTTAAAGTTGGCCTCATCTCACTGTTAATGTGTGAAAGGAGAGATTATTCAACACAGTGGTAGACACATTTTTGTTCTCAAGAACACTGCGATATCATTCATCTTCTGGCACGCCTGCAAAGGCGGGTTATGTGAATGCTAGTCTTTTGCAAGGCTATAAATAAAGTTTAAAAAGAGAAAGAGACAGGAAGAAAAGATGTTTTCCTGAAGCTACTATCACCACAGTACGGACCACATTAAGGTTGCAATGACTTACCAATAATAACACTCTTAAAATCCTCTTTATAGGCTTTCAACATCTGTCTAGAAAAATCCAGCCTAAAAATAGAATCTGATCTGGTAACATCTTTCCCAAATTGGGTTATCCTAAACATTCTCCTCATTGAATAATCACATATGACAATTTAGAACAACATTTCTTGCTATAACAATGCTTTATCATATATATGTATATATATATATATCACATGTTTGAACTTCTGTATGCTGCAACTACACAAATTCTTATTGTGTGTGTGTGTGTGTGTGTGTGTAAAAGAGAGAGAGAGAGAGAGAGAGAGGAGTGCTACTCATAGATGAATATCTTTCAGTGCAAATAATTTTGTCTCTTTGGCTTTTGAAATATACAGCAAGAAAGAAAAAAGACACAAAGTTCTCCTAATTTTTTGTGTTAAGAATTTCATTTTGTTTGCTAGTCTAGTAAATCTAAATTTTATAAATACCTACATATGAAACTTTAATCACATATATTGTTTAAATATTTTATTTATTTATTATTGGATATATATATATATATATATATATATATATATAGAGAGAGAGAGAGAGAGAGAGAGAGGGAGAAATTGAGAGGGGAGGAGGACATACAGAAGTAGAGAGGCAGAGAGATATCCGTAGCCGTGCTTCACCACTTGTGAAGCTTTCCCTGTGACCCTGAGCACTGTAATGTGAGTGCTTAACCTGATGTACCACCTCTTGGTTTAGAGTCATATTTATTTTTACTTGAAAATACTTACAGGAATAATGTTTGCACGCTAGATTCTATTAGAGAAGGCTCATATCATTATTTAACTTAACGTGAATTTAATTTTTCATAAAATTGGAAGAGCTTGTAGCATTTGTCTCTCTCTCTCTCTCTCTCTCTCGGTGTGTGTGTATGTCTGTGTTATGATATAACTCTCTTTCTGATGGTTCTTCAGTGAGGAAAACTCCTGCTAACTTTATGAGAAAATGAGGAACAAAATAATTAACATGCCAAAAAAATTTAGAGCTATTTTTATCCTAATCTATAGAGCTAAAAAATAATGAAAAAAAATCTTGCTGTGATCTAGTTATATCTTGCCATACGCTCTTGGAAAATCTTTTTCATTATGTTTTGGAATTTACAACTCCAAACAGTGTGTATATGACAAACTAAAGACACTGTAATTAGAGTCTCTTTGCTGTTCTGATTTCATGATATATGTGTTGCTAATTAAGAATCAACTTTTGTAGCATTTTTTTCAATTTGAGTGAACCTATGCATTTGGGACAGTTGACACTGTATGACCATACTTGGGTTTGCTGTAAGTTTTTTTTTTCTGTGCCCCCTGAGTTTCAGAGGCCTCATTTGGGGGCTCATGATGAGAGATACCTCTCTACTGCTTTTCTCCTGTGGTACTGCTATTATTTTGGCCACATCTGGGAAGCTCATTATGTCCTATAATAGGTTAGTATGGAACAGTCAGTGTAAATTTCTTATCCAAGAAGTATACAAGTGATACTTTACATGCCATTTGCTCAAGAACCAGAAAACAGACCAGGATATTTTCCTTAAGAGAGAAAGTAAGATTCTCAGGAATCAGCATGGTCTTTTAAAAAGTTTTATTTTTAATTTTTCATTAGTGATTTAATAATGATTAACAAGATTGTATGATAACAGGGGTAAAATTCCATACAGTTCCCACCACCAGAGGTCTGTGTCCCATCCCCTCCTTTGGAAATTTCCCTATTATTTATCCCTTTGGGAGTATGGACCAAAATTCTTGATGGGGTGCAGAAGGTGTCTGGCTTCTGTAGTTGTTTCTCCACTGAGCATGTATGTAGGTAGGTTGATCCATACCCCCAACCAGTTTCTATCTTTCCTTAGTGGGCTGGGGCTCTGGAGAGGTGAGGTTCCAGGATACACTGGTGATGTCATCTGCCTAGGGAAGTCAGGATGGAAACATAGTAGTGTCTGCAACTTGGTAACTGAAAGCTGGTAAGATAAAAAGCAGGACAAATAGTTTAATAAACAGGAACACAAAGATAGGAACAGAGCAGATTAAATTAGGGGTATCTGGGTAGAAAGAAGCTAGGAAGCCTATTTCAGGTATAGTCCTAGAAGCCCATGACTTTAGTAATTTTTGTCTGAGCCCGGACTAAAAACATTGTATGGGAAGATGGTGTCAGAGTTGGGTGGGACTAGAAAGCTGGATTAAGGTAGAAAGTAGCTCCTAAACAAGGAGAAAATATATAAAAATTATTAACTGTTTACCCCATTGATCTGACCTAGGGCCCATTTACATTCATATTTTGCACAAGGGCCTGTGTAACTTCTGAGTCCCTGTCAGTTCAAGAATGCACTCATTTCAGGACCAGGTTCCTTGAGTGGCAGAGTAGGCTGACCCAGCCTCCCTTCAGACAGTGGGGAGGTCCCTACCATTGCTGCTCTGCAATGAAAGCAAGGTTTTGAAGAGGCCCAGAAGACAGTTTACGATGACGTTCCTGATGGAAGTAGCCAGTGATGGTAGAGAGAGGAATCTATTAGAAGTCTAGGTCCATCCATTTGGGGACAATGCCTTGACTGTTATGAGGATGATGATCCTGATAAATTTTTAACAGTTTTTCAAAACCCAATGGAACTATGAATTTAGATAATTAAATATTTTACAAATGTATTTAGAAGAATGTCTTTATTTGCTGAAGAAAAAAGAAGACAAAGAGTCTACAACTGTTCAACACATGACGTTCTACTTAAATATGGTTTACTACATAATAAACCGTCTTTATATATATATATATATATGCATATATATATATATATGTGTGTGTGTGTGTGTGTATTGCTCTTTTTTAGTTTAACAGTAAAGATAGTACATTATTATGGCTGATTAGGTAACTTGTTCATGAACTCACAGGTAGAGTTAGAATTTAAATCCGGGCGGGGGTAGATAGCATAATGGTTATGCAAACAGACTCTCATGCTTGAGGCCCCAAGGTGCCAGGTTCAATCCCCCTGCACTACCTTTAGCTAGAGCTGAGCAGTGCTCTGGTAAAAATAAAAAGAAAGAAAAAATAAAAAAAAATTAAATCCAAGTTGATCTGATTCCAGAGTTTACATCATTTACTAAGCTGAGATCAATAGGTTTTGGTCCAGGTTTAAAGGAAGAATGAGTTAAGATTTCAATCATTCGAGTTTTCCCTTTCTCTCCAATAACTTTCTTCTCTTTCTGCTCCCCTCTTTTTTCTCTCTATATTTTTTAAAATGTTTATTAATACACTATTGGACAGAGACAAAGAGAAATTGAGAGGAGAGGAGAAGAGAGGAGAGGAGATGAGAGGAGGTGGGGGGGGAGAGAGAGAGAGAGAGAGAGATAACTGCAGCTCTATATCACCACTTGTGGAGTTTTTCCCCTTCAAATGGGGATCAGGCGATTGAACTTGGGTCCTTGAGCACTGTAGTGTGTGTGCTTAACCAGGGGCACCATGCCTGGTTCCACTACTCCTCAGTTTTCACAGGACTTGTTTTGCCCATATCCCTCTTCATTCACAACAGAAATTTCACCTGAAAATATTTTATATTTCTCTTTTTCTTGTTTTTTTTTTTCCATGAAGACTAATACCTTGGTATGCCTTTAGAGTAAAACAAAATGAATGCTTTAGGCACCACAACAGTTGGAAAATGTTAGAAATCCAAGAACAAAAGCTTCTTTCTCAGAAAGGGACTTGTAGCCTGAAAAAAAAAATCAACCTGAATATAGTTTACACACAAACTCAATCTAAAGTGAACTCCCATATAGATAAAAAGACAAAAGAAGTGCAATTGTAGGTAAGGAGGGAAATGTTGTCACAATAACTCACTCCTATGCTTGGTGACACCAAGTTGTACTAGGAGGTTCTGAACTTATTCTCTCCTATTATTCTCTCCTATTACCGATCTATTTAATTCCATTAGATGAACAGAGTAGCAAGACAAGGTAGAATACTTGAGGATTTTATTCTTTATCCCATGTAGAGAGCTGCTCTCTTCTTAATAGACTGGCGTCTGACGACTTTCACAGTAGGATTGTAATTATTATAGCTGTTGTTATTGATGTTAATGTTGTTGGATAGGACAAAGAGAAATCGAGAGAGGAAGGAAAGACAGAGAGCGGGAGAGAAAGATAGACACTTGTAGACCTGCTTCACAGCTTGTGAAGCGATTCCCCTAAAGGTGGGGAGTCGGGACTCGAACTGGGATCCTTCCTCCTTGCTCTTAGCGCCACGTGTGCTTAACCCTATGCTCTACCACCTGACTCCCATTTATAAGTTTTAAATTCATAGGAAATAAAGTAAAGAAGTAATAAAATAATATTTGAAAATTAACAAAGCAAAGTAGAACATTATTGCCCGTAACACCACTGCTCTAACAGGCTGATATACCTTTTAGACTTCAAGAACTTTTTTCTGTGAATATTTACTTAGTAGTCGCCACTTAACGTTATTTTGAAATTTTGCTTTCTTCCTTTTAATCTTTTTCAAACTTCACTGAGGAGTTAATGCATTAAAGTATAGTTGTTGACATATGAGTAGAATTTCTCACCTGCCTGTGATAGATATCTGCAAAATATTCTGACCCCCTTCCCCAACTTTAGTCCTTTTCAACCATCATGTACCGGCCGGGGCTCCTTTCTTTTGATGGGATGGCGCAGTGACTGTGCATGCAGTTAAGCATTTTTCATTAGTTATGTTGCTTTATTTTTCAGGGAGGATAGAACTATTTATTCATTATTGAATGACACGCATATAAATGCAATGAGTAAATTCTGGCATAGTCTAGCTCCAAATTTTAAATACAAGGATTACGTAGAGGCTGTATTTTAGCTCTGAGGGAACTGCTAAAATCATAACTTTAGCTATTTACTGACACTTAAAATTGTTTATCAATATTAGTCTTTAGACTCAAGAGAACAAAATATATTTGCATAAAATAGCTAAGTGTGTAGATGAGCTTTGAAGCATTCTTAGATTTCTGTTCTACACAATTTCGGAGATGTTCTTTCATATTAAGGAATTTCTTTTTTTTTTTATTTAAGAAAGGATTAATTAACAAAACCATAAGGTAGGAGGGGTACAACTCCACACAATTCCCACCACCCAATCTCCATAACCCATCCCCTCCACTGATAGCTTTCCCATTCTCTAGCCCTCTGGGAGTATGGACCCAGGGTCATTGAGGGTTGCAGAAAGTAGAAGGTCTGGCTTCTGTAATTGCTTCCCCGCTGAACATGGGCGTTGACTGGTCGGTCCATACTCCCAGTCTGCCTCTTTCCCTAGTAAGGTGTGTCTCTGGGGAAGCTGAGCTCCAGGACACATTGGTGGGGTCTTCAATCCAGGGAAGCCTGGCCAGCATCCTGGTGGCATCTGGAACCTGGTGATTGAAAAGAGAGTTAACATACGAAGCCAAAAAAATTGTTGAGCAATCATGGACCCAAAGCTTGGAATAGTGGAGAGGAAGTGTTAGGGGGGTACTCACTGCAAACTCTAGTGTACTTCTGCTTTCAGGTATATATTTTGCAGTAGTTTATGGATACGTGTGAACATAAGCTCTCTCTCACAGAAACTGGTGTATATCTAGGTTATGGGACTTTGTTAGAAAGTGAACCACTTGAGATGAAATTAGAGTGTACTATAAAAGGAAAGGCCTCACCCAAGTAATGAAGCTGAAGGGTTGTCATTCCACTCGTGTAGTCTCTGGACACAGTCTGAGGTGAAGCATGTTGAAGTGGCAATCCTTGCGTTGGTTAGGTTGTGATCGGCGGATGCAATATTATTTGGTATGGATTGGGAGATGCATACGGGAAAGTGGGCCCTATCCAAGGGTTCCAGGACTGGGGGAAGTAGGGGGTCTATAGTGGAGATGTGAGGTTCCTGCTGTCTTAGGGTTCAAAAAGACAATCGATAGTTAATGTTATCATCACATTATTTGGTAATTGGGTTAACTTTGAAAAGTCCTTTAGTTATGGTTTGCTGTACAGTATCCAGTATCTTGTATATAGCTGTGCTATTGGATGCTTCTAATCTACTTGGTCTAGGCTTTTGAGAGAGTCCGCATATCAAATACACAGCCTATATATTAAAAAAATTCAGTTTGTGTTTTGAAAAACTTTGAGACATACAATTGATTTCCCCCTCTCATATTAATCAACTACTGATTTATATGTCTACATTTTGCTAGGAGTGTACATAAACACCATTCCCACCACCAAAAGACTGTGACCCATCCCTCCCACCCACTCCCAGCCCCCACTGGCCCAGGAAGCTGCATGTCTACCCCTCACCACAGGGTTTTTACTTTGGTGCCCTACTTACAATTTGATCAGGAATTTCTTTAGGTATTTTGCAGCTGTTGTGGCCTGGCTTTGCCCCATTAGTGGTGATCTGTGAGAAGAGAAGGAGACAAATTGTCAAACTGTTCCTTATCAAAGGACCACACAGTTCTTTGCCACTTTGACTCCATGATGGATAGTTATCTTGACATTTGATGGAAATAAGGCTAAAAGCTTAGGGGAAAAACAGTGCAGAAGCCTAGTAACTCCTTGTTATTGATACTTATTTGATAACACGAGGTTAATCAATCTCCTCTATTGTTTTTAGATTCAATTTTGTTTACTGTTCAAGCTTAATTTTTCCCTATCTCATCAAATTCATGTGCCCAAAAAAGAAGTCTAAAGGAGAAGAGACAATAAGTAACTCTCTTCCACATTATTGATCGAATGAAACAATGTCTTTTATAAGTATATATGCTGAAGGCAAGAAAACACATACATATTTTCTGTGTATAATGTGTATCTCTATGTATGTATATATGTACAAACGCATTTATATGTGTGTATCCATACAAATTTCTGTTTGTTTTTACAAAATTTGTATCTATGTGCATATATATTTAACGAGTGGTTTAATAACAGTCTTTCTCTTGAATAAAGTCACTGTCTTGAATGTACTTCATTTGCATTTATTTGTAAAGCATGACCTTCCTTTTCCCCATGTTTCCTTAATATTTGTCTTACATTAGTGATGTGCAGCTGCTAGATACTCCACTGAAATAATTATTCATTGAACTATGTAAATGTTTTAAGTTTTCATCCAGTGGCAAAATAGTGGTCACTTCTTATGAGACCTGAAATTTCTATCATGCTTGAACTCCTCAAGTGAGAATAGTGGAGGACAAAAGTTTCTGAAAAATTTCCATAAAAAATTTTCTACCCCTGTTATTATATATAGAGGGTTACGAAGCAGAATTCTTATAAGTGTGCGTTTTTTTTTGTTTGTTTTTTTACATTTGAAAACTCGTTTGATCAGATTTAGTTGAGGTTTTACTCAGATCAGGAAATTTGCCAATTTAAAACTGCAGTTTGGTAAGTTTTAACTAATGTATGCAGTTGTGTAATCATGATTATAACCATGAAATAGTACCTTCCTATTATCATTCAACAGTTTCATGTGACCCTCTGTAGTAACTGCCCTTCTTATATTCCTTTGCACTCACTGAAAAATATCGGTCATCTCACATAAATTGTCATGTTTTACTTCAACAGCAGTATTCTGCTGCCAAGAGGCTCCCTTAAACAATTTTTAGAAGTATAATTCGACCTGCATTAGTTTATACACTTTTAACTGAATTCATTTACTAAATAGTATTTTTTTTTCATTTTGTCTCTGGGGCTTCACCATTCCAAGCAGATATATTTCAGACAGAAAAAAAGATAGTAGAGATGAAAGAGAGAGGGAGGGGGAGAGAGAGGGAGAGAGGTCACAACACTGAAACGTACGGTGATACAGATAGGACTTGACTAAAACCTCAGTTGCCTGCATGAGAAAGAATTCACCATGAAATGAGTTATTTTCTTAACCCCCAAGATATTGTTTCTAGTACAATATTAGAGAACTACCATTAACTGAGTTGGAGCAGGGAAATCAGCTATTTTTGAGTTATGTGTTATGAACAACATCACACAGTGCTTGAAATTCTGTCCTTGTCTCAGGTCCAACTCATACCCTTAACAAAAAAAAACTGAAGTATTAACTAGCAATTATTTTTCTGACTTTTATTTTTTCCTTTTTTATAATGTATTTATTGATTTTAAAATGATCAGCGAGACCACAGGATAAGAGGGGTACAATTCCGTACAGTTCCCACCACTAGAGTTTTATATCCCATCCCCTCTGCTAATAGCTTTCCTATTCTTTATCCCTCTGGGAGTATGGACCCAGAGTCATTATGGGGTGCAGAAGGTGGGAGGTCTGGCTTTGTAGCTTCTTCTCTGCTGGACATGGGTGTTGATAGGTCTATCCATACTCTCAGCCTGCCTCTTCCTTTCCCTATTAGGGTAGGGCTTTGGAGAGGAGGTGTTCCAGGCACACTGATGAGGTCGTTTGCCCAGAGAAGTCAAGTTAGCATCATGGTGACTATCTTATTTTAAGATCAGTTTTGTTCCAAAAAGTTGGTTGATATTTTGCTCAGTTAACTATTTTGTTATATTAAAACAACAATTTATAAGGCTTAAAGAATTGCTGAGTTACAATTTTTAAGCATGAAAGAGAATATCAAAGCAATTGCATTTGCTCTTCAGGCTCATAAATGACTGAAAATGAGGAAACGATAAGTGCATGAAAATTGCTAGATATACCCTTGCCTGGTAATTCTTTCCCATTATATATGAAGAGATATTAAGTGTAAGAATATTGTTCACTGTGTGCAAATACAAAGCATTTCTATTGTTGGGCATTATCAGCATACTTACATTGTGTAGATACTTTTAGCCACGATAGATATACCCTTTCAGTTATTTGATTGTATTTTTAAACTAAAATGGGTGAGTATAAGTGAAGCTAGAATACTTGTATGTGCCCAGATAAATTGTAGATGGACGAGAATTTGTTATGAATATTAGTTTGTACTCATATCTTGATGTTTGTTTATATTATTTGGTTATTCAGAGTCACTTGCTTTTGTTTGTTTTAATGAAATTTTATATTTAGAATATTAAAATGATAATATGTCAAAATTAAATTATTAACAAAACATGGAGTTCATAACAAATCTAAAAAATGTATCACTTGCAAGACCCAACTTACTTAATGATGTGAAATAGCTACAGAGTGGAAGCAATCCTTCTTTAAGAAAACTTGTGGTTTTTTACTTCTTTTTTTTTTTTTTACTTTTCCCTTTGATTATTTACCTCTATTTATTTATAAGCTACATCACCTAGAGAACCCCCAGAAATCTACATTCTATTATTGGTAAAAACAAGAATCTTTGTGTTTTCCAGAAGTTATTGGGAAAAGGAGTGAAATTTAATTTCCACTTTTCTTTGCTTACATATTCTAAAAAAAAACTTGCCTCCTGATTCTCACATCTCTAACCTCAAGGTTTCTAGTGATTTGAGACTAATAAGAAGCTCAAGGTGTTTGAGAACCCCAGAGAGACTACTTCTTTTGTTTTCCTATTAAAATGCAAAAGCCCCAAGAGATGTGGTTTTATGTAGATAAATGCTGAATAAATATCTAAACTTCTGGGCATATTTGATCCCACATTATGAATCATGCACATTTCTGTCAACTCCAGTTAAGAATCCAAGTGTTTAGCTTTTCATCCGTATGCCCGTCTTTTCCAGAGTCTCTCTGTGTTTGCTTTAAGTACATTTAAGCTCAGTAGTACACATTGTAATCAAACTCATCATTGTAAGAAATGAAAAAAACTGAAAGGTGAACATAGCTGCTAATATTTCATGTAACACTTGCCCTTTGTAAAAGCACTTGTCCACCCAGATCAGCAGGATGGGTGTGAGCTACATCTGTTCTTTTGTCGCAGTGTCTAAAAGCAGAGGCTGCAGTGCCTATAGTTTTCTGCTGCCATATGGCTAGCATTGTTATTTCATAACCTAAAGGCCTTTCTCATTTCCCTCTTTGCTTCTGAAACCTACACTTCTCTCTGTGTGTTTTCCTTTGCCCTAACTCTCTAACAGCTGAACTATATAAATGCCAAGTAGTGACATAAATTCCTAAACAGAAGCAACACTGCTCCAACCAAGAAACACACATGTAGAGGCACATGACTGACAAGGCTCAAAAGGCAGGTTTTAGTAAATGACAAGTGAGAAGTTCTTATTGTTGCTCTAGTCGATGGTAACTCATATTTACACACACACACACACACACACACATGTATCATTCACATTTCAGAACAATTCAGTGTAACTGCCATCTCTGGAAAGAAAAGACTTAAAATTTTTTAAAGATGAGGAAAACAGAAGGAGTGCAGAATCTAAAATGTTCCCCCACTTTGGAACATATCGGCATCTTTTGATTGGGTTGAAACTTGGGGTTTTGAAGAAACAGCAGGGGAAATGGTAAATTATTTTTTTTAGGGACAAGAGACAATATGAAAATAAAAAAAAAAGAAGAGCTGTTCATCTTTTATGTATTCCAAGCATAATTCTATTCAGTGTTAATTGAATAAAAGTTAAAAGAAGCATGTTGTCTTTGTATATAGTCATTGTCATTACTAAAGGAATATCTATGGGTAGCTAGCAACATGAGAAGAAAATGTAGTGTCAGTCAGTGTGTGTGATCAGTGTGAAGATGATTGCTAATGAAATGTCATGGAATATGCAATATGGATATTGCTTTTTGCCTAGTTAAATCAGTGAGTGCTATAAGGTGTTGTCTTAGAGAGGACATGATGTGTGTTTTAGCGGGTGGAGTGTAGGACTTGTGTGTCTGAGCTTTCTGTTGGTGACCCTGTTTCTTTTCTCTCTGTCTGATGACATTTTTTCCTTCATGTGATGTAAATAATAATGTAAATCTTTAAAAGGGTTGTGAAAGAGTGTGGCATTCTCTGCATTCCTTGCGGTCAATCAAATGGAAAAATATACTGGCTTCCAATATTTTTGTACTGCTAATCAATGCACCACTTAGATTACAAAGAATTTAATCAACTGGATGTTTATCAGAAAGTACCAATATTCAGAACTTAAATTTTATAGTTGAGAAAATAGGCCTCAAGACAATAAATACGTATTGGTTTTTAGTGTGGCAGACTGGTTGGTTAATCAACTCCCTTTATTCTACCTTCCTTGTATTGATAGGTGGGGCATTGTGACTGTATCTCTCCTAGTTTATACTCTTAGACTTGGCCTATCCAAAACTTCTTGCTTGACTCTTTTTTCTAGTCTATAGCCAGTCTGCTAACTGGGAGGGAGGGACTTACAGATCTTGGGACTTCTTCATTTCTGGAGTAGGATGTCTGGCTCTCTGGGGCTTTGTAGGGAGGTAAGCTATCCTACTGTTATACAATACTGTTGCATGAATGATCAGGAAACTTACTTCTTAAGACTATGTAGTTTTGAATTATTATATCTGTAGGGAAACTGTGAGGATATGGTTGAGCCTGGTAGAACTTCCCATTGAAAGATGGGTGCCTGAGGAACATGGTCTTCCTGTCAGCCTCTGTCTACCAGAGATTGAGCATGGGAGAGAACAGCCTTCAGGTTCAGCTTCAACTGTCAGACTCTTTGCCTCACAGGGACTCTGCATTCCCTGACATAATAGCCCACCCCATTATTATCTACATAATCATTGTTTTGCCCGAAAGTCCCCTTCTTACTTCCCCACCCATTTCATTCCTTTGATCATATCTAATCTATCTTCTCTCTGCCCTCAGGACCCCCCTCTGGCTGCTGGTTATTGATAACTTTGCTTCCTCGTTCCTTTAACTGATTAAACCTCTTGCTCAACAATTACTGGAAAAGTCCTGACCTTCCCCAGATCCTTTGCCTCCCTACCATGTATAGTATACACATATCACTTCCTCCTTCAACCCCTTATATACCCTGCCTTGCTGTTCAATAAATGGATTGCCCATCAGACATTCCCCTGGTGATCTCTTGTTGCGTCTCTAGCTATGAACACTGAGAAAGACCCAGTCGACTAGCGCCTGCTGCCTAAGAACATTCTTCTAGGCTGCTGCACCTGGTGTGCAACAGAGCAGGAAGGCCAGGAGTCTGTGCTCGAGAGCGGCCTCCCCATAAGAAGTACAGCATACAGCCATCAACATATTTAATGAAACAGTGTAATTGTTGGGGGAAGCTTAATTTTTTCCTTCCTTTCTTTTTTGCCTGCTTCCCTTCCCTCCTTTCCTGCATTCACCCTCCCACCCCATTAGAGATTTTTACATAGCTGTTGTATTGATGGGAAAAAGAATTCCATCCTTTGTTCTTGTCACTGAACACCACATCTCACAAATCTTCTCCTTTGGGGGACAGGTGGTGGTGCACCTGGTTGAGTACACCTGTTACAATGTGCAAGGCCCTTGGTCCCTACCTGCAGGGGGAAAGCTTCACTAGTGGTGAAGCTGGGCTCCGGGTGTCTCTTGGTCTCTTTCCCTCTCTGTCACCCATTCCCTCTCAACTTCTGGCTGTCTCTATCCAATAAGCAAATAAATATCTAAAAAAATTTAAAAATCTCCTTTTTCATCTCACTACTATAACACTGAACTGGACTTGCATAATTTAAACTTCAATCATAGCAAGAATCCCTAACTGATTTTTAAGTTTTTAGTATTCCTCTCTTCTAGTTTTCTCTATGTACTGACAAGAGTAATCCTCCTCAGAAAGCCTTTAATGGCTCTTAATTGTTGAAAGTTGAAGTAAGGAATTGGAAGCCTTAGAAAGCATTTGACAGGTTTTTCTTCATTGATGACATGTGCTTATCTTTGAAAGAACTTTTGTTGTCAATTTTTAAAAACTGAGCAGGTAAAATTCTCAGATTTCTGGCTTTTCTTGACAAACGGTCTGTTAGTACAGGGTCCCAAATCTCAAATGGAAGCTATTAGCATTTACAGTTTACCCCCCCTGTACTAGTCAAGATTTTCCAGAAAAACAACCTATATTCTCTCTATCTATCTCCCTCTAACTACATATATATATATATATATATATATATATATATATATATATATATATATAAAATATATCTCAGGAGCTTACCATTCTAGTATTATGTGGTTCAACCCTGTATAGCTTATAGGAATAGACTGTATCAGATGTATTCAGGGTGTTTTGGCCATAGACTATATATCTTTACACACACACACACACACACACACACACACACACACACACACACGCACACACACACTCACACAGATACACACACATACACATTTCTTTTTGACCATTTAAACCATAATGATCTTTCCCCTGTCTAAAATTTCAAGATACTGTATATAACACCATTATTATAATGCAGTTATTTGCTATCTTATAAGTTATTTAGATTCCATATGGACATGTAAGTCCCACCAGTGTAGAATGATAATTTGCAATACTTTGTGTAAGGCAGTGTCCTGAATGGACGTTTTCTGAATGAAGGGTGTACTAGATAAATTATGACAATCAAAATAGGAAGCACATTAATTATCAGTCACATTGTTTTGATTGGACTTGCATGTGTTGCTTCCATACTATATACAAAGTAGTATATTAAGAATATATTTTTAAACTATGTATTTATTTATTCCCTTTTGTTGCCTTTGTTGTTTTACTGTTGTAGTTATTATTGATGTTGTTGTTGTTAGATAGGACAGAGATAAATGGAGAGAGGAGGGGAAGACAGAGAGGGGGATACAAAGACAGACACCTGCAGACCTGCTTCACCACCTATGAAGCAACTCCCCTGCAGGTGGGGAGCCGGGGGCTTGAACCGGGATCCTTACTCCACTCCTTGTGCTTTGTGTCACATGTGCTTAACCTGCTGCTCTACCGCTCGACTCCCAAGAATATTTTATACATGATCTAATTGAGTCTCAATGTAATATTTGAAGAATTTACTATTATTTGCTCAATTTTTCTGTTGAGAAAACATAAACTTAGAAAGGTAAAGTGATTTGCTTTTAGATATAGATCTAGAACATAACTGAGTTATAATCCAAACCTGGGTGGTTTATGCCCAAGGTGTTACTTTAACATCATAATAAACTACCTTTCCACATTTGTGTCTGAAATAAGAATAAGTAAAAATTCAAGAATACCAAAGTAAACTGAAATATGGAAGTTATTAAAAATATAGTACACAGCTATAAGCACAGAAGTTCAAATATAATAGAAGGAATGATAGCTAAGACTGGAGAAAACTCCTAATTAAAAAGAATAAGCCAATGATGTCTTAGATGCTTTTATATTATAGGTACAATTTCTGTTGTATTGGATTCAAAAGATTCTCTAATCACTTCTATCTATAGGTTAACAAAGCCAAACACACTCAGGGATCATCCTATTCAATGAGTGCCACAGTATTTTATTCAGTATCTGGTTCTTATAAATACCCTTGAAGGAAGGAAGGGAGGGAGGAAGGAAGGAAAAACAAAAGGGAGTAAAGGGGCAAGAAGCAATGTAGGGAACTAGCGACTTTATAGGGAATACGCATACTAATATTGGGTTCTTCACACAAAGTGCCTCACATATAACAGGGAAGTATTATAAAAATAGTGTAGGTTTAAATTCTTAGAGATTCAGTTACTGACAGTCTGAACATTAACCAATCTAAATGTTGGCTGCATGATATTTGATAATCTGAGTGGCTGAATTTGACTGATAGTTTGCTGTTTTGAAAATGGTTTGCTTTATTCATCCAACTCCAAAATCAATATTTGATCTAACATAGATTTGTGTGGAAAGGAAAGTTATTCTATTACCTGGCAGATGAGAGTGAAAAAGTGCAGAGAGTTATGGTATATTCTAAAAGAGTTTTTTTTTTTCTTCACTCAGCAGACCAGGAATGTTGTCTTTCTTAAATCCTAGGGGAGGACTGATGCCTTTTTAAAGCCTTTTTTTTTTTTTTTTTGGTACCCCTCACCCAGCACCTGTCCTACAAAGTGAGGCACTTAAGAAAAATGAAGAGTTATACATCATAGTCCCATCTCCCTTGAACAATATTGTGTTCATTCCTGTTCACTGTGATGGTGGGGACTCAACAAAAGGCTACTTAGTGGTGACATCACTGTTTTCAGCCGATCTTGGATGGACCTTGAAAAATTTATGTTAAGTGAAATAAGTCAGAAACAGAAGGATGAATATAGGATGATCTCACTCTCAGGCAGAAGTTGAAAAACAAGATCAGAAGAGAAAACACAAGTAGAACCTGAACTGTTATATGGAAAACTGGGAAATGTTATGCATGTACAAACTATTGTATTTACTGTTGAATGTAAAACATTAATTCCCCAATAAAGAAATTAAAAAAAAGCCTACTTAGTTTGAGGTGGATGGGAATCTGGTATTTGAATAGCAAGTTCTCCATTGTGATTAGTGAATAACACTGTATCTCCATTTAAATAGAAAAACCAACCAAAATGCTCTGTACTATTCAAAACGATGCTGACAAAAAAATCCCAGTTCAATTAATCTTGTATGCATGTACATATCTAGATATAAATACACACACACACACACACACACACATATATCATGGTATTTATTTTCTATCTAGAATGTGTAGAAAATGGGAAATCGGGTGCCAGTCAGTGGCACACAGGTCAAGTACACATAGTACTTTGCTAAGACTGTGCAAGGACCTTGTTTAAGCCCCTGCTCACCACCTACAGTGGGGACACTTCACAAGCAGTGAAGTAGATCTGCAGGTGTCTTCCTCTATCCCTCTGTATCTCCCCAAACCACTCTCAATTTCTCTTGGTTCTGTCGAATAAAATGGGGAAAAGGGGTGGGAGGTGGGAGTGGCTGCCATAACACGTGGATTTCTAGTGTCAGCACCGAGCCCCAGCAACTGGAGGCCAAAAAAGAAAGAAAGAAAAGGAAATCGGTAATTGTAGTCTAAATTTTCTGTAACAAAATAACTTGGCAGTGCATACACCTATCATGAGAAAGTAAGAAATTGTACTTCAGTAATAAAAGCTGTCTCATGGGAGTCGGGCTGTAGCGCAGCGGGTTAAGCGCAGATGGCACTAAGCTCAAGGACCGGAGTCAGGATCCCCACCTGCAGGCAGGTCCCTTCACAGGCGGTGAAGCAGGTCTGCAGGTGTCTGTCTTTCTCTCCCCCTCTCTGTCTTCCCCTCCTCTCTCCATTTCTCTCTGTCCTATCCAACAATGACGACATCAATAATAACTACAACAATAAAACAACAAGGGCAACAAAAGGGAATAAATAAATAAAAACAAACAGTCAAAAAAATAAAAAAAAAAGCTGTCTCATAAATTATTACTTCCTTTCCAGTAAAGTCATTAAAAATGAGATGAAAATGTCAATAGGTATGTTGGGACAGTTTTTCTTAGTAATAGTCTCTTTTAGTATACTGAATGAATAATATTTAATTAATTAAATTTTTCTCTTTTGTGTTCTGAACATGTTGTCTATGAACTCCGGTAAGTCCCTTAGGTAAAGTGCAAAATCAGAGTTATTTCACAGTGATTGTAAATTATTATTTTTATTAACCCCAAACTAAGGGGAAGGATAGATTGGGGGCTGGGGTAGAAAGGGCATTGGGTAGCCAGTGCATGATGGTCAAGAAGAACGTAAGTTGATGTTGGAAGTGGTGTGCAAACAGCTGTCATGAAATCGTATCCATATATTAACTACTGACCTGTAAACCATTATTTAATAAAATGACTTGGGGATAATAAAATCAGCAATTTACAATCATGGTAAAAATAACTTCAGATGCATCTGTGGGAAAAGTGCTAGAGTATTTTTGTGAAAGTACTTTTTCTTTTTTTTTTTAATATTTATTTTATTTATTTATTCCCTTTTGTTGTCCTTGTTGTCTTTTTTTTTTTTTACTGTTTCTTTTTTTTCTTTAAGAAAGGATAAATTAACAAAACCATAGGGTAGGAGGGGTACAACTCCACACAATTCCCACCACCCAATCTCCATATCCCATCCCCTCCCCTGATAGCTTTCCTATTCTCTATCCCTCTGGGAGCACTGAGAAAGTACTTTTTCTATATATTTTTTTATGAAAGAAGGATACAGAGAGATAGATACAAAGACAAGCAAGCACAGCACACTGCTCAGCTCTGGCTTATGGTGGTGCTAGGGATTGAACCTGGGACATCAGAACCTTAAGTAGGAAAGTTTCTTGCATAACCTTTATGCTATCTCATCAACCCAAGTGCTGAAATCTTAAAAAAAGGCAATACTAAATACTATATATATAAATATATATATATTTCAAAATCAATATTTGATATACTTTCAGGAAAAAAAATCAATTTTTTCTTTAGTGTTGCCTTGCTAAAATACCTTAAATATTTTTCATGATAAAAGGGTAGTATACATTAAAGCCCTTTTGCTATATTCTAAAGTATATGTTCTCAAGGGATTGTACTTTCTATTATTTGAGTCACAGTGAATGGAACTCTTATTTGGAAGAATGATGACTAACATGATATGATTAGTTAGGTGTCTGGTATTATTTGGTATTTGGAAATATGTTCTCATAATAAATGGCTGTAAAATTTAGAGCAGCATTTGATGTCAATTAAAACATTTTAGATTTTTAATAAAAAACGAAAAATTTAAAAAATTTACAGTCACAACCATGTAATTGAAATTCTTTTAGTAGTTAAACACTATTGTCATCAAACAGTAAAAATGGATATTTAACAATTATTTATTTCATGGTTTATCTTTTCAAATAGCATCTTTTTTTCAAACATAAAGCTACCTGACAACCCTGAAATATCATTTGAAATTAACATAAAATCACTCTTAGAAATCTGCCATTTGGAAGTTGGTGTTGCCTGTATAGAAATAACAGGGTTTATTAATACTACTGCTGTTCTGGTTAATATTATGTTATTAACACTGAAGTAGCCTGTTTGGTTCCTTAGTATATATATATTCCCAGGAGAGGAATTGCTGGGCCATAGGGTAGGTCCACTTCTAGCCTTGTCAGAGTTCTCCGGAATGCTCTCCACAGAGGTTGAACTAATTGACATTCCCACCAGCAGTGCAGGAGGGTTCCTTAGCCCCGCAACCTCTCCAGCATCTATTGTTACTGTCCTTCCTGATGTAGGACATTCTTACAGGAGTCAAGTGGTATTTCATTGTTGTCTTTATTTTTCTGACAGCCAATGATATGAAGCTTTTTTTTTTTTTTTATATGTCTGTTTGCCTTTTGGATCTATTCTTTAGGAGCTCACTAAACTCAACAACAACTACAACAACAAATGACCCCATGAAAATGTGGAGAGAGTGTATGTACAGAATCTTCACCAATGAAATGAGGAAAACAATGAACGACAGAAATGGTGGAGCCTTGCTGGTATGGAGTCACATATAAAAATAATGGTAGTGACAAATAAATAATCTCAAAATGCAATAAGAGAAAAAATGCCACAAAGAAAGTTAATTTAAAAAAAATCAATGGGGGAGTCGGGCTGTAGCACAGCGGGTTAAGCGCAGGTGGCGCAAAACACAAGGACTGGCATAAGGATCCCGGTTTGAACCCCGGCTCCCCACCTGCAAGGGGAGTTGCTTCACAGGTGGTGAAGCAGGTCTGCAGGTGTCTATCTTTCTCTCCTCCTCTCTGTCTTCCCCTCCTCTCTCTATTTCTCTCTGTCCTATCCAACAACGACAACAACAATAATAACTACAACAATAAAACAACAAGGGCAACAAAAGGGAATAAATAAATAAAATAAAAATTGAAAAAAAAACAAAAAAAAATCAATGGGTGTGTACTTTATACTGGGAAGAACAAACCTGAAAGATCAGTCAATTTTTACAGTGATACTCAAATTTATTTAATTAATTTTTATGAGAGCACTGCTTGACTTTGGCTTATGAGGTTGCTAATAATTGAATCTAGGACATCAAAACCTCAAGTTTGAAAGTCTTTTTGCATAACCATTATGCTGTTTTTTTTTATCCCCAAAGTGATTATTAAGTAAATGAAAGTTACAACTATAGTGGACACCAGGTTATATCTCCATGCTAGCAAAAGAAGATCCTATATTATATTGTAGGTGGACACTTCACAGCCTTTTTTTTTTTTTTTTCACCAGGGTTTTTCACTGGAGCTCAATGCCTGTATATCATGACTCCATTGGTCATGGGACTATTTTTTTTCCCTCTTTCTCACTCTTTTTTTGTTTTTATAGAGCTTGCCTATATATATTGAGATAGAGGGAGAGGGATAGGGAGGGAGGGAGAGAGGGGGGGGGACAGCACTTTCTCCACTACTACCAAAGTTTCTGTATTACAGGCTTGAACTCAGGTCCTCATACATGGTAATATATGTGTTCTACCAGGTGAAGCACAATCTGGCTTCAAAACGTATTTATTTTACAGGGTGTATGTATAATTGTAATTTATAGAATCCTTGTGTGACTAGTCTTTTACTTTTGAAGGAGCTCTTTTTCTTTATATGTTTTGTACTTTGTGTGTGTGTATGTGAAACATCATCTGTAAGAACAATTTGAGACATGGATTTGTGACTGCTGAGCAACTTGGTCCTGACGCTATGCTACCAACAGGGCTTTCTTATAGCACAACTGTCAGTTTTGGGCGACTTTATTCTTTGCAGGTTGTGTGGATTATTTCCTTTAACTTGTGTGAATTTGAATTGCAATCTTTAATTCTAAAACAAAGTCTACTTTTGTCTGTCTATGCTGGGCTAAAGTCTATAAAGACAAAATTATACACAATGGAATACTACGCAGCTATGATGAACAATGAACCCACCTTCTCTGACCCGTCTTGGATGGAGCTAGAAGGAATTATGCTAAGTGAGTTAAGTCAGAAAGATAAAGACGAGTATGGGATGATTCCATTCATAAACAGAAGTTGAGAAAGAAGAACAGAAAGGGAAACTAAAAGACAAAATCTGAAAATGGCATATTAGGGAAATAGCTCTACTTATCAGTGCACAGTGTGAATATGCCTAAGGCACTGAGGTCTCAGGTTCAATTACTGGTACCACCAGAAACAAGAGCTGTGCAGTGCTCTGGTTTCTCCCTGTTTTTCTCTCTCAAAATAAATAAACCTGAAAAGAAAGAAAGAAATGATTTTAATCATGGAGTTTAAGAAGAAAAGTAACGAGATAGGGTGTGTGCCTTACCATGTACAAAGACCAAATTGCAAGCCCTTGACCCCCTCTGCCAAATACAGGAGGAAGCTTCAAAGCAGTAAAATAGTGCTGCAGGTGTTTCTCTTCTCTCCATCTCTATCTTCCCCTCCCCTATCATCTTCTGTCTGACTTTATCATAAATATGTAAGTACTAACAAAAAGGACAGCAATGAGATAGAGTAAGATATTTATTTAACATTTAGCTTATATCTAAAGATCTAAAGCTTATATCTAAAGTGGGAGTGGAGTGGGATATATAGAGATAAAAATGACCCAATGCCCTGCATTGGAGTGTGGGGGATGTGGGTTAGTATATATTTTAGGGGTAGAGATGAATTGTACCCCTTAGGTAAAAGTCTTGTAAAACACGTCTTCAATCGGGAGTCAGGCAGTAGCGTAGCAGGTTAAGAGCAGGTGGCTCAAAGCGCAAGGACAGGGAGTAAGGATCCCGGTTCAAGCCCCTGGCTCCCCACTTGCAAAGGGGTCCCTGCACAGGGGCAAAGCAGGTCTGCAGGTGTCTATCTTTCTCTCCCCCTCTCTGTCTTCCCCTCCTCTCAACACTTCTCTCTGTCCTATCTAACAAGGACGACATCAATAACAACAACAATGGTAACTACAACAACAATAAAACAAGGGAAACAAAAGGGAAAATAAATAAATATAAAAAAATAAAAATAAAACACGTCCTCAATAAAAATCAGGAGGAGTGAGTATTTCAGTTATTTTCTTTTCTTCAAGTTACTGTCACTATTTGTTGCTATGTACATTTTTAAATAAAATCTTATTGGGAGTTGGGTGGTAGGTAGCACAGCTGGTTAAGCGCAGTTGGCACAAAGCACAAGGACCGGCATAAAGATCCTGGTTCAAGCCCCCGGCTGCCCACCTTCAAAGGAGGAGCTTCACAAGTGGCGAAGGAGGTCTGCCGGTGTCTAACTATCTCTCCCCCTCTCTGTCTCAGTAACAACAATAATAATATCTACAACATTAAAACAAGGGCAACAAAAGGGAGTAAAAAAGAAATATATATATATATATATATATTGCTTCCAGGGTTATCGCTGGGGCATGGTGCCTGCACCAGGAATCCACTGCTCCTGGAGGCTATTTTTTCCCATTTTGTTGCTCTTGTTGTTGTCATTATTGTTATTGCCATTGATGTTGTTTCTGTTGAATAGGACAGAGAGAAATCGAGAGAGGAGGGGAAACAGAGAGGGAGAGAGGGGGGAGAGAAAGACACCTGCAGACCTGCTTCACCACTTGTGAAGTGACCCCTCTGCAGGTGGGGAGTCAAAGGCTCGAACCAGCATCCTTACTCTGGTCCTAGCACTTTGCTCTGTGTGCACTCAACCCACTGTGCTACTGCCTGACCTCCTTGACAAATTCCTTTTTAATATATGTTTTTATTTATTTAATATTAAACAGTGATAGAGAGAAATTAAGAGTGGAGAGGGAGAGATAGAGGTGATAGGCAGAAAGACACCTGCAGTCCTGCTTCACCACTTGTGAAGCTTTCCCTGTGCAGATAAGGACCAGAGGTTTGAAACTGTGTCCTTGTGAACTGAGATATGTGCACTTAACCAGGTGTGCCACAACTTGCTCCCTGCCATGTACGTTTTATATAGTTATTAAATCAACTTATATATTTATAAAAATTATCTTCTGGGATAAAAAATGGGATAAGGCTATATTTATAAGTTAATTTTGAAGAAATTGTATCTTAAAATACGGAGTCTTCTTATCCATGGGTGTTAATATCTTCTGTTTATGTCTTCTTCAATTCATCTCAGCAACAGTTTAGAAATTACATTTAGTAAAATTAAATTCTAAGTATATTATGCTATTGCAGAAGGACATGCTACTACTAATTTTCTAATTGTTTGATACTAAATTTGTAAAAGTTCATTGATGTGTATATTTTATCCTAAGATTTGATATATTCATTTGAAAATTGCAGCATTTTTCCCCCTGCTGATTCTTTCAATTGTCTGTGTAAATATTCAAGTGTGTATACATCAGAATAGCCTAACTTCTTTTAAAGTTATATTTATTTTCTCTTAATTTTTTAAAAATTATGTTTATTTATTTATTGGACAGACACAGCCAGAAATTGAGAAGGAAGGGGGTAATGGAGAGGGAGAGAGACAGAGAGACACCTGTAGCATTGCTTCAGCATTTGTGAAGCTTTCCCTACCCAGGGGGGAGGAGATGGCGAGGTGGGGGTCTCGAACCTAGGTCCTTGTGCATTGTAACATGTGCACTCAACCATGTGTGCTACCACCAGCCCCTTCTCTTAATTTTTATGTGATACCAAGGATAAAAACAACTTATAGAAGTTGCAAAAGTGGGCATATCACTATAACTTTTATACAAATGCTCTATTACATTGAATCACTTTTTTTTTTTTTGGAAAAAGCTTAATTTTTATCTTTAAGTATTTTGATTTTGGTTTCTTAAACTGGCCTTACATATATTTTGGTTGTCTAAAAAATAAATTCCTGGTACATGGGATGAAACACTTATTGATGAACCTGGTTGAGCACACAGTAAGTGCACGTTATAATGCGAAAGGACCCGAGTTGGAGGCCCCATTCCCCACTTGCAGGGGGAAAGCTTTGCGAGTGATGAAACAGGACTGCAAGTGTCTCTTTGTCTCTCTCTATCTCCCCCTTCCCTCTTGATTTCTGACTGTCTTTATTCAATAAATAAATAAAGATAATTTTTAAAAATGTTTAAAATAACTAACTAAATAAATAAATTCATGTTAGAACAGTGATTTTTTTTTTTTGAGACTGTAGATTTTATAGAATAATCTACTTAAATTTGAAACAAAGCTTGCTTCTCAGGAGGTAACAGGAACAGGAATTTCAGGGGACTTGACTTGTATCCTAAATAATTTATATAGTCTTAACATTAATTTGATAGTTTATTACTAACACACTCATAATATGTCTATTTAAGCTTCCATTTAATGTTCCCTACCGATAGTGATAAAGATAACAAGAATATTGGTGATGTTCAATTAAAGCACAATTTGTCCTATAGGCATGTGAGTTTCATATTCTATCACTGAGTTATTTCGTCAGCAACTAAATAAAATAAAATTTAAAAATCTTTTTTTAATTTCCTAGTTCAAAATACTGGTGTTTACTATGTGTATAACTACAGTAAACACCAGTTATTGGGGTCATATCTGTGTTATCTGAATGAGATAGGTAGAGTGTCTCACAGTGCTCTATGTTGAATGACTAAAACATGGAAAAAGGGGAAAAGAGAGAAAGCTATGGCACTGATAGAGGGCACAGTACAAATGAGCCTTCCTTGCACAAATGTGGTAATTAATTTGTTACAACAGTGAACCAGGTGATAGAGTCTCCTCACAGTTTCCTACATGGCTTATTTCTTTGCAGGCTGTATCTGAGCATAGATGAAGCTTTGAACTCTGTTTTCCAGAATGGATCAAAACACTGAAATCGTGACAGAGATCAAAATAATGTATTTCTTAGTTTGTCCTGTGCATTCACAGTAACTGAGAAAGTTTAGAACCCAGAAGTGCTTCTCTGCTCTGAACAATTAGGTGGTTTATTTGGCAATTGTGAATCTGACTCAATTATCACAATGTATATAGAGAATTCATTTAATTATAGCCAAGAGACATAAAGAATGACTTATGATAGCTTACTGGAAACCTATAGAATAATTCCACAGACCTCCTCTAATAAAATTTTCACCAAAACTAGCTGACTCAGTTGACAGTTTATTAACTGTCAAGTAATGTTAACACTGTAGATACATCTATAGGATAACTGATTTATATTTTCAACCTGAAGCTTTTAGTTTCTCCGGAATAAGGGAGTGATTCTCAATAAGGTAAGTTCATGGTAGTCATCTACCAGACTTCAGAGAGCAGAGCTTTACAGAATACTTTGGTATTATTCCCTTTTAAACCATCATGTTTCATTTTTCTATCTGTTACTGAAACCAAGAAGATACCATAAGTTAAATTGCCATAGTGAAAATATCTTATTTTATAGAAAATTTGTGTTTTGAAACAAAAAGACTTTTTCTACTAAAAGAACATCAGGGTCTGGGCAATGTGGCACACTTTGAAGAGAACACATAATTGCTTTGTACTAGGAACCACAGTTAAGGGCAAATTTTGCAAACCTGGGGGTATGAGGGAGTTTCAGGAGCAGTGAAGCAGTGCTGCAGGTGTCCCTCTTTCTCCCACTTAATCCTCCTTTTTTAATTTCTTTATTGAGGAATTAATATTTTATATTTGACAGTAAATACAATCATTTTCACATGCAAAACATTTCCCAGTTTTCCATATAACAATACAACCCCCACTAGATCTTCTGCCATCTTTTTTGAACCTGTATTCCCACCCCCACACCCCCATACACCCCAGAGTCTTTTACTTTGGTGCAATACGCCAACTACAGTTTAGGTTTTATTTGTGTCTTTCTCTTCTGACCTTGTTTTTCAACTTCTTTCTTAGAGTGACATCATGCTATATTCATCCTTCTGTTCCTGACTTATTTCACTTAACATGAATTTTTCAAGATCCATCCAAGATCGGCTGAAAACAGTGAAGTCACTGTTTTTAATAGCTGAGTAGTATTTCATTGTGTATATATACCACAACTTGCTCAGCCACTCATCTGTTGGACACCTGGGTTGCTTCCAGGTTTTGGCTATTACAAATTGTGCTGCTAAGAACATATATGTACACAGATCTTTTTGGATGGGTGTGTTGGGTTCTTTAGGATATATCCCCAGAAGAGGAATTACAGGATCATGGGCTAGGTCCATTTCTAGCCTTCTGAGAGTTCTCTAGACTGTTCTCCACAGAGGTTGGACCAATTTAATTCCCACCAGTAGTGCAGGAAGGTTCCTTTGACCCAACAACCTGTCCAGCTTTTGTTGCTGTTACCTTTTTTGATGTATGACATTCTCACAGAGGTGAAGTGGTATCCTATTGTTGTCTCTATTGGCCTTTCTCTGACAAAGACCTGGAACATTTTTTTTCATGTGTTTCTCAGCCTTTTGGATCTATTCTGTGATGAATATTCTGTCCATGTCCTCTGACCATTTTGGGGTGGGGTCATTTGTTTTCTTGTTGTTGAGTTTGGAAAGTTATTTACATATTCTGGTTATTAGCCTCTTGTCTGATGTATGGCATGTAAAGATCTTCTTCCATTCTGTGAGGGGTCTCTTTGTTTGAGTATTGGTTTTTTTGCTGTGCAGAAGCTTTTTAATTTGATGTAGTCCCATAGGTTTATACTTGCCTTAGTATTCTTTGGTTTTTAATAACTGTTTTAATTTCATGTTATATAGTTCCTCTTTATTTAATTTTGGAAGTTAGTAAGTATTTAGGAAATCATCCATATTTTCCAGGTTCTCTAGCTTGGTGGCATACAGTTGTTCATAGAAGCCTCCCATAATATGTTGAATTTCTGTGGTGTCTGTTCTGATATCTCCTTTTTCATTCACGATCTGATTTATTTGGGTCTTCTCCTTTTTTTGTTTTCTAAGTCTGGCTACAGGTTTGTTGATTTTGTTAATTCTTTCAAAGAACCAACATTTACTTTCATCTACCTTTTGTATGATTTTCTTAATTTCAGTGTTATTTATTTCTACCCTAATTTTAGTGATTTCTGTTATGTTTTTCTTCTTCTAGGTGTTTAAGGTGTGCAGTCAGGCTGTTTATTTGTGCTTTTTCTTGTTTCCTAATGTGTGCTTTTATAGCTATGAACTTCCCTCCCAGTACTGCCTTAGTTATGTCCCAAATATTTTGATAGCTTATGTTGATAGCTCATTTTCATTGAACTCTCGAAACATTTTGATTTCTTCCTTTATTTCCTCTTTAACGCAGTAGTTGTTAAGGAGTATACTGTTGAGCTTCCACATTTTGAGACTATTACTAATCTTTTGTTGATTATTAAGTGTTAGTTTAATTCCACTGTGGTCTGAGAAGATGCTTGGTATGATTTCAATGCTCTTGAATTTGCTGATGCTGTCTTTGTGACCTAACATATGGTGTATCCTTGAGAATGACCCATGTGGACTTGAGTAGAAGTCTATTCCAGTTTCTTGGGGTGAATGACTTTTAAAATGTCCAATAGTTCTAGTTTATCTATCTCCTCATTTAGCTCCCTCACTTCTTTTTGATTTTCTGCCTTGATGATCTGTCAAGTAGAGAGAGTAGGGTGTTGAAGTCCCCTACTATGACTGTGTTGCTGTTAATATATTGCTGTAGTTCTTTCAGTAGATGGTTGATGTATTTAGATGGCTTCTCACTGGGTGCATAGGTGTTAGTAATTGTTAAGTCCTTTTGATTAACTGATCCTTTGAGCATTAAGTAATATCCATCCCTAGCTTTTTAAATTTTATTTATTTTAAAGTCTATTGTGTCAGATATGAGAATAGCTTTCCTGCCCTTTTTTGTGGGCCATTGGCTTGTATGACAGTTTTCCATCCTTTCACTTTGAGTCTGTGTTTGTCTTGTTGAGTTAGTGGATTTCCTGTAGACAGCATATTGTTGTTGTGTTTTCTGATCCATCTTCCTACTCTGTCCCTTTTAATAGGTGAATTCAGACTATTGAAGTGTATTGATATCATAGATTAAAGATATTTTAATGCCACTCTTGTAGATTTTTAGAGTATTCTGATATTTATGGTGGTCTGACTGTTTATAGGAGAACTTTCAGAACTTCTTTCAGGGCAGTCTTGGTGAGAGTTGATTCTTTCAACTGTTGCTTGTCTGAGAAGGTTTTTGTGCCTTCATCTAGTCTGAATGATAGTTTAGCAGAATACCGTAGTCTTGGCTGAAAACCTTTCTTATTGAGCACTTGGTAGATATCTTGTCATTCTATTGTGGCCTCTAGTGTTTGTGTGGAGAAGTCTGCTGCTTATCTTATGGGTTTTCCTCTGTAGGTGACTCATTGTTTTTCTCTTGCAGCCTTCAGGATCCTTTCTTTATCCTCATTCCTTTTCATCCTAAATATGATGTGTCTTGCTGTCTTTAAGTCTGGGTTAATTCTGTTTCGGACCCTCTGGGCTTCTTTTACCTTTATGTCTTTTATGTTGTCTAGACTAGAGAAATTCTCAGCTATTATGTCCTGAAGAATGCTTTCTTCCCCTCCCTCTCTTTCTTCGTCTGTTAAGCCAATAATGAGTATATTATTTCTTTTGAAGTCATCCCATAGTTCTCTGTTGTTGTTTTCAATATCTCTTAATCTATTTTTGAGATCTCTTCTTTTTTTAGTTGTCTCTAATTTATCCTTGATCTTGCTAGTTCTGTATTAAGCCTCATTTTTTTCTATTTTTCTCTCCCCTCTGTTGTTTTCTTGAGTTCATCTATTTTTTTACCCTGTTCTGATACTGTTTTAGCTTGTTCATCTAGTGTGTTCTTAGCTCAGTTATTTCAACTTTCAGCTCTCTAATAACCTTGAGATAATTAGTGTTTTCCTCCAGAGTCTCATTTGTTGTTTCTGCATTTCTGATGACAATTCTTTCAAACTCTTTACACACTTCTGTGATTATTTCCTTAACTGATGTGCAGATGTTGACCTCATTATTTTGTGCTTCAACCATTTGGGGGCTTTTATCTGAACTCTTGTCCTGGTTCACTTCTCCAATATTTTTTCTTGTTGATTTAACCATTCTATATAGTATGTTATGAGGTCCATCTCTCAGTACTTTTCTTTTTTTTTCTTATTTATTTATTTATTTTTTAATTTAAGAAAGGATTAATTAACAAAATCATAGGGTAGGAGGGGTACAACTCCACACAATTCCCACCATCCAATCTCCATATCCCACCCCCTCCCCTGATAGCTTTCCCATTCTCTATCCTTCTGGGAGCATGGACCCAGGGTCATTGTGGGTTGCAGAAAGTAGAAGGTGTGGCTTCTGTAATTGCTTCCCCGCTGAACATGGGCGTTGACTAGTTGGTCCATACTCCCAGTCTGCCTCTCTCTCTCCCTAGTAGGGTGGGTCTCTGGGGAAGCTGAGCTCCATGACACATTGGTGGGGTCTTCAATCCAGGGAAGCCTGGCCAGCATCCTGATGGCATCTGGAACCTGGTGACTGAAAAGAGAGTTAACATGGTTAAAAAAGATTAAATGTCCATAGGTGTGGGCTCTCAGTACTTTTCAAATTACTGATCACTCTGACCTGGATTGACTTGTGTCTAAATAAGGTATTTAAAAGGTTCACAGTTGTGGAAATTGACAGTTGTTTCAATATTATTTTAAACCCTGAGTTGGAGCACAGCGGCTTAAAAACCTTTTTTGTTCTTTTTCTTCCCTGTAGGTTATGGGAACCTGAGGGCTTTTAAACTATAAGTAGGTTTCTTAGCTTAATCACTAACTCCTGACTAAGAGATAAAGCATGGTGGGGGAGATACAATACAGTAGTTATGCAAAGAGACTCACACCCCAAGGATCCAAACCTCCAGGCTCAATTCAGCTTCACTGCTAAGCTGGGCAGCACTGCTGGGCCCTGTGAGTTTCTAAACAAGTCTTATTTGTAGTCTGTAGGTTCTGAGGCAACTATTCACTATGTTCTTATCAGGAGAACAACATAGAAAGGCTCCCACCACACAGCCCCACCTTTATGCCACCTAAGTATAGATCTTCTCCAAGTTTCCTGGTTAGTTATCTGTCACCTGGTATTAGCACAGGGCCTCCCCCCTTGCTGCTCCAGCCTCTTGAGGGAAGTAGCAATGGAGACTCACAGCTGCACTTAATTTCTTCCTAGGCTCCTTTCTGTCCAGGAGCCACAGGTATTTGCACTCACCAGTGATTTGGTTGGTTCCTGAAGTCATTCTTGTCCTGCCTTATTGCAGACCCAGATGATCTCCTCAGTCCAACTCTTTTTTTTTTTTAATATTTTTTATTTATTATTTATTCCCTTTTGTTGCCCTCGTTGTTTTATTGTTGTAGTTATGATTGATGTCGTTGTTGTTGGATAGGACAGAGAGAAATGGAGAGAGGAGGGGAAGACAAAGAGGAGGAGAGAAAGACAGACACCTGCAGACCTGCTTCACCGCTTGTGAAGTGATTCCCCTACAGGTGGGGAGCCGGGGGCTCGAACCGGGATCCTTCAGCCGGTCCTTGTGCTTTGCGCCACCTGCGCCCAACCCACTACGCTACCGTGGACTCCCCCAGTCCAACTCTTTTTAATAAATTTCTCTGTCACTATCTAAAATAATAAATAAAAAGAGCATCAAATAACAGGAGACACAGTATACTTATTTTTCTTCTTTACAAATGGCAGAATTTTCATTGATTCATACAGTTTTATCACTATGAAGATGAGGCAGTAAACATTTGTGGTGACATTTAAAATTCATATTAACAATATCTACAAAGAATGTTCTCCATATGCTTTATGCTCATTTTATGTATCAGATGCCTAATTATATGTCAATTTATTATAGCGTAATTAAAATTTTTTTTTCAGTTCTATTTTTCATCTAAGAATAATTTGTATAGTCCTTCTTCTTTCTGTGCCAATGACTACTGCATACAACACCATTTCTCATTAAAGTTTCCCTTTGCCTTTTGTAGTTAGGATAAAATGTCTAATCAAGCTAGAGGACAGAGCCACAGTTCAAAAATGTCATTGGGACTCCTGGCTGGTCTTGTACGGTTCACTAAAGAGGCCTAGTCTTGACTTTCTATCTGTGAAGATAACTGCCAGGGTCGAATACTCCAGTCAGTAGTCAAATAAAGCACATTAAATGACCCAAAAGGGCACTGAGAATTTTATAAAAAAAGAACATAAAACTTCAATACAGAGTTTTACAATTTTAGCAACTGCTCCCCATGAATTTTGTGATAAGTACATTGAGATATGTTAAGTTCAGAAAACTGGTGCTTTGGGGAACATCCAGTTTTTGTAGTTGGTGCTCTTTTCACAATATTCACTTCTTCATCTTTCTTCCTTCTTATAAAATAACTCAAATTTTATGCTTTTATATAGGGGATAAAATGATCTTTTGACCTATTCCTATAAGATAAATACTTTCAGAGACTATTTCTCTGAAAATTTTTATCACCTACAAAATGGCAAAATGATAAACTCTCTCTTCTGAATTCTGGAGAACAATATAAAGTAGAGTTTTACATTGATTTTGGACAAAGTTCAACAGCAATATATATTGTACAGGTCTAACCCAATAGTTTGCTTCTGTAAACATATATGACTCCCAGAATTCTTAGGGGAGAAAAGAGTAACAGGCTTAAGTCTCATGATGCAAATGTGAGAAAAGAGTCTTGCCTGTAATTTTAGATTAACATTTGGAGAAGGAAGATTCTGTGTGCTCGCTTTTTGAAAAAAAATAGCAGTACCATTATGAATTACATTTGACTTCATAATGTCCATAATAAAATTTCTTGGTTTTGATATGCTTACATAAAAACACACAAAAATATTCCACACAACTCGTTTGCAATTTATTCCTCTGAATGACACCAAAAGCCTTTTGATAGATATTTAAAGGGCTATAATTCATGGGTTTACACTTCATTATAATGTTCATCATCAGCATCTACTAATGGAGAGTGGTCCTGACTGTATGAATTGGCCAGATTAGAGGCTTCTCAAAAGGTAAACTGTTAAGGCTGTCTTTGTCCACCTTTTTCTTAAAAAGAAAAATGATATCACACTGTTTCTTCAGTGGCAGTGTGTATTTGGAAATCAGCAGTCCATCTATTACCCATAGGATTTGGATGAGTCAAATGGCTTGTTTACGACATGTTTAATGTTTTGTGAATCTTGCCTCCTGATTCACTTCAAGTACTTTATAATTATATTCCTTGAAAACAGATGCTTTTAATATTCAGCTTGAGTGTTTCATAAGCTATACAAATATTTTGTTTGTGGTATTTTCTGGTGCTCACAGCCAAAATATGCTAGTCAACTTTTCTGGAGATCATTTTATTATGCAGAAACCTAGGGGTAGATTAGCTTCTTCTGAAGATCAACTCTCCTCCCTGCATCCCCCTCCCTGCCATGAGAACTATTAATCCAATAATGTGTTCTACTGCAAAGACACAAATTCCAAAATTTTAATTCTTTGGGTAAGTCATGATCCTATTTTGTCAGATTCTGACCAGCAATTTCATAAAATGATATCATGGCTAATGTTCATGCGGCTCTTGTCCTTATTCTCTATTCTGCTGTTGGATTTGTGGATTTTCCTCACCTTTTGAGGAAGAAGGCCCAATTCAAACCACTCATTCTGTACCACTAGAACCCCACACAATAATTTGAAAAAATACCCCTAATTTGAAGCTGTTAATACAACTGTAATTTTATTTCTTGAACACTGCCTGTTGTAGGGTACTGCCAATCTATGAAAACAAACCAGTAATAGCACCATTTAGGAACCACCCAGGGTCAATTGTCTGCTTTTCTTTTTTCTAAATAACCTACTAAAAAACCCCTAGCAGCTGTAACAATAACTAAAGAACTAGCAGTGCCAATTATACCAGGCTAGTAGTGGTAGCACAGCACCAGTCCTCACAATACTCCAAACCAATAGTCTCACAATTTTCCATGTCCAGGTTACTCAGCCTGAAAAGCAAGGTGGCTATTCTGTTGAGGAAAGTTTTTATGTTTTAAAGTTTTTCCAGAATGTGAATAGTTAAAGAGCATTTCTATTTAATGTCATAAGCATTGTGCTGAAATTGTAACTAGCTGTACAGATTTTCAAAATACTGGTGTAGAGTACATACATTTAGATATCACTTATGAATATGGTTTATAGAAAATATTAATTTGAAAAAAATAAAGCTGTTAGATTTGAAAGCATGAAACTCAAATATTTTTCATCTGCTTTCTGGACTGCTGTGTGTCTGTACTGATCTCATTGTTTATATTTCTTTAAGTGTCATGCTTTAACTTCTGAATATATTGTGCGATGCTTTTATTTTCTAATCATTTTACTTAAAATCTGATCTGTGTTATATATTTCTTGAGGAAAAGTACATGCTTTGTTCCTTAGATATCCTTTAATACTTGGTATATCAGTTGGATGATATATAATAAATAATTTAATATTTGTGAATTTTAGCTATGCTTGATACACGTTAACATTATCAGTTGTCTCTTTTAGTACATTATTATAGAAAAAATGTATTGTTTGGTATTAATCTAAGCATTGTTCTGTTTAATCAAGTATCCTGGCTAATAAATATTCTGAATCTGATTCACAGAATAATAATTTTCAAGAAGTCTGTGACTATACCATGTATTTTAATGTTAACCTTAAAATGAGCAAAACTAAACCTTCACAACTCAAGAAATACCTGTTATATCTAGATCAGTTAAATTTTAAGAAGCAAGTAACATCTGCTATATGATAGAGAATTCTTATTTGTATGATGACTGATTAGTACGAGTCTGTGTGTGTGAATTTGTTTAAGAAAAAAACCATTAAGGTATAAAAAGGAAAAATGTCCCAGTTAATAATGTTTAGTATTTGAATTTATGGATGAATTTTTTCTGAAAATTTTTTTTTCTTTCAAATGTTCTTTGTTTAATTATTTACTTTGGGTTGCAACAGATAAAAGTTAAGGGGAGAAGGGAGGAAGAGAGAGATAGACACTTGCAGTACTGTTTAACTACTTGTGAAACTTCTCCACTGCAGGTGAGGACCGGGACTTTCAAGTGGGGTTCTTGTGCACAGTACTGTGCTCACTGAACCAGATGTGCCATAAGGTAGCCTCCCGAAAAAAGTTTCTTTTGAGTGTCTGCATGGCAGTGATATTTGCTCTTGTTCTAAAATGAAAACATGATCAGCATTTAGGAATTGTCCCATTTCTACTGTGTACAAAAAAAAATCATTTGGGGGGGTCTCTTTTTTGTATTTCCCTCAATTTTTGTACTTCATACTCTCACCTCTGTTTCATGCCCAGGAAGAGAGGGTTAAAGATAAATGAATGTTACTCGGTATCTCACTTCCTACAATCAGGCAGTGGTTGCTCACTTCTCAATATTAGAAAGAGCTTCTGTATAAATGCAGACATTCCCACTGAATTTGACCATCCTCTAAAAGAGCTCACTCTCTGGAAGAGAAAGCACCTGGATCTCCTACATAGACTTGTTCTCATCCATAGTCCAACTGTCTCATCTCTTCACTGACGAGGGAAAACCTCACTGAACTGTGAAATTGTCCAACAGGATAACAAATTATCTTCAGTATCTTTTTCCTGACCATCTACCTTCCTCCTCTGGGAACTCTTTACGAATG
Organism: Erinaceus europaeus; assembly: GCF_950295315.1. Taxonomy (NCBI): domain Eukaryota; kingdom Metazoa; phylum Chordata; class Mammalia; order Eulipotyphla; family Erinaceidae; genus Erinaceus; species Erinaceus europaeus. The sequence goes on from NC_080172.1 coordinate 13,375,327, forward strand.
AAATTATCTGACGAATTACTATCTCTGGAAGTGTGGAAATTACAGGCGGGGCATTACAATGCAGACACACTCCAATATTACCTGTCCTACTGGCAGGCAAAGTCAAGGTTTTTTTTCTTTACAGCACAGAGAGGGATGGGTCTGTAATCTCATTCTGTCAAAAATGCTGAAGATTTTCATATATCACCGTGTTTCAAAATAAAGCACGTGCATAGTAGTGCTACATTAAACCATCACCCAGCACTGCAATGCTTCTTCACTGAGTTGTGATTTTTTTTTTTTAATCTCATGAAATAAGAAACACATTTAACTTGGTTTCTGTGATCATCCTGAAAATAATGCTCTCTTGTTTTGGCATAAAGTAGGAACATACATTTTTAATCAAGAAGCATGCTTTTCATTGAGAGAGGGGAGAGCCGGCACCTCATGCTGACTTTAAAGCGGGTTTTGTAGAGCTGCGGAGGGCTGGCACGGCCCACTTCACCCACAGCTCCATGTACTTGTTGCTGACATCAGGGCTGACTTCAGATGAATATTCTGGAGTGAGGTTTCACTCACTTCTGTCAAGCCTTTTCTACCTCAGGAGAAAAAGAGAAGTGGCATTTCTTTTTAAGCTCAGATGCCATGTTCAGACTTCTCCCACAGGATTTACTTTTGACGTTTGCCTCCTTCATGGCTAATGGGAAATTGTCAATAGTGTTGACTTTTTCTTCTATCCCATTTAATCTTTTTTTTTTATAAGTCTGCACAATTTTTTTTATATAAACATGTCTTAGGCCCAGATCAGTTTTCCCAGAGCTATACAAATGTGCTGTAAACATAGCACTGAAACTCTGAAATACAGATTGCACCTACTTCTGTAGTTAGGTACCAAGAAAGACCAAGAGGAGAATTTACAGTATACTCTAAAGTGGGGAAAATACCTCCTCCCAGTCTAATAAAATCTGGTAGCTTGGGGTCACTTCCTAATAGGTGCTATTTCCTCTACTTTAATAAAGGTATTTTAATACCTGAATTCTATGCCAGATGTCATTGTCATTTTTTCCACTGGCTGGCTCAACTAAATGTGGGTGGGGGCCAGACACTCTTCAAACACTGCTGCCGAATGCCAAACACAACTAACATGCATAAGGTAGAAGCCAGAGAAAGCAGCACCCCCTAATTACAGCCAAAAGCCTCCAATCCAGAGAGCTCACAGAAACTTCTGGAGTGGACGGGGGTCAGGAAGCTCCTTGACCACGGATCCCTGAACCGGCAGCTCTCCCTTTCCCACCCCATCAACACACAGCCATATTTTGCCTGCCAAATCCTTGTCCAACCCCAATTCAAATCTATTTATACTCTCCTTTCCTATTTCTGGGCTCAGATGTTAGCCCATACGGTGTGTTGACCGGCACTAAATGTTACTGTGAGAGACCAGCTTTTGCCAACTTTCTTGGCTGCTGACAGCAGTGGGACAAAAGTTCTGAATCTTAGGAGAGACCTTAATCTTCCTTGCATAATCCTGACTTCAGAGGGGTAGCCCAAAGGTCCTTTTGAAAGTCTCCAACCAAGCCTCCTGAAATTGAAGAATTTAACAGTTTAAGAGGTTCATACCAACTGGACAGGCTTGGTAACAATGATGCATTCCCTATGGTTCACAAAGTGTCAAGCCTTCACATTCCAAGAATCACCTGAGGGCATGAGTTAGGCTGCAGGTTTTTGGGGTGTGTCTGTCTGTGAAGAGTCTGATTCACTTGCAGGGCTTCCTAGGGAATCTGTTTCTAGTAAACACTCATGAAGTCCAAGGCCCCACTCTGAGAAACAAAATCTCTGATGTGTACTGTTTTCCCCACCCCCCCCCCCCAAACACTAGGCCACATTTCAAGAGGTAGGGGTTAACATCCTGACTTAAACGTGTTAGCTATAGAGCAGGCTTTAATTCAGATTTATTCTAGAATGCTGAACTTCATTGTAGAAAGCTTTATTTTAAAATTCTGAAGTAGAATAACCTTTACTGAGTTCAATTTTAACAAGGAATGCTGTTTGAAGACTGTGGCCCTCAGTTTGTGAGGTCTGAGAATAAAATGAAAATAAAACCCGACAAGTTGGACCTTCTTATGTAAAACTAGACCTCATTCTTTTTAAGAGGTGTGACCTTGGATCATTAAAATTTTTTTCTGAAGAGAAGAAATCTGGGATAGATAGCTTTCCTGATAAAATGTGCAGTAGAAATTATAAGCAGCTTATAGAGTGCTCTATTCTTTATGCTGTTTTAAGGGGCACTTAAATGAAAAGGAGTGTTTTAAAGTTAAATCTGCTGAATTCTGTGTAGAACAGGGGCTAAGCAACCCCCAGGGTGCATCGTTTTCAAAGTAACCTCTTGCTTCACTATTTACAGATAACTTAAGAAAACATTACCACCTTCCCTTTTGGGGAGAGAGGGGGTAGGTGGACATTTTTTGTGCTGTGAAACCAGAGGACAAAAGGTAGAGTACATTTAAAGATAAAGAAGAAAAATTTATGTCTTAAGAAAAGCAACCTCTTTGAACTTTAGTCTGTTGGTTTGTGTCTGCAGAGTAGGAAAAATATTAAGGTAAGTATATTAAATTGTATTGATGGGATTAAGGGGGAGATGTGTGAGGTATGAATTACTAAGGGAATATCTGGATTAATAGTTAATTATTAAACCTATTGGTTACTTTATAGATTCTGTTATTAAGAATAACCGAAATTGTTTCTTTCAGAGAAAACAAGCATCAGTGAGAGTGAACATGTAAACTCACATGGTATGAATTCCCTTTTTTTGGATATATGCAAAAGGTGAGACAGTTCTAAGCAACCAAATATTATTAGAAAAAGAGTCTTTATGGTGAATAGTAGTCAAATGTCTATATAAATTCGTAGCCTTTTGTGGTATACATTGTGCATTACAATTCCTAATAATTATTTTTTTAATTCCTATGGGACTTATAAACAAGGGAAGGTAGATTTCTTAATAGTTTCTAGAAATCTTTTCAGATGACACACTACTAACTATGATAAAAAGTTTTATACTTGACTGTAATAAACTATTTTTCCTGTGATGTTATTTTATACCAAAGAGAATATACATATAACTTGTTAGTCAATTTTGTCCAGAATTCAATGATATTGATTTTTTTCTTTTTTGCTTCTAGGGTTATCACCTGGTATTTTTCCCATTTTGTTTCCCTTGTTGTGGTTCTTATTGTTGTTGTAACTGTTGTTGGATAGACATAAAGAGATCGAGAGATGAGGGGAAGACAGAGAGGAGGGAAAGATAAACACCTGCAGACCTGCTTCACTGCCTGTGAAGCGACCCTCCCCCCCTGCAGGTGGAGAGCCAGGGGTTTGAACTGGGATCTTTACACTTGTTCCTTGTTCCTTGTGCTCCTTGTGTGTGCTTAACCCTCTGTGCTTCCTCCCAGCTCTCCAATATTGATAAGTTTTTTATTTGCAAAGGGATTTAATGAAGTCAGTCAGTAATTCCTGGTCCTTGCTAGTGGTGTATGTGGTGCCTAGTCTGCATGATGGTCAAAGCAATGCCTCCATTTAGCAACCAATTCCCACAACACTCTCCTGTGGCTATCACAAATATATCAAATATTTAAAAACACCCCTTTCTGCCTCCATTTACTGTGTCTTAGAAGATGGTTGGATACTCTACTGAAAGCATATCTCTGCCTTCATAAAGAGTTCTGGAAAGAAAGCAAAAGACATTTAAAGCATCAAAGAGGCTGATGAATAGGGATGCCAGGATATTCAAATACATTTAGAGACAGTATTGTCAAGCTTGTTTTCTGAGCCATGATACTAAAGATAGTAGGAGCCAGCAAAGAAAAGAACTCTGTAGAAATGCAAATCTCTTCAGTGTTGAATCTATTAATCCATCGCACACTTTCTTCTGAATCATACTTACTCAGATGTACAGGCAACAAAAAGTATTTAGAATATTTGCATAATTTCAAACACCCAGTTCATAAATTATTTATTGGTTGTGGTCAAATGAATGTTAGCTATTTCATAATTATCTTTTGTGTAAAAGGTTGCATGGTTTACAAAAATATTTCAATGGCAATTGAATATCTGTAGTTTGCTTAAACAGTGCAAAAAAATAAATGCTACTTAATTATGTAGCATTGATGTACATTTTTATAATGTTCAAAAAATCTAGGAGAAGTAATACTGAATTTGTATATTTATTTTAGACGAACATCAGATATTTACAGTAAAAAAAAAAAAAAAGCAGTAATTTGGCATCAAGTCACAAAACAAGAAGCAGCTTCAGGAGCCACTACTTTGATATATCACTTCAAGAGTTGAGAGAATCATATCACATAGAATTCCATTGTTTTACTCAGTAGGACTGTATTCTAATTGTTGTGGCCAGCAATCTAATACAAATCCTTTCCCTTTAAACATCATCAAGTTTGCCGTTTGAATCACATTCTTTTCCAATAATAATAACTGAAATCTTGAGAAAATCTTGAAAGATAACCTCTCATATTTGGACCTACTAGATAAATCACACTGACTTGAGTGAAGGAGTACCAGTGACAACTTAAACAAGGGTGTTGCAAAGATAAATTTTGTATCAAAATTCAGATATGAATGATGCCTTTGAAAGATATAATTTAGATTCCATGACTATGGGGCAAGCACTTTTTTGGGGGGAGTATGGGATTATGAAGTCCTATAAATGTTACTGAAGATGTACCTCTTGCTGAGAAGAGAGATAACAAATTCCAACTTGTGCAGCAAACTTTAACTATATGTTGAAAGCTAGGTCCGGGAGGTGGCGCAGTGATAAAGCTTTGGATTTTCAGCATGAGGTCTTGAGTTCGATCCCTGGCAGCACATGTGCCAGAGCGATATCTGGTTCTTTTTCTCTCCTCCTATCTTGCTCATTAATAAATATATAAAATCTTTAAAAAAAAAAGGGAGTCAGATGGTAGCGCAGCGTGTTAAGCACAGGTGGTGCAAAGTGTTCTTCCTCTAAGAACACAAATCTTATACAATCTAGTTAGCACTTATGACTTCATTTAGCCTTAATTTTCTTGTTCAAGTTACCAAATCCAAATATATTGACACTACTTTAACTTGTGAAATTGCAGAAATTAACACAGTTTGGTGCATAAAAATAAGGGGATACAAAGATGCAGAAGTTATTGATCTAAAGATTAGGGTTTTTCAGTCAAGGGTTTTATGCTTTTATTGTTTCCTTGCTAGGAAAATAAAAAAATCTTCCAAACATTTATAGAATATAAGAAGCATGCATTTATCTGCAATAGTTGAGACACATCGACTTCATATGACTCATTCAAGAGGAGATCTAGGGCTAACTTCAAGAAAGAGCAGTACTGGGACACATTTCAGGAAGCACTTACTCTCCAGATCATTCAAGTACAGAGATGGCATTTGTATTGAGATAGTTCATCCTTAAATTATGAGCTCTAGGCATCTCATTTGTCTCACTATAGTCCTTGAGAAGTCCATTCCACTTGAAAGATATACTCCTTTTAAATTTCTCAAAGTCTAATATACTTTTGGCATCAGGCTCAGCTTTAAGCTTCTGAATATCATCATTTAAATCAGTCAGAAGTAGGGTGAAGTGAGTTGGGCATGGATCCTCCTATGTAACACTTCGGATGCCTTTTTTTTTTTTTTTTGCCATGGCTTCTTGAGTAGCAAACTTTAAAACTATCTATTCCACACACAATTAATATACAATGAAGAAACAACAACAGATTATCACAGTAGTCTCCCATTTAAGAAAGGATAGAGTTGAAGGCACACACCAATGAATAGATTCTATAAATCTGCTACGCATCTGCCCTCAAGTCCTCCCATCGGGGCTCAGGGAATTTTCGTTGGCACAGTTCCAATACTGATTCTTGGTAATGCCTTTCCAATTTATTAGTATATATATAACTGTTTATATCTGATTCTTAGCTTTATCTTTTCCACTTTAGAATTTTCTGACTCCTTCTTCTTTTTTCTATACAAAATGCCAAAGTTTTGCACATGAGTGAACTTCTCAATCTATTTTCTGCCTGCAGAACTAGGAGCTCCAAGGACCTTCCATTACGAATTATTTTTAATTCAAGTTGATTCAACACCATTAAGTAATTTATGTGTTTTCTATATATCAAATTATATTTTACTAATCACACCCATAAATCTTAAAATCAGCCCCTCCCTCTTTGAGCATGCCTGCTATAAAACTATACCCTTAGAATTCTTACAGATGTATAGTACCCAGTATCTTGTAAATAGCTGTGCCACTGGTTGCCTCTGATCTACTTGGTCTAGGCTTTTGAGAGAGTCCACATATCAAATACACAGCCTATATATTAAGAAGACTCAGTCTGTGCTTTAAAAACTTCGAGACATACAATTAATTTGCCTCTCATATTAATTAACTAGTGATTTATCTGACTACACTTTACTAGGAGTGTACATAAACACCATTCCCACCACCAAAAGACTGTGTCCCATTCCACCCACCCACCCCCACCCCCACCCCCACCCCCACCTCCACCCCCCACTGGCCCAGGAAGCCGCATGTCTACCCCTTACCACAGGGTTTTTACTTTGGTGCCCTACTTTCAATTTAGTCAGATCCAGCTTTTAATTTCCCTTTCAGATCTTCTTTCTCAACTTCTGTTGATGAGTGGGATCATTCCATACTCATCTTTATCTTTCTGACTTAGCTCACTTAACATAATTCCCTAACAAAAAGACTTTTCAAAGTTAACCCAATTACCAAATAATGTGATGATAACATTAACTATCCATTGTCTTTTTGAACCCTAAGACAGCAAGAACCTCACATCTCCACTATAGAGCCAATATTTCTCCCAGTCCTGGAACCTTAGGATAGGGCCCACTTTCCCGCATGCCTCTCCCAATCCATATCAAATAATATTGCATCAGCCGATTGCAACCTAATCAATGCAACGAATGCCACCTCAACATGCTTCAGCTCAGACTTTAATTCCATCCCAGGTGGATCACTTTCTAACAAAGTCCCAAAACCTAGATATACACAAGGTTTTGTGAGAGAGAGCTTATGTTCACACGTATCCATAAACAAGTGCAAAATATATGCCTGAAAGGAGAAGTACACTAGAGTTTGCAGTGAGTACCCCCCAACACTTCCTCTCCACTATTCCAAGCTTTGGGTCCATGATTGCTCAACACTTTGTTTGGCTTTGTATGTTAACTCTCTTTTCAGTCACCAGGTGCCAGATGCCATCAGGATGCCAGCCAGGTTTCCCTGGACTGAAGACCCCACCAATGTGTCCTGGAGCTCTGTTTCCCCAGAGACCCACCCTACTAGGGAAGGAGAGAGGCAGACTGGGAGTATGGACCAACCAGTCAACGCCCATGTTCAGCGGGGAAGCAATTACAGGAGCCAGACCTTCCACCTTCTGCAACCAAGGACCCTGGGTCCATGCTCCCAGAGGGATAGAGAATGGGAAAGCTATCAGGGGAGGGGGTGGGATATGGAGACTGGCTGGTGGGAATTGTGTGGAGTTGTACCCCTTCTACCCTATGGTTTTGTTAATTTATGCTTTCTTAAATAAAAAATAAATTTAAAAAAAGAAAAAATAAGAATTCTTACAGATCATTTAATCTAGCAACCTACATATCCAAAAACAGTTAAGTGGCTGAGAAAGTTGTGGTATATATATATAATGAGATACTATTTAGCTATTAGTAATGATGAATTCATCTTCTTCACCTCATCTTGGATGGAGCTTGAAGGAATCATATTAAGTGAGATTACCAGGAAGAGAAGGATGATTATGGGATGATTTCACTCATAGACAGAGTTGAGAAATAAGAATAGACAAGAAGAAACTCAAAGTATAGCTTCAACTTGGTTTGGTCCATTACAAAGGACTATGGGGAGTTTTCAAGTTCCTGGTGCAGGATGTTGGAGGAGGACCTAGGCTGGGATTGAGAGTGTTTTGCAGGAAATTCAGAACTTTTACACATGCAAACAACAATTTTATTCATTATAAACCATTACTTTCCCCCAATTAAAAAAGTAAAAGCAAAACAAAACTCTCTTCCATATGCTATGCCTGAATTTTCACCTAGATGAATTTCCAAGTGATCAAGATTTGGACCCCTTTATAAAGTTCTTTGTCTATCCTGATTCGTTATTAGAGTAAATAGAGTTTTGAAACTGAAATTCTCTATTGTGGCCTATGATGAGTCTAAGAAGTGTGAACACATTAATACTGTATTACAAATGAACAAATCTTCATAGTGGTAAGCTTTGGTGTCAACATACCTTTTGAACCTGTGAATGAAAAGTTCTGTAGGGGCCAGGTGGTGGCTTATCTGTTTAAGCACACATCACAGTGTAATAGAAACCAGGTTTGAGCCTCCCAGTGCCCACCTGCAGAGGAAAAACTTTGTGAGTGGTGAAGCAGTACTCCAGGTGTCTCTGTCTCTCTCCTTATCACCTCCTTCCCTCTCAATTTCTGGCTATCTCTATCTAATAAATAAAGATAATGATTTTTTTTTAAAAAAGAAAAGTACTATAGCATAAATGGTTAGTTTTTCCCAAAATCAAATTTGGTGCCATGTTAGAAAAAAAATGAGGTCTTGGTAATAATTTATTAAAGGATTTGAAACATGTTTCTTTTCAATACTCCCAATGTTAATTCATGTTAAATAAGAATGTACCAGAACATAGTGTTTCTCCGCTCCTTAAAGAATGCCATATAAAAATTTAATCTGGTAAGTAAAAAGTGAAAATGTCATCACACTTCTAAAATTTGCTGTCAATATTTCACACCTGTTCAGAAAGCAGATAGATGTCTAAGTAGCAGCTTGATAACATTCCAAACTGCAACCCCTAATTAACTCACCTTTTGAATTATCAGCTATGCTCCATGGCGACCCAGGCAGCCTATTGGCAGGGAGCCTGACAACAAAATGCATGTTGAAAATACTAAGTAGGAGCAGGAATGCTATATTATTTGGCATAAATACTATCATCCACCTCTGTCAAAGGAATATGTTTTTCCACTTTGCTTGTTATCAATGATCTATTAGTTTTATGCTGTTGGATTCATCCCAATAAATTATGCTCTGATTTCTTAGCCCATGGGAAAAAAATAGTAATGTTATAATGCAGTGAATTCAGTATGGTGAGTTAATTAGATTAAAAGTCAGCAATATTTAAATGTTCTCAATCATCAGAGTCTGACATAATCCATGAAATTTGTATAGAAAAAGTCTATAGATCATACAGTTTGTATCCTGAAGTTAGAACCAATTTGAACATATTTGAGACTTGGAACAGAAAAAGCTCATGCCATATAAGAATTGAATAATGCAAGTATTTGAGAACTTTGTCTGTCTCTTTGTAAATGAATGAGGAAGCTCTGCTATAAATACAGAGTGAGAAAGTGGTGGTCATTAAAGTTTTATGAGGCTGATTATTTTAAACAGCTTGGAATGATAAAATCACTCACTTGAGGCTGCGAACATCATGTAAATCTTAGAGTAATAGTTTTTTCATCAAAAGTGACTAATTTTTTATCTTTTTCTAAGGAAAAAAACCTCTCATATTATTCAATCCATTAAAGATCTACTGTACTGAGTAACTTAATTATGAATATTGGAGATTCAAGCTTTATGTGCAAAATATGATAGTAACCAAATATTTACTTATATAAATGAACATGGACAGAATGGTAATATTGGAGAAAACCAGCAGTGTTCTATAAATCTGATGAATTCCTCTGATAGAAGAAGATATATTTTGATGTATTTTACAATAGATAAAACAACTATAAGACTATATTTTCATTTAATTCTCCTTTCACTTTGATATCTTTGATACTAGTAACAGTAACTGTTATTCTTGTTGTTGTTGCTATTTCTGTGTTCTGACTTCAGAAAAAGAAGAGACATTCCCTCCTTGACTAGTCTCAAAGGGAACAAATATTGAATTTATGGGAAAAAGTGGCCTTAACCTCATGCAAACAGGATACTGTGATCTGTGAAATATGAGTTAAGCATTTCCCTTTAATGAAAACTGAAAGGAGTTTTTGCTAGTGTGCATGTTTTCTTTGACTTCCTCAATCATAAACTCATATAGATGCTTCTGACCTCTGCTCGGAGGCTTTCACTCAAGAGGTCTCTGTCTCTGATGCATCAAATCTACAACTATGTGGTCTAAATCAGCTGCTTTGTACTGTGGCTGCCTGGCCCCATACCTGTCATTTCACATTGAAAAGATCTTTGCTTTGATCATTAAAGGACACGATTTGCTTAACACATTTTTTTTAAGAGCATAACAGGTATTTTGATGGCAGCATAATATTTTACTGCTAATAGGTCTGTATAATTTGAAATTTAAAAGCACCATAATTTATTGAGTTTTACTAATTTTCAGAAGGGGATTGAATGACTTTTCCCTCAAAGCCACAATGAGTTCTAAATCTTATGCCTTTAAGTGGCATTATACCGATGTTATGGTTTCTGAACCAAAGAATTTCTTTTTTCTGCTGACCTCTTGAGGTCATAGTGGTGGTTTGAAGTCTAAGCAGCAATTCTGTTCAAAGAGTAACTCACAGCAGGGTGTGTGCAGTAAGGGTATCCATGATTCCAGTCTTCACATACATTCTACTTTACTTTTTATAAAATTTGGTTCTGAGGTTACTACAAAGGCAACACCCTTAAAACACGTCATTTTCTATATCTCCCGGTACCAAAAACCCTATATAATGATATTGGAGATATATTACTAGAATTTTCATTGCCAAATGCCTTTAAAAAATACCCAGTGGAGTTCTTGATCCCTATGGTCTTTTGCGTTCCATCCATCCTTGAAAGGAGGTTCCATGGTATCACTGAAGAGTGAACAGGTGGGTGATGTGCCCTTCAAACCAGGGATCATCCCTTCTACTTGGGCCTTTTTCTGAGTTTAAGGAGAATACACAGGGGATGCATTTGTTTTGTGTGGCATTAAGAACATAGACTTTGGGCTTTGACTACCTGGGATAGATTTCTACCTCTATGGACTATTGGCTTAATAAATAAGAGAAAGTTTCTCAATCTCTAAATATCTCAGTATTTTTTGTGTGTGTGTGTGTGTTTGATGGCATATGTGTTACATGCATGTTATATGAATACAGTGAGTTAATATGTACAAAGATTATTGTCTGGTGCATTACATGGGTAATATATGTTTCAACATAACTATTCTTATCATCATGCAAATGTTTGCTATTAAGATTTCCCAGATATTGGAAGATAGATTTACTGCAATGGTTGGTTGGGTTCTTGATTATGGCAAGAATATATGCAATAAGGAAATGGAGAGGGAAGACTGTTTTATTTGTAAAAATATATTTTTGATAATATAGTTGGTCATCAAAATATTTGTATAAATCTTAGACATAGAAAATATAAAATGTTTAAGTGAAATTATTTTAACAAACATTCATGGTGTTCACTCTGCAAAAGATAACTGCTGTTGTAGGGGAGGCATAACAAGATGACTCAGGCAAAAATGTTTTCAATGAGCTTACAGAAAAGCAGGATGAGATGATATACAAAAACCAACCATAATACAAGGGAGACAAAGAATTCTATTTTACCTTGAAGCTGCAAACAACGGGGAGCGGGGGGGGGGGCAAAAATGGAGAGAGAACTTCTGACTGAGGTGTGAAAAAATGTTTTGAGGAAATAGCATTTATGATAGTGCATGAACACTGAATATAATTTAGTCATAAAGAGAAGGCATTTTTGGACACTGGTAAGAGAACTGAGAGGCTAGAAATATGATATTTGTACTTGAAACAACAATAATACTTTGCTAGAGCCAAGAATCTTTAATGAGAAATAAACTTGAAGCAGTGTGCTAAAATTATATCATGCGAAGCCTGAATGTTAAGGTATAGGTTTTTGTTTTGCTTGACCACCAACATAAATGTATTGCCTTAAACAACAACAACAAAATGTTCTGTAAGATACTACTATGAAAATGATCATCTTTGCTTCTAAGAATCCTAATCAGGAGACGTATAAACCCAAAATCATTCTCTTGGATACTATCTCTTCCAAGATCAATTAGAAATAAATCTTCCAATTGGTAATTTCATGTTTCCGTAAGGTTGGAGAGAGAGAGAAGGAGGGAAGGAAGGAGGGAGGGAGAGAGGGAGGGAAGGAGGGAGGGAGGGAAAGAGGGAGGGAGAGAGAGAGAGAGAGAGAGAGAAAGGGATGGGGATTACATAGCCTGTCTTTAAGTCTGCTGGTTCATTCCTTGCCCTCCAGTTGGCTGTATCATCTGAAGTCACCATGATTCCCTATCATCTATTTCTTTCCAAATATTGAAGCCTTGACATTATCTTGCATCTCTTATTTTTCTTGTCTTAATTTTAAACCCTTAGAGTTATAACTTGTCCTGAATCCATTACACAAGGTGCACATCACTAGACCTGTTTCAAATACATAAATACCTGACTTTATGATGCCCAGTCCTTCCAAACAAAAACAGCAACTGGGTCTACTTATTTGCATAGGAAGTGTTTTCTGTGAGCTCTTAGTCACTTATTTCTTTTTCTCGTCAGTATTTTGTATGGAACCAGGAAAGTAACTAGTTTGGATAGTATACCACTTTGCCATATATGTGATCCAAATTCAAGATTGGAGCTTGTTGTATTGAAGGAAGCTTTAGTACTCTGGTTCTCTTCCACTCCCACCTCCCTGCTGCTTGGTCTCTACCTAACAAAAGTCAGCCTGGAATTGTGATGCCCCAGAAATAACCAAAAATAAACAAATAAATAATTCTGTGGAGCCATGGTCTAAGTCACTCAGTAGGACGCATGTCTTGCCATGTGCAATACCTTGGTTTCCAAAGCCAGAACAGCTTGAGAACACAAAGACACCTGGAAAGGTTTTGTAGCTGGATGGTGGAATGGTGCAGTGCCACTTCTCCTCCTCTGCCTTTCAATCTGTTTGAAGAGAAAAAAAAAAACAACCCTCTTCCTTAAAACAAGTGTGAAAATATTAGAAAATGGGGGGGGCAGAAAAAGAATTTTGCATAACTTCTTTAGGAAAATAATTATAGAATTATAAAATAAACAGATGAATGAGTGTTGTATGCTTTACCTTGGGTTGTTCTAGCTCTCCCCCGCCAAGAAAATTGGATCAGTCCTGCTAATTTCGCGGGCCCGCTTGGCCCCACCCCAAGGAACCCCGAGAGGGTTCCAGAGTTCCAGAGTTCGAGAGTTGGAGAGTTGCAGAGTTACAGAGAGTGCTTGATATGTAAAACTCTCGATTACCTTCTCTATTAGAAATGTTAGATCGCACAATGGCTATGCTAATTATTCTCATGCCTGAGGTTTCCTTTCCTGTGCACACCTAGGGTGTGACTCCATCTTGAATGGGTGTAACAAAAAGTTAAAAAGACGTTGTTGATATGTAAAAGTCTCAAATTCCTTCTCTATTAAAAACGTTAGATTGCACTATGGTTATGCTAATAAGTTTTGTTTCATAGTAAGTATTGCAGTCAGCTGCCTTTGGGACTCTAGGCCATTCCCCACCCCCATGCAAATGCCTGTCGAGGCAAGTACACCCCCCAGAGGCAAGAAATGTTTTTTTTTTAAGCTGATAAAGTTTTGCCCACAGAGGCAAAACATGGCCCCCTCAGGCCTTCCCTTGGCAGCACACTGGTTCTTGTTACTTGCTTACATGTTTCTCCATGTTTGTGCCAGTTTCTTTTTTTAAAAATGCCTGTACGATATAGGTTTCTGTTCACCCCACACCCTTGATACTGTAGTCATATAGTTAAAAAGAAAAGGGGGAATTGTTGTATGCTTTACATTGGGTTGTTCTAGCTCTCCCCCGCCAAGAAAATTGGATCAGTCCTGCTAATTTTGCGGGCTCACTTGGCCCCGCCCCAAGGAACCCTGGGAGAGTTCCAGAGTTGCAGAGTTAGAGAGTTGGAGAGTTGCAGAGTTAGAGAGTGTTTGGTGCCGTTGCGGGGGAAAGAGGCAGCAGAGTTCTGTTTGGTGATTAGTTTGTCTTAGTTTATGAATTGTTGTTCCTGAATAAAGAAATACAGCTTCCCTGCCCAGCCGTATGTCTCTGGTCGTCTCTGTTACCCGCCCGTGAAGCTAGCCCGGCCAGCTGGAGCCTCCGAATTTTAACAACAAATGAGAAAATCCTATAATAATGCAAACCATTTAGAAGATTCTTAAAGATGCACAGCAAGTAAGATTTACCTGGGTCTTAAGAAAGATGTCAATGGCAGAGGAAGAGGAAACAGGAGATGGTGCAGAGGAACATGTACCAGGATTCACCACCCAGGGACATTGCAAAAGAAACTAAAAAAAAAAAAAAATGCATGAACTTCTGGGCTTGCATAATCAGGATAGAAAGTTGTGTTATTAACCAAATAATATATGGTTAATAAACTATTAACCAAATAATATATGGTTAATAAACTATTAACCAAATAGTAAATGGTGTAGTTCTTGGAAGAAAAAAAATAGTTCGTCTTTGAAAATATTCAAATATCTGGTGAATAACTAGATAGTCAACAAAATTAAACTGTAGGAATTGATTATTTTTAACTTCAGAAGGATAGTTTGAAAGTATAAATTTTAAAATAATTTGAGATACTAGCTTATGTTAATAATGCTATTAAAGACTAAATATAATTAATTAAAAATGACTCCCACTCCTATTTTATATTCTCTTGTCTTCAGCAATATTTCAATTGGCCATAGAACTTTCTCTTGGGGGGACCCTATTCCTGAAAGGTTTAGGCTATTAGAAATTCCAGCTGAAGTAGATTATAATTTTATTTGAATGTTAATCACAGGGGATCAGAAAAGCCCTAAGGGTATCCCTATACTCAAGACACACCCTTCCTTGACTCATTTCTGGAGTAGAATTTCAATTTCTTGCTGGTTATCAGTGTCATTTGCCCCTGCCAGAAGAGAAGCACACATTATTTCCTGTCATTCAGAGGCGTGAAGAGTCCAAAATGGATAACTGACTTTCTCAGTGTCCAGTTCAATGGAACTTTTTAATTATCTCCTGATGGAAAGTCTCCCCTTTCTTATTCTCTCTCTCTCTCTCTCCTTCTCTCTCTTTCCTCTACTCTCTCTCTCTCTCTCTCTAAACTATTAAACTAGATGGCAAAGCATAATGTGTGGACAGAAAGAAAAATACTTCCTTTTTTTTCTACCAGAGTTATAGGTGGGGTTTGATGCCTGTATTATAAATCCACACAATACTGTATGGAATACCGTAGGTGAGGCATTCTATATAGTTGTGGAGGGTAGAGATGTCTGTTTTTAGAGTACATGTCTTTTCTAATAAAGACAAAATGCTGAATTTTCTATGATGGCAGTGGTCCAATGGAATCAACCTACTACCCAGAAATTGATCACCCATGGTAAGAGCAAGACTATGTTGATTAGGTCTCTATAACTGATATGATGTATGATGTACACTCAGACATTTTTGAAATGCAAATTTCATATACCACCTTAAATATGACTTTGAAAAGGTAATTTCTAAATTTTTATTGTTCCCGGAGGATTTATATGCTTTCTAATTTTAAATTATATACTGAGAGAAGTATGTTTACTCTTCCGGAACATTAAACACTTTAGTACCCTTCATCAGAAAATAATTGGGTATCTTTTTAAGAACACACACACACACACACACACACACACACACACACACACACACACACCCTCATCAAAATAGAGAAATTCTAATGGGTTATTTTACAAGTAAGTGAATAAATGGATTAATGTGACTTTTTTGTTGTTAGAGCTTCACAAACCTAAGGCTTATTTATTTTCAGATAGAGAATGACAAAGATAAAAAAAGGACATGACAGCTCCAAAGCTTCCCTCAGAAGGGTGGGGAACAGGCTCAAACTTGGGTTACATGCATGACAAGGCAGGCTCCTCCTAAGTGAGCTATTTTTACTGGCCCTGAACATGCCCTTCAGACACTGCATTGACAAAGAACACAGGTACTTCTCTTGAGATGAAAGTCCATTGGGGAATATTCGAACAGAGTGGTACATAGAGAATTTGCATATCCAAAATTAAGAATACCTTTACTGTGACAACTGGGCTGGAACAATCTCAGGCACTAACATCTGATTCCTTCTTGTGTTCTTTATCAGATGGTTTTTCGTACAGAGTTCTAAAGAACCGCACTCATGTGGAGGTTTGTTTAAGTAACTCTATGTCGCGGACCAGGTGGTGGCACACCTGGTAGAGTGCACACATTACAGTGAGCAAGAACCCAGATTCAAGGCCTTGGTCCCCACCTATTGGGAAGGGGTGGGGGAATCTTATGAACTGTGAAAAAGTACTGCAGGTATCTATTTCTCTCCCTCCTTCTCTCCTCCTTGTCTCCCAATTTCTGTCTCTATCCCAATAAGAAAATAAATAAACAAAGAAAAAGGTTAAGTCTGTGACCTTGTTTAAGCTATGCAATGTCTTAAAATTTGAAAAGACTTGGTCATGTTTTGATCACTGCTGGCTTTTAATTAACTGGTATGAGTTGAAAGGAGAGTGGGAACTTCACACTAATTAAAAAAAAATTCACTCCAAGTACTTGTAATAATCTAGAAAAAAAAATGTGTCAATTCTTTCTCTGTTCTTTCAGATAGTCATACATCTTTAAATAGCCTAGACTCTAGTAAAAGATAGATATTTTATTTTTTATTTGTAAAATAACATTGCCAGACATCAGGGAATAAGCATGAGAATTCATCTAAAGATATGAATACATGGTGCATACCTCCTGTCACTAGCACCGTGTTCCTTCTGAATCTGAACAGTCTGGAAAATGTTTTCAAGCAAAGAATTCTTTTTTACTAGTCCTTTTTCCCACACCACGTTATATTTCAGTTTTGAAGCTCATTTGGAGTTGGAGCTGGAAATGATTATAATTAATTTACATATCTTATGAAAGAGAGCACAAGAAAATAAAAAAAAATGACCCCACATGAGAGAATATTTAAAAAATCTCTTCCTGGGGACACTTTGGGGGTTTTGGAGCATGACTGAGGACGGTTCTTTCTCAGTGTCACTCACCAGTCATTCTGTGATCCCCAGCTGGTCTTCATCATGTTGTAGAGTGAGTATCCTTTAGTGACATCTTTAAACAAACTCCTAAAGGCTACTTAAGAAATGACAGTTTCAACAAATGTCAAAGCTACATTTCAAGGTACTCTATGCTAAGCAGCCCTAAATTAAGTTGTGGATTTTACTGACACCTGTATTCATAATAAAAAAAATTACATTTATCTCAGGAATACTTGTTTATTTAAATAATCTGTACTGACAACTTTTCTTCTTATTTTCAAATCTCTAAGTTTTAAAAGCTAATGAAACTATCTCTACAATAATGTTAACTAGTTCCTAGGGAAAATAATGATGCCAAAATAATTTAGATGAGCATGATGAGTACAATCTAAACTTTATGGGAAGTATTTGATTTTACTTTTTCTTCTAGAAATGTTTTCATTGCTTTGATGAACAAAAATATTTGGAATTAAAAAAATACATGAAATAGTTATTTAGAAACTATTGTGTTGCTATTGACTAGCTATATTATGCAATAATTTACCAGATGCATATACATGTTTTTTAAATGATTTGTTGTTGATAATGACAATTCCAAGCCATTTATGTATGGCTATGATATTCCATGTACTAAATGATTTATATGTTTGAGTTCTCAACACTTGATTATGCCTATTTTTAGATGAAAAAATGGAAAATTATGTAACTTTTCCTGAGTAACTGATGGAACTGAGATTCTCTCTAATGTGTTCTGGATACAGATCTGCACTTTTATCTACTATAGGTTTGCTTTCAAACTTTAGAGCTATGATCTTTGCAGGCAATCTTTGACCTCAATGACAATAGCCTACTTATATAGAATCTGAGAATGGGAAAGAAGAAATTTGATACAAAAAAATTGGCCCCAAACCTACAGGCACTCTATTCTATAAAGAAAACCTTGTTAGTCTTATACAGAGGTTGCATATCTACTCTCAAAGCAGTTATATATTTTGGTGAATCACTCAAATCACAAATGCCCTGTTTTGATCCAGATGTAATATATCTAGTAGGTCAAAATGTTATAAAAAATATCAAGCAAACCTGTTGTCACTCTCTGAATAACTTAGTAATTTATCAAAACATTACTTACTGATTTTTCCTGACAACAGGAAATATAAAAAGAAATTAAAAGATGTTATCAACACACGTCCATATATTTGTCATTTTAATTCAGATAACATTAAATAATTTTCGGGGGTGGGGCTGGCGGTAGCACAGCGGGTTAAGTGCATGTGGCGCGGAACACTAGGACTGGCCTAAGGCTCCCAGTTCAAGCACTGGGATCGCCACCTGCAGGGGCATCGCTTCACAGGTGGAGAAGCAGGTCTGTAGGTGTCTATCTTTCTGTCCCCCTCTCTGTCATCCCCTATCCAACAACAACAGCAACCACAGTAACAGCAGTAAAACCATAACAACAATGATAAACAACAAGGGCAACAAAAGGGGGGAAAATGGCCTCCAGGAGCAGTGGATTTGTCGTGCAGATACCGAGCCCCAGTAATAACCCTGGAGGGAACCCACCTGTATATCCACCTGCATATCAGATTTCAGGCTCAGGGAAAAAACAAAACAAAACAAAACAAAACTAGTACGGTCATAGGTCCTTTGGAATAGAACCAAAACAGGCCTACTAGCTATCTACAAAAAGGAGACCCCTCAACTCTTCATCTGCACTATTTCAGCCTTTAGGTTTGTGATCAGTCAACAACTTGTTTCGCTTTATATGTTAACTCTCTTTTCAGCCACCAGGTTCCAGATGCTACCATTATGCCAACCAGACTTCCCTGGACAGATAACCACACCAATGTGACCTGGAGCCCCACTTCCCCAAAACCCCGCCCCACTATAGAAAGAGAGAGATAGGCTGAGAGTAAGGATGGACCTGTCAACACCCATGTTCAGCAGGGAAGCAATTACAGAAGCCAGACCTTCCAGCTTCTACATCCCATAATGACCCTGGGTCCATATTCCCAGAGGGATAAAGAATAGGAAAGCTATCAGGGGAGGGAATGGGATATGAAGTTCTGATGGTGGGAAGTATGTGGAGTTGTACCCCTCTTATCCTATGATTTTGTCAATGTTTCCTTTTTATAAATAAAAAAAAACAAAAAAAACCCACATTAAATCATTTTCTTCATTTTAAGCAAACCTGAAACTGCATGTCATGTCCACTAGATAATCCAAAGCGTAACTGAGTGGTACAATGACCATTAAGGTCATAGACAATGAAATTTGGCAAGGGAAGTACAAATTATACTAAATCCTAATGTAGCTCGGTGTAAATGGACATATTTCTAACATTCCTAGGTCATATATTCTGTTTTTCCTGAAGAAGTATTTAGTGTTCTGCCTTGGATGCCTGATAGATCCTCTTAACTTCAGGAGAATTTAGGGAATCTATTTTTATTAGGAAGATCTATAATTGAGAACTTCTTGTCAGAGATTCTCACATAGCTAACAATTTCTAGATCCAGACCAATTCTGGTACATTGAGTTTTAGGGAAATGGATTAACTCAAGGGCCAAACTTCCCTGTGTCATATAGCTCAAAGTTCTAGGAAATGAAAAGTTGAAGACCAATTCAAACTTAAATTATTTATACATTAAGAAATCAACCCCACAGTCTATATTGTGGAGTAGAAAGATGTCCTTTTTACAAGTTTTCCTTTATAAAATTTAGTTTCTGAATAGAATAATTATATTTTCTTTTTATATGCCTCAGACAAAGCATCACAAAAAATGCTTACAATGAATCTTACATTTCGCAGATGATTTGGGCTAACTGATTACAATTTTTTTCAACAATAGTTTTACATTTTGATATGTTTATTTATTATAACCCATATAACTTTAAAGTATTGTCTCATAGGAGTTTTAAATCTCGATTCCTGAAGTGTTCAATCTTTCTATGTCTATTTTACATAATTGCAAGCACCTTGTTAAAAAACATGTCCAAAAAATTAAAAGATAGGCTGTCTTGGAACAATTTCATACCACACCAGATTGCAAACAAAGCCATCCTTGTACCAAGGTACATTGGTAATTTCTGAATATGAATGTCGTTAAAGGGAAAGTTGAATTCTCAAGATTGGGTATACAGCTTGCTTTAGTGTTAATGGCACTTGTATGTTCACACTGTTGTAGAAACAGACTTCTGTTCATTTATTGCTTTCAGTATGAAACATTTTTACCAATCAATTAAAAAATAATTTGTATTATACCTGCTTTGACATAATTCTTTAAATGGAAATGCACTGTATAAAGCATACATTGTTTTTTTTAAAGAGAACATGATTTACATGTAAAAAGCTCCATGCTGATAATTTAAACACCAAAATAGAGCAGATTTTTCTTTTTGATTACAATGATTTTGTGATCGCTTTCCAAAAAGGAAAGCAACAGGGATGAACAGTAATGTTTAATATTTAGAGACTGCCAAAGCATTGACTATGTATTCTCATTGTTTACAGTCTAGAAAAATGCATGTGCACGATAGTGATTCTGTTATTATAGTTTACCCCTATTTTTACTTAGATCTGGAACATACATGTAATGGATTTTAAAACAATTTTAAAATTTAACTTGCTAACAACTATGAGAAAATGTGCCCAGTATATATATGCAGTATATAATTCCTTTTGTAGCTTAGAATGGTCATGTGATATTTCTTGTAGGTATAGTAGATAAAATAAAGTTGTGAAAGCCTTGACAATAATCTTTTGTTTTTGTTCACTTGTTACATATCTTTAGCTTATATTTGAAAGAGTCCTTTTCTATTAATTCATATAATTTACTCTTCAAAAAGTTTAAATTGCTTTTATGGTCAGTTCCCATGTTATTAATATTTTCAATTAAAAATATTAGATTCTTATGAAAGAAAAAACCCAATATAATATTATAAGAAGTAAACTTAAAAGCTATGAACTATTGAGGGTTATAAGACACATATATTATAATTACCAATGAATTCTGCAGAGTTCAATTTCTTTCCTACTTTTCTACACTTCAAACATAATTTTTGAAATAAAATTTATATGTATATGGTAGTGGATCAATGAGATCTATTAAAAATCTGGTATATAAAGCTTACAAAATACTAATAAAATCCTATACTAAATCAAATATGAATTATAAATAATTTCATAAAGTTGTATCATAAAGTTGTTATTGAAATATTTTTCTTTTACATCTCCAAGTTTATCCCTTGGACCAAGTACCTACATAAAGATCCCGCTGCACCTTGTAGCCTTTTCTCCCCAATCCCATTTTTTTTTCTTGATATAGGGTGAAACAGAGAGAAAAAATAGATATATAAAGAGAAACAGAGAAGAGAGACACCTGGAGCATTGTCTCATCACTTGTGAGGCTTCTCCTCTTGCAGGTGAGATTTGCAGTCTTGAATCTAGATCTTCACACGTTTATCACCATAAGGCCCCTGTGAGATCTTTTTGATTCAGCAATATTAAAATTATTTTGCCATAATGTACAACCTCCATAATTTTTCTTTTTTAAGGTTTTTCTATTTTTTAATTATTTTTTTTTTAGTATTGTATTGTTGGATAGAGACAGAAATCGAGAAGGAAGGGGGAAATAGAGAGGAGTAGAGATAGAGAGACATTTATAATACTGCTTCACCACTTGCAAATTTTTCCATCTGCAGGTGGAGACTGGGTCCTGGATGCAGGCCATGTGCAGTGTAACATGTGCACTCAACCAGGTGCACAACCATTCAGCCCCTTATACCTTTTCCATAATTATATCACCATTAATTTTTACATCACAAACAAAGCCTTGAACACATATGATCCCATAACTTTTGAGATGAATATATATATATATTCATATATATATATGAATATATATATATTTTGAGATGAATATATATATATATATATATATATATATATATATATATATATATATATATCCATCCCTGTGGGAACATATGGCAGAGAAATGCACCACTTTACTACTAGTGGAATTTACTCCATGCTGCGGTGCTCACTTGTGGTGGTATGGCTCAAAGCTAGGGCTTTGCACATGGTAAGACATATACCCTATGGGTTGAGTACTTCTCTGGTTCCATTCTTCTTCTAGCGTTTGCCCTTCTTCCGTAGCCAGTCAACAGCATCAGGTTGAGCCTGATGTAAAGTTTTGAGACCTCCTTTGAATCTGGAGAGGTGGCAGTCGTTGACTATGTGGGTCATAGTCTGTAGCTGCAGGGGCAGTTCGGGTCATCTCTGGCTCCCCAGCGATGGAGCATAGCGGTGCACCAGCCATGGCCTGTTCTATAGCGATTGAGGAGGGCCCAATCATAACATGCTAGGTCAAAGCCGGGTTGACGCTTGCAGGGATCTGTGATGAGGTGTTTGTTCTTTACCTCAGCTGACTGCCAACTCTGTTTCCAAGAGTCTGGAATAGAGAAGAATCTGGTCCCATGATTCTGTTTTCATTCAATCAAGAAGGCTACACTGTGTGAATTCTTCCAGAGTTTGCAAGATGGTTAATTTAGTCTTTCGTTCAAGCAGTTGTTAACAAATATTGTTAGTGTTTTTTATCTGCTATAATAAAGTTCATTAAAAAACAACTATATAAACTATGGAACACTCAGCAAAATCCAAGATTGAATGTTTTCAAAAGGTTGCTCAAGGATTGTTCAATCCATATTGATGGATTCTTACTGAGCTACTGATCTTTAAATATTGTTTTCTAGGTATTCTGGGGTATTTTTCTGTGGATAAGGATAAAGTTTGATAAATATATATAAACACACTTTGTATAGAGAATTGATGAGTAATGAAATAGCAGTAGAATATTTGTCATATCCCCTAATATTTAAGCCTTAAATATGGCTACATTAAAAAAGTTGTTTTACATTTTTATGAAGACTTAACATATATATATATATGTATATATATATATATATATATAATTTGGTACAATAAAATTTTAGTTTAAGATGTTAATAAATTCTGGTAAAAATAAAAAATCAATTAGTTGCAAAAGATATTCATAAATTTGATAAGACAATTCTTACTGAAAACTCTGTGGACATTTAGACATTAGCAATGTTTTGTTTGTTTGTTTCCTCATTTCTATAATGCTTGCTATTCTTCTTGGCTTTAACACTTTCC
The DNA here is from genome assembly GCF_950295315.1 of Erinaceus europaeus. NCBI lineage: Eukaryota > Metazoa > Chordata > Mammalia > Eulipotyphla > Erinaceidae > Erinaceus > Erinaceus europaeus. Next base: position 13,398,601 of record NC_080172.1, read on the forward strand.
TTATTATTATAAACAACTTGGCCAAAATACATAAATTCATTCTATAGCAGCTGAAGGGAAAGCACACATAATCATTATTATAACTTTAAAACAAGAGTTTTAAGACATTCTACTTATTCATAGGTGTTGAAAATGAGAACAATTAAGATCTTTCTCTGAATATTTTTTCCACAATGGCTTTGAGACTATGTGATTCTACCATATCTAGTGGACACTTCTCTGGTTCCCAGGTGAAGGTAGTGGAGGGAGGGAGGGAAAAAGGAAAATAGAAAGAGAGAGGTAGAGAGAGAGAGATTATAGACTGTTCCACCACTTGTGAAGCTTCCCTTTGCATGACACTTTTTCGTGGTGTCTGGGGGCTCAAACATGAATCCGTGAGTATTGTGAAATATGTTTTCTACCTAGTGTGCAATTTCCTGCTCTGCTCACTGAATCTTAAAATACAGAGATTATTATTTATGACTGTTATGTGTAATTTCAACAATTTATCACAGCATTTAGAGGAGAGATGACATATCAGCAAATTAATTTCATTTTAGATCTCATCATAGCAAAGAAAGTAGTATTGCGAGAATAGCTTCACAATAACTAGAAAAAATATTGGACAAGTTCCTTTCTGCCTTGCAAACTTACAGTTTAACTCAGTTTTATGTGATTCAAAGAGGAAAAAAATAAATAATAAAGGAAAGAAAAAAGGAAAGGAATAAGGAAAGAAAGAAAGAAAGAAAGAAAGGAAGGAAGGAAAGAAGGAAGGAAGGAAGGAAGGAAGGAAGGAAGGAAGGAAGGAAGGAAGAGAGAAAGAAGGAAAAGCCTAAAACCCTCAGGGTAATTTTAGCTTGCTGATCATAGTTTTCACTGCAGAGTGGTAGAAGGGTGTGGGGCCTGGGGTTGGCTAGCATCTTGTGGTTGCCTTTACCACAGACAGCTTGGGGGGCAGTGATGGGCAGAGCAGGAACATACACAGACCCTGGAGGTATGCCAGTCATGGCCATTAATTAACTTGGATGACTGCTTTTTTTGAATTTGTGAGGTACAAGTACTTTGTTTCCAAGAAAATAAAAACTTCAGAATAAAACCTGCTGATTTCCAATCAGACTTTTAAGTATTCACAATTAAGGGGAAATTCACATCTGTCAGGGCTGGGGGAAGGGAGGAAGGATGACATTTTCCTTAACAAAAAATAAAATAAAATAAACAAGAAATAAATAGCTTTATCTACTCATTTACTTATTTATTTTTATTAATAAGAGAGTGAGAGTCAACACCTCTCCAGCTGAGGCAGTGTTAGGAGTTCAACTCAAAAACTTCTGCATGGAAATCTACACTTAACCCACTGAGCCACCTCCCCAGCTCTGAAAGAAGCTCTTTTCTAAAAATTGAAAGGTGTTTTTTGGCCTGACCACACTTTGACATTAAGTACATCTCTTCTTTTTGAACTCACATGTTTGTTGGTATGTGTGTTTTCACTTTTCTTGAATATAGCTTAAAATTTCTGGAAAAAAAAAAACCTAAGAAATACCAACTAGTGAAACTTCATTGCATAGTAAATACCACAATACGCTAGTTCAGAATGACCAAAAAGAGATGTGAAATAATTTAACCTCTGGCCTTCAACAAAATGAGTGGAAATTATCTCATAAGAAAACAGATGTATTATCAGATGATTTGGAAACACACAGGATTATTGATTTTCTGACTAATCTCTTAATGTGGGTAAAGGAGGTGAAGTGTTGATCATGCTGACTGTTGTTTCTGTTAATCACTGAAGACACATTTTCCAGAGGTGACAACAAAATCATCTGGAAGAAAAAAGGAGAGGATGGTCTTACTTTACGGAAACAAAACTGTTGTTGGTGTTAAAAATGATAGAACAGGATTTAATACTTCTGATGGAAGGAATTGCCTGGTAGTATTGTCTTTGCATGTATTACTGCTTATATGTGGAAAATTTTTAAAAATTTTGTTATTATCTTTATTTATTTATTGGATATAGACTGTCAGAAATAGAGAGGGAAGGGAGAGATAGAGAGTGAGAGACAGAGAGACAGCTGCAGCACTGCTTCACCACTTGTGAAGCTTTCCCCCTGCAGGTGGGGACTGGGGGCTTGAGCCCAGGTCCTTGCACATTGTAACATGTGAGCTCAACCAGGTGCACCACCACCCAGTCTTGGAAAATATCTATTACTGTTGATAGACACACTAACTAGAATATGAAAAAAAAATTCAAGAAATCTAAATTATCTTATTATTGATTATTTGGTGTGACTCTTGATACTTGAAATAAGCAATACTTGTTCTCTTTTTTATTTGTTTGCCTTGGTTTCTACAAAGAGATTAACAAGCAGAGAGTGAAATAAAACACAGTACCAAAGTTTTCTTCAGTGAACTTAAGGCCAGACTCTGACCTGGGTAGTCTACATGGCAAAGCAACATATACCACCCAAGTGAGCTATTTTATTGACCCATGTTGTTGGACTAGCAACGCAAGACAGATGATCCAGGAACCAAGCTCCTGGTGGCAAAGCAATTCAAATCTTTATTCGTCCGATGGCCCAGGGTTGGGTGGTAGCACACCTGGTTAAGCCACATGGTGCAAACTGCAATGGCCAGCGTCAGCCTCCTGGCCTGCACATACACCCTCCTCCAGGTTGGAACACGGAAGAGACAAGTCGGAAATGGAAGTGGCTTGACAATACCATACATGGTTAGGAAAGGGGCGGAGAAAGGTGAAAAAGGTAGGAACTTCCTTAGCAACTGTTATTAGGGGTTTGACTGGTAGGATTAATAATACCCTTTGGGGAATTAGGAAGGAGACCTTTAGTCATTTGTAAGACAAAGCAGAAGATTGATATATAGATAATAAAAGGGCAAGCCATAGTATCAAGGAATGCTGGGCGGAGCAGGGGGAGCTGGCTTAATGTTTTGAGGAATGCGGGCTCCTGGAGGCAGAAAATTGCAGGGTGCTTGGTGAGGCAGGGAGTCTGATAAGATGAGGCAAACTTTTGGGGTTCCCGTGTCCCCCTTGCTCAACCTTTCAGTAGAGAGAGAGAGAGACTAATAGGATAGACACACCCCTCAGATCAAACCCTGCCAGGCTCTACTATATCCTCACAATTTCCCTACACTATGTAAAACTCATTTTTACTTTGTTGAACAACTCACAGTGGGGTAAAATAGAGCTCTGTTTCTTCTTACTTGAGATAGAATTTTAAAATACCAAAGATGAGAAAATATTTGATTATCATATAATTTAGATAGAGGAAGGAATTTAAGGATAAAATAGAGCACACTAGGGGAATATTTCTTATACTGGGAGGGTTGTATTTGACAAACACCAGTGGGAATTAAAAAAAAAAAAGGGAGTGATGTAGAACGTGCTTCTGGAGGCTGTGATATAGGAAAGGGAGAGACTATTTGAGGGGGGGAGAAGAATTGATGGTGAGAATTTCAAAGATTAATTTTGTTATGAATAAAGACATAGCAGCTCTTAAATGTGAATTCAGTTGCTATTTAGTCAATGCATTTTGTTTAAAATTTCCTGTGCACAAAGGGATTCACAAATAACTTTATCCATACATGATGTAAACAGACTTTATGACTTGGCAGAACTCATCCTTTTGAATGGAAATACATATTTATATGTATTTCAGTGTATATAATTGTAAGGATATGAATGAAGTAAAAGTTTATCAGATTGGGTGGTTTGAGAGAAGTGTGTGCTTTTCAGGCAGCAGATAAAGTAGAGTTGTGTACTCCACATTTCCAGTACTGGGTACGCAAGCATAGAGATGGAGGGGCAGTACAAGGGGCTATGTTTATACACCCTGCAAAGAGGTAAATGCAAAATTGCTATATGTGACAGTCCTCACTGATGAGTTGTTTCCATTGACCCTAAAGGCAGTGCAAAACCACTTGTGATTTTACCTGTGAGTGACATGATCAGAATTTTGTTTAGGGGTGGGGGCCATAACATAATGGTTATGCGAACCGACTCTCTCATACCTGAGGCTCCCAGGTGCCAGGTTCAATCCCCTACACCACCATATGTCAGAGCTGAGCAGTGCTCTGTCAATAAAATAAAATAAAATAAAATTAAATTAAAATTTTTTAAAATAATTTTATTTCAGGAATATCAATCCTATAGTAGCTCAGAATATAGGTAAGGGGGAGTGGGGTAATAGTGCAGCAGGTTAAACACAGGTGGCGCAAAGCACAAGGACTAGAGTAAGGAACCATGTTCAAGTTCCCGGCTCCCCACCTGCAGGGGAATCACTTCACAAGCAGTGAAGCAGGTCTTCAGGTGTCTGTCTTTCTCTTCCCCTCTCTGTCTTCTCCCCATCTCTGCATTTCTATCAGTCCTATTCAACAATGATGACATCAATAACAACAACAATAATAACTATAACAATAAAACAACAAGGGCAACAAAAGGAACAAATAAATATTTTTTAAAAAGAGTATAGGTAAAGATCAGAAAGAGAAAATTGTGACAAGATATTAGGAAAGATGTTGAGCATCTTTACTAGGCTGAATGGAGAGGTGTTTAAAAAAAACAAAAGGGTGACATTTTGCTGATGGATGCGAAGATTCAATGATTATTTACAGAATATTGCTGAAAGAATACCCACTAGATGGGTCCAAAGTTTCTAGCATGAGAATTTGGTAGCAAACACTGAATAACTTCTTTTGTCCAAAAGGAGTAAATCTAAATCCTCTTTGAATATGTATACCTTTATTATCTTATTCCTTAATTTTCCCCATTATTAAATATTGAGGATGTTCCGGAGGTGTATATATTCTTAGGGTAAATTATATAGACACATATGTAAACTATCTGGAAAACACTAGTGAGAAGTTATTGAAACTACAGTGTAGCTTATCATTTACCTGTAAATCACTCACTTCTTTTGTCCTCTTTGTGTCTCTCTTGCTCTTCCTCCTCCCAGTCTCCTTTCTTTTTCTAGGAGATACAATGAGAGTTTGTTTAGCCACATGGATGACACTGAGACTTGGTATCCACACAACTCCACTTTTCCCAATGATCATGAATACCCCCACTGTATTTATAAAGGTAGAGACAGGGGATGGGTAGTGACACATCTGGTTGAGCACACATGTTACAATGCACAAGGACCCAGGTTCAAGCCCCCAGTCTCCATCTGCAGGGAGAAAGCTTCACAAGTGGTGAACCAGGGCTTCAGATGTCTCTTTGTCTTTCTCCTTCTCTGTCACCCCTCCTCTCAATTTCTGGCTGTCTCTATCAAATAAAGAAAGATACTTTTTTTAAAAAGAAAGCTATCAGTTAGAAAAAAATAGTGAGAGACAAAGAAAGGTAAAGAAGAAAGGAAGAAGAGAGAGAGAGAAAGAGAAGAGAGACATTTGCATCATTGTCCCATACCTTATGAAGCTTCTTTACAGGTGGGAGTCTGGGGCTTGAACCTGAGTCCTCATCCATAGCAATGTGTGTGCTCTACTGGGACAGCTATCAAACTATGAGTTTTTAGTGGTCTGATGCCTTTTATGTAAAGATAAAATGAATGTTTCTTGTTAAGAATCTTTAGATACCTTATTTGTGCTTAAAATGCTTTCAGGAGAATAGGGTTGCACAAACCTAATATTATTCCATTACAGATTATGAGTCAACAGGGTAGAATGTATTCTATAATTTATGACTTCCTGTGACTATTACAACAAGTCTCCCAGGTCAGGGTTTGGTGGAGGAGTGTGGGAATTTTCCCTGCATTTAGCATAGAAGCAGATGATTTTTTAGCCCCAAGTTATCAGTTCAAAATGAATGAGAGTCATGTGCTACTCATTCTGGGAAGTATGGACAGTGGTTTGATGAATTATTATAGCTTTGGATAATTTGAGAAAAATACTTTACCTGGGTAACACTGTGTGCATGACAGAGAGTAAAAATAATGATGTTTTACATAAAGGAAAGATAGTTTAATAAACATGAGGTTTATTGATGGAAAATTCTTTTGCCTAAGTCTGTATCTAAATGTCATCATGCCATGACAGATCTAGGAGAGGGGGCACCAATTTGTAATCATGTAGTTCTAGGAAAGGCAAAAGTAAATAAAAGGAAAAGAAAATCAAGTAGCCTAACAAGTTCATTTACTAACTGCAGATTTTCACAGGAAGTCGAAATGTTCTGATCAATGTTATAAATATAATGTCAACTTTCTAGGAAGGATACACACACATGTATATCTGTATACAACATGAGCATATATTTTCTTACTATACTGAACTCAAAGTTACTAAATAATAAAGTTTACTATTCTTTGCAAGGGAATACTTTTTTGTTTATATTGATTTACTTATCCTTTTGTTGCCCTTATTGTTTTTTATTGTTGTTGTTGTTGATGTCGTCGTTGTTAGATAGGACAGAGAGAAACGGAGAGAAGAGGGGAAGACAGAGAAGGGGAGAGAAAGATAGACACCTGCAGACCTGCTTCACCACCTGTGAAGTGACTCTCCTGCAGTTGGGGAGCCCTGAGCTGGTCCTTGCACTTTGAGCCACATGCGCTTAACCCACTGTGCTACCACCTGACTCTCGGGAATGATTTTTTAAGGTTTACTTATTTTTAAATTTTATTTGATAAGGAATAGAGAAATTGAGAGAAGAAGTGGAGATAGGGAGGAAGAAAGAGATGATCTGAACACTGTTTAATTGCTTGTGAAGTTTCTTCCTGCTGGTGGGAACTAGAAGACTGAACTCAGGTTCTGGAGAATGACAGCCTGTGTACTCAATCAAGTATGCCACTACCTGGCCCCAGAAATGCTCTACTTTAAACACATAAATACCTACACAAAGAGTCATTTACAGGAAATAATTATAGGAAACAACTATCAAATGAATGTGTTTAAAAACTTTATTGGAGTTCAGATGTGTAGATATTTGGGAGGAAATCTGGGTCTTTACATTTCTAGAACATCATTTATAAAAATGAAATGAAACTGAACAGTTTACTCTCAAAATGCTGGATATAAGATTTTATCAGGAGACTTTACTCACATACTGGGAAAATATCAATATAAAATGTACCTTTTACCCACAGTCAAGGTAAGGGTAGTATCTGAACCCTGTTATGGGAAATAGGAAAATATGTTTGTTTGTTTGCTTTTTCAGTGTAAAAATACAGGGTTTGGCTATGTTTAGCTTATGAAAGAATTATGTTAACCTGTAAAACATTAGGTGAGTCTCGCGGAGCCATGACTCACACACTCTTTAGAGTCAAATACCTCTATATTAATTGACAGATGAGTTAGTAACTTGTATTAAGTTAGAATACATAAAAATAAATCTCTGGGGTGAAAGTGAGGGTAGATGTTCAGCTTCACTGTTGGGGAGAGGGAGTGGGAAGGGACACAGACATTTGGTGGCAGGAATGTTAATATATAAAAGAAAACAAGAAAAAAGCTGTATTGAAAATTATAACAAAAATGGTCTCATATATGGCCTATAAAATTCAAAAGTGGTCCAAATTTGTTTATATTAATAAAACAAGTCAGACAGTTAATATTATTTCTGTTCTTTCCTTCCATTCTTATACTTCTTTTTCTTCTTCTCCTTCTTCCTCTTACTCTTCTTCCTCTTCCTCTTCTTCTTCTTCTTCTTCTCTTCTTCTTCTTCCTCTTCCTCCTCCTCCTCCTCCTCCTTCTTCTAATATTTATTGGACTTCACTAATCTGAGTTGGGAAACAGAGAGAGAGAGAGAGAGAGAGAAGGAGAGAGAGAGAAAAGGAGAGAGAGGGAGAATGGTGGAGGAGGGTCATGGAAAGAGAGGGAGAGATGTCATAGCACCAATATTTCCTACCAGTGCTATGAGGGCTGGGGAAATCATATCTGGATCACCTCCCCAAATGAGCTATCTCTCCAGTCCAGTTAATTTTATTTTTTAGTAAGAAATCCAACTACTTCAAGCTGCAACAATGTACATTTTAAAAATCAAGTATACAAAAAATATTTGTATTTGTTTTTAATCTTTTTATTTTATTTTATTTATTACTGGATAGGGACAGAGAGAAATTAAGAGAGGGTGGGTATCAAGCTTTCCCCCTGTAGGTGGGGATCAGGGACTTAAACCCGGGTCCTGGTGCACTATAATATGTGTGCTCAAGCAGTTGTGCCACTGCCTGGCGCCTTATCTGGTTGTTTCCAATTCTGAGTCATTCTGAGTTGTGCTGCTAGGCAATAGGCTTCCAGAGATCTTTTTGGACAAGTGTTTTTCTGTTTTTTAAATCATGTAGTATTTTTTTCAGTTTTAAAATATTACCATATACCACTGATCATTACATTGGCAAGATAACATCAACAATGAGAACTCAGTGGGAAATATATTAGTGTGTAGACTAATAGTTATGAGGTGACTCCTTTTGTTAGTTCTCGTGTCCTGTTATGTATTTCTTATAAGCAGAGAATTGAATGAAAGTTATTCGTCTTAGGCACTTATTCAACACTTTCATATATTAAGTTAATATATGAAAGTAGATAAGGAGGCAGCAACATTGATGACACTGTATGTATGTCTGTATACGCAGACATTGAGTTTGAAAACTGATGTGATGGAGAAAAGAATGAAATTATTATTCAGTTAAGTCAACAATGATTCAAAGATGCTGTAAAAAGAATCATATGGGTCTTTTGGGAATTTGTTGTTTCCAGAATGCCCAGTTGTTGGTGCTATTTAAAAGGGTTATTGCTGACAGTCATCCTAGAAACAAAAGCAGTTGTCATGAAAAAGGGTTAGTTGGAAGATTTTTCATTAAGTGTAGTCTTCTAGAAATATAAGATAGAATTGCTGACAATTTTTTGTTCCTCTCTCTTAAAACATGATGACATCTTTACATGTAATCCAGTTAACATGTAGCTAGTGTGGTATGGTGACCATAGAGGAGGGAGCAGTGGAGGTGATGGTGATGATGATGATGATGATGATGATGATGATAATTTTGCCCCTTATCATTGAGGCAAATGGACACAAATTTCACATTAGAAGATACAGTATGAAAGAGTCGGTGGTAGTACAGTGGGTTAAGTCCAAAGCACAAGGACTGCCATAAGGATCCAGGTTCGAGCCCCTGGATTCCCACCTACAGAGGAGTCAGTTCACAGGCAGTGAAGCAGATTTGCAGGTGTCTGTCTTTCTCTCCCCCTGTCTGTCATCCCCTCCTCTTTCATTTCTCTCTGTCTTATCCAACAAGGACAAAATCAATAACAACAACAATAATAAATACAACAATAAAGCAACAAGGTCAACAAAAGGGAATATATACATATAGATATAGACATAGACATAGACATAGACATACATATACATATACATATACATATACATATACATATACATATACATATACATATACATATACATATACATATACAATAAGTAAAAGTCTAAAGTATGAGTAAAAACTCAGGCAACTCTGGGTAAAATATCATTGCCTTAGCTGTATGTATGCCTTTGGATTTCTGCAAGAGGTATAACTTAGGAAAAACAATCTACTTAGGTTTTGGTCATTTTGCTCCTGGCTCTGTCAGCCTAGGAAACAGATTCAGATGAGTCTGCTGATTCATAGAAGCAGCTATTGCTTCAAACAACATTCTAGTACCTACCCTTACTTCCCCTACCACATTCTGTAACTCCCTACTCCAACACCCTCTTTCTCATCAAACTGAACTGTGAATACTGTAATTCTGGTTTCTGATGAGATTGTTTAAAAATTATTATTTTTTTTGTTTCAGTTTTTAACCTTGCATTTTCCTATATGGCTTTGGCTCTCCTTTCTCTCCTAATTTGGTATGGAACACAATTTCTTAGACACTAACTTGCTCCCTGGCCACCTTGTGTGCATTGAGATAGATAGCTTATCTTTGGTCCGTGTTGGCAGGAGGTTAGAAACTAATTCACTCTTTCACTAAGAATCACCCAAAGTTTTCTCAGTGGTGGAAACAAACACATGGGGAATTTGTAAAAATCTCTGAAACAAGGCAAAATGATCTCAAGAACTAATTTGAAAAAACTGGGAAATGACCAGAGATGCTGCTCATTGTTTCCCATAATTTCATGTATTAAAACAAGGAACATGCAGACCAACTGTTGACCAATGAATGATATTAGCCCTAGGAGTTATATGCTATATATATATATTTAAATGTATATGTTTATGTCTGCTGAAGAATAAGTAATAGAGATAATGATATTAATATCTTCAACTAAATGGTTTAGAAGACAATGTCCCTTGACAGGATAGGAGAAAGTCTGCTTAATGTGCCTGTTTAAACTCAAAGGTTAGATGACAGATAGGAGGGCATTGTGTGGAGACTTTTACTACTCAGTTTCATGGTATCAAACCCTCTAAATTACTCCAATATACAACTGATAAGGAACCTTAATGGACCTTTCATATCTGTTTGGTAACTAGGACATACACCAAGTATGCTTATGAGATTGTTACCTGTAAGACTTCATTCTGATAACTTAACTTCCTGTCAAGTGATATAGTGCAGAAACTGCTTCCAGCTTCTTATCTCTTTTACTACAAGATTTCCCATGCAAAATGTCACTCATGCAAAAATTCACAATTTCAAACCTTCTGGGTGACCTTAGTAGTGTTTATGTAGCTAATTGAATGAACTGCATTGCTTATTTTTTTATAAGTTATCTATACATGGAGATATGTAGATATGAGTGTTATGTATATGCTTATGCCTAAATAGGTACATCTAGTCTTAGAGCTTGTCTATTTTTTTTTACCTATTCATTTATTTTATTTTATTTATAAAAAGGAAACACTGACAAAACCATAGGATATGAATGGTACAACTCCATACAATTCCTACCACCAGAACGCAGTATCCCATCCTCTCCCTTGTCTACTTTATAAAAAATGTGTTTATTGAGTTATTATTTTAGTTAGAAGAAGAAAGGGATTGAGAAACAGAACATCAGTCTTTCATATGCAGTGCTATAGATTAAACAGGATCTCGTGATTGAGAGTCCAGTGTTCCATACACTGTGACATCTCCTAGACAGCTTGTCAGGGCTTACCAAAAAGGCGTTCATACATGAACTAAAAGTTGCAATAGATAAATATTTGTGTATTACCTGAAGTTCTGTTTGTCAAATATATACATAAGTACTTGTATTAGAAAATACACATTCTAGTAAAACTAATAGGAAATTTATTATTATGTTTCAGGCATTATTATTTTTTCTAAATCAATCAATATTATAAAGTAATTGAATAGAGTGGACAGAGATCCCTGAAGAAACAACAAAAAAAGCCATTATAATTGGACCCTACTAGCTGAACCTCTTAATAAGAACTGTCATTTTAAGAAATCCAAGAGGAACCAGTTATTTAATGTTGGTGAAATGCTATATTACTTACATAAAATAGATTGAGAACGTCACTATTTTTGTGACTGAATGCCATATGAGAATATTTAGTTTCAGAATCATATATAAAATTATCTGATCTACAATGTCAGGTTAAAATAATCTCCAAAGTCAGGTTGAAATAATTCACTTCACAAAATGCTACAAAGCAAGTATTTAAATAAAGGAGAAAATGCAATTAAAAAGTTTCAGCTTCTATTGAGTTACTTAGAAATAAATGTTGGCTAAAACACTGGTGCATTATAAGAAGCTGCTGGCCTGCACATGCAAAGGAAAAAATTATTATATTAGCATTGCAGTTCCTAAAACATTTGTTTCTCATCTGGCATGAAATAAAGTTTAATTGCAAGTTGTTTTATGTCATTTTCTCTAGGGGATATGTTTTTGAAAAGATACACGGGAGGTTCATATGTACACACATCTCATTATTTCTCAGTAGGACTCATGTTTGTGCCACCTACTCATGATTGGAAGCTAATACTCTGATGTCTCTGATTTAGGCTGGTACTGGGTTATTATAACAATATAATTCTTATTTTGCTACATGGTTCTGTAGGCTGTTTCAAAAGTGAGATTCTGAATTGCCAGAAAAACAAACCACACAACCAAAAACCCTAATGACTCTCAACAGTTTCTCTGACATGTTTAAGCAAAATATTCTGTTCTCTTCAACAAAAAGGCACAAAATCTTGGGTTTGGGTTCGAATTACATTTGGCTAGCAGCTGTTTATAAAACTGAGCAGCAGACAGTACAATAAAAACAGATTATATGTGGATTCTATTTCTTTCCTGGACAGACTGTCTTGTAAATATTTGCTTTTACCATCAGCACAGGAGAAGAAAGCATTAGCCTCTCGACAATTGAGAAATGATTGTAGAGAAGTTATAAAACAATCATGTGGGGATACCCTCTGCCCCCTGCCCGACCACCCCTAACAAACGAGTCTCTTGATTTCTTGGTTTATTGTCTTGGAGAAATTAAAAAAAAAAAAATCACTACCACTGGCATTTCAAACAGTTTTTAAAATCCTTTCTTAGTGTGTTGAGCAAAAGAAAAGGGGGGGGGGCAGATTAAATTCTGTTTCAGGAGCTGTAAGTTTGTTGAATTCATTTATTAAGAACTTAGCTTGAATAAGAGCAAAGGATATTTGAATATGCACAATGTCATGATTACAAAGGGGTGGTGGTGGGGTGGGGGTAGAGGGGTGGGGGCATTGAGGAGTGATGGGTTTGAATTGAATATCAGGGGAGACACACTGAATCATTTTCCTGAACTTTTCTGATTATAGATTAAGTTTGTCAGTAGCTTCCTGTTGCTCTTGGGGTTTCATCCTTAACAGAACTTGCAAGTACTTGCTGATGTAGCTTCCTAGTTAGACAGCCCTCCCCACCTCCCCAGCCTCCTCCTTGGTTTTAAGGGCCTTGCCTTCTCTTTTCCTTGCACTCAAACCACATGGGCTTCCTTTGGGTTCCTTCTGTTTGCCAGGTTGGTTTCCCAGTGTAGAACTAGTGCACAGAATGTGTTTGGAACCACTACCTGAACAAAGAGACCCCTCACAGAATGGGAGAAGATCTTTGCATGCCATACATCAGACAAGAGGCTAATAGCCAGAATATATAAAGAGCTTGTCAAATTCATAAACAAGAAAACAAATTACCTCATCCAAAAATGGGGAGAGGGCATGGACAGAACATTCACCATAGAAGAGATCCAAAAGATCCAGAAACATTTGTAAAAATGCTCCAAGTCATTGTCAGAGATATGCAAATAAAGAGAACAATAAGATGTTACTTTACTCCTGTGAGAATGTCATACATCGGAAAAGGTAACAGCAACAAATGCTGGAGAGGTTGTGGGGAGAAAGGAACCCTCTTGCACTGCTGGTGCAAATGTAAACTTCTTAACCTCTGTGGGGATCAGTCTGGAGAACTCTCAGAAGGCTAGAAATGGACCTACCTATGACCCTGCAATTTCTCTTCTGGGCATATATCCTAAGGAATCCAACACACCCATCCAAAAAGATTTGTGCTATGTTCATAGCAACACAATTTGTAATAGCCAAAACCTGGAAGCAACCCAGGTGTCCAACAACAGATGAGTAGCTGAGCAAGTTATGGAATATATACACAATGGAATACTACTCAGCTATTAAAAACTACGATTTCACCATTTTCAGCCCATCCTGGATGGAGCTTGAAGAAATCACGTTAAGTGAAATAAGTCAGAAACAGAAGAATGAATATGGGATGATCTCAATCACAGGCAGAAATTGATAAAACAAGATCAGAAGAGAAAACAACTAATCAGAGCTTGGACTGGAGTTACTGTGTTGCACCGAAATAAAAGACTCTGGAGTGGAATGGGTGGGAGTGTTCAGGTCCTGGAACATGATGGTGAAGGATGTAGTGGGGGTTGAATTGTTATGTGAAAAACTGAGAAATTTTATGCATGTACAAACTATTGTATTTACTGTCAACCATAAAATATGAATCCTCCAAGAAAGAAGTAAGAAGAAAAAGAAAGAAAAGAAACAGGGCTGAGGCTTGTATTGACCTTTCAATGCCCGTGTCCAGTGGAGAAACAATTAAAAAAAAGTGAATGTGTTTGGCATTTGTCAGACCTCTGGTACTTATTTCTCTTCCACTTATCTCCCTTCTTCCTCTCTTTTCCTCCTAGGTTAGCTAGGACTCTGTTGCACTTTCATCACTATGAAGCTCTTTAATAGCACTTAAAATCATCAAAACACTTGGTTGCCATAGGTCTTTTACAATATACTATGAACTCATGAAGTTAGAAACTTCTTTTTCCCTCATGATGGAATTATGCCAATAGTGTGCCTGAAACATAGTATGCTTAAAAAAAAAAAAAACTTGCTAAGTGACTAAAGACTAAAGGAAAGACTCCTCCTCTACCATTTTCTGTTACAGGTACCAGTAAATTTAACAAAGCAAACCTCATGGCCTGGTGAACACTCCCCTTTTCCAATAACACAGACTATACTGAATTCTTGCTGGATGCGTACTATCAATTTTTATTGTCCAGACATAGAAGAACAGTGTATTACCTGGTTTATAATGTTGGAAGTTGTGATGCCTTATCTAAGAAAAGTGGAACAAAAAAAAATAAATACCTTTTACTTTATTTCACATTCCGTTTTTTATGAAATAGTTATGTAACCTTCTTATGAAGGCCTTTATCCTCAAGGTAATTTGTCAATGATTCCTTAGCAACAAGAAAGCACGCATCCTTCTGTGAGTTTTGCCTCCATTTCTCCTCAAACTCCTCAGTACCCCAAGGGCCTGTCTGCCACCTAGAAACCAGTGATTATAACCTGATGGTGTACAAATCCTATCAGGAAAGTCCTGTCAGTCCACTTCGCTTAAGTAGGGTAGTCAGCAAATGCCAACCTTTTTTTAAAATAAATAAATAGGGTGAAATGAAGCACTACTGCTGTGATATAATCTAGTGGAGAGAGATTACCTAAGTAATTGTTATTTAGGAAATGACTCCTTCTGTTCTGGCTTAGAACAGACTTGCCTTTCCCCATGTCAATCTGTCAGCTTTACTTATTATTGTCACTACAGTTATCAGCGTGGTCTATGCACTTCTGTATTATCTCTCACCTCCCTGTCCTGGTCCTTATCCATTTGGAACCACTGCCTAGGTGATCTGGCCATTCGAATTCACAGAGGAACTGCTTTTTGCAAACCAGCTGGATACAGTCAAGAGAACAGAACAAGAGCCTTTTGCCTTTCTCACTCTAGAGAAGGCTCTTAGAAATGCATGGACTCCCAATTTCTGGGTTATTTTAAACTCATTATGTTGTTTAAGAGACCAATCACAGATACAGAGACAAAATGACTTTTTTTTTTTTTGCCTCTAGGGTTATCCCTGGGGTTCAGTGCCTACACTACAAATCCACTGTTCTTGGAGGCCATTTTTTTTCCCATTGTTGTTGTTACTGCTGGTTATTATTGTTGTTTTCTGATGTTGTTGTTGGACAGGAAAGAGAGAAATTGAGAGAGGAGGGGAAGACAGAAGGGAGAGAGAAAGATAGACACAGGTAGACCTGTTTCACTTCTTGCTAAGCAACCCCCCTGCAGGTGGGGAGCTGGTGGCTCCAAAATGGATCATTGCATGGGTCCTTGTGTCTCACTGTGTGAGCTTAACTTGGTGTGCTACTGCCTGGCCAAACAAAATGACTTTAAATATATATATCTTTATTTATTGGATAGAAACAGACAGGAATTGAGAGGGTAGGGGGAGATAGGAAGCAAGAGAGACACCTGCAGTGCCGCTTCCCCTTTTGCAAAGTTTTCTCCCTGCAGGTAGGGACTGAGGGCTAGCTCAAACCCAGGTCCACATGCGCTCAACAAGGTGTGCCACCTCCCAGCCTGGAGATAAAAGGATTTGTGTAAACATTTGCAGTGGTCAACATGGGCTGTTGAGTTTTACTGCTAAATAAACTAATATCTTTAATTGCATATTGTACACAGTAGAATCTCTCTTAATAGTTATAAGTAAAATAAAATGGTTGGTCACTATAGCACACTGAACAAGAAGAGTTATTCTTCTTAAATGTGATTTCATTTGCCTATTTTTTTTTTTTTTTGCTTTTGTAGAAACAAAACTGTTTGTATATCTAGAAAATTTCAAGATGGCCACTGTCATCTAAATTTGATTTTTGGCTCGTTTCCAAGTTGTGTAGAGTCCTGGCCCTTTCTTTAATAACAATACTAACAAACGTAAACCTAAAACAGTTTTGGTCTGGAGTTTGCATTCCATCCATCTTCTTTGAAATGTTCAAACATCTGGTTTTAAGAAAAAAAAAAATCAATGTCAACATTTTTAAAGAGAAAAAGGCATCCCACAAAATAAATCAAGGTCAAGTGTTGTCATTTCATGGCTAATCATAAAGCAGTCCAATTTATTAGTAAATTTTTCATCATGTTTACTTATGGCCACAACTGTTGCAATTGTTCTAAGACTTTCCTTGGAAAGTGGTTAAATAATGAGAATTGGGAAACTATGAGAGGCCAAATGTCACAGCAAAGACTGCTGTGTTCATCTTGTCATACCTTCCTTCCCTAAGTTTTTCATCTTGCGAGTGAAATTGTGTCTTTATTAGTTCATTTTCCCAATTAATTCATGAAATTCTACCAACCGTTACTTGGAAACAAATAGACGCCCACAATAAATTATTGAAAAGAAAACGCTTGCTAGTTTAATTGAAGAGCAGATGGTTGGCTCAAAGGGTCTTCTTACTGCGTTTCAATAGCACAGCAAGGAAGAGGGGGACAGGTTGGAGTGGTCCAGTTAAGCTAACACAAACAACTTGGAGGAGGGGGAGTCAGCATTCTGAGGAAGCCCACTGCTTGGAGACACTAATTACAGTTCAAGAATAACCTTCAGCTTCTCTTTTCAAGCAAGAGGACTGACAAGAGATCTTTAAGCAAGTCTTCAAGAAAACCTAGGCCCTGACTGAAAACTTGGAGCCCTAAGTTTTCAGACTGGACAGCACCAAAATTTAAAGCAGAAGTCAGCTTCGCATTTTTGTAACGTCGCTGCAAATTCATGATAGTTTTGTGCTATCACGAAATGCTGAAGGCTTGTCTTCTTCTCCAAAGAATCAAATCTTGGTTTTCTTTACTGAGTGAAAACGTTTGCTACCCTCCTGATCTAAGTTACCCCTTTACTTACTGTTTTCCCTTAGTCGCCCAGATTTAAATATGTAGTTAGGAGACTGATACTTCAATAAAATGGAATTTCTTCAATATGAAAATCAATATGCCAGCAGAGAAGTCTAGTCTGTTTTACTCTTTGGGAAATTTATGTATATAAGTAAGTTGTTTTATTTCTTTCTGTGTCAAATAAATTAAAGCTAGTGCCAGATATCATTTATCCTTGCTACAATAAAAAGGAAGTTTAGACTATAATTATGTGGTATTTGGCAGACAATTAAAGCATTTGGTTAAATCTAAAACTAAGCTACATTAAACCTGTGTCTACCGTCCAACCCTAAGCTTCTCATATTAGCATAGACTATTTGACAGTTATCTATGAGATTGTTAAAATTTTATTGAAGTGAATGAAGATTCTGTTTCATGTGGATAAGATTCTCTTTCATAATATATAGACCTGGATAACTCCTTACTGAATAATGTTTGATGATTCCAAAGGTTCACCTCAAAGTGACCCTCTGTTTCTGGAAAGAACATGTAATCGCCATATGCATTGTAAAATGTTACTTTATTCTCAAGTCATCGCCAATATCAAGTATAAAACAGCTTTTTATTCACCCTCTATTCACTTTAACTGCTATTTGGTACTATCAGTCTTTGACCAATAAAAATGTTTCCTTTGTGTAAATTCAAGTAGGTTAAAATGTTGGCTTTCTGCCCAAAATAAATAAATTGAAGAAAACCTGTCTGGCTGAATTAAAAGGAAAAATCAAGAAAGCTTTGCCGATGTTAAAGGAAAAAATGTTTATGAACTTTTGCTATGTGACTTGTCTGTGGAAAGGTTTCAAAGACTAGAGTAGAAGGAAGTTAGCTAGGTTCACAGGCCTAAATGAGAGTGGCCACATATCCTAATTGTGTTCTTACAAAGAAAATGGAAATTAGTGTGTAGAAAGCTTTTATTTTTTATGCAAAAAAAATCATTATATTGTAAAAGAAAACTGGACTTGGAGGGTGCATGCAAAAATAGCATGCCTGAATAGTGTCTTAGTTTTTGATAGGTGAGCCATGGGTTTGAACCCAGCAGGCATCCTATTGAATTAAACTTCGGTGCTGTGGTTTCTTTTTCTTTCTGCCTTCAGGGTTATCACTGGGACTTGGTGCCTACACTATGAATCCACTGCTCCTGGAGGCCATTTTCTCCATTTTATTGCCCTTGTTGTTATTGTTGGAGAGGACAGAGAGAAATTGAGAAAGTAGAGGAAGACAGAGAGGGGGAGAGAAAGATAGACATCAGCAAACCTGCTTCACAGCCTGTAAAGCGACCCCCCCCTTTGCAAGAGTGGAGGCAGGGGCCAGAACCGGGATTCCTTAAGCCTGTCCTTGGCTTCATGCCATGTGCTTTTAACCCGGTGAGCTACTGCCCCACCCCAGTGCTGTGGTTTCTGACACCCATCTGCTTTCACGACTTCCTTCTCCTTTACTTGAAAAGTCATACCAGTGCAGTGGAGCCCCAAAGATGACCAAAAAGATAGGTACTAGAAAATCTAAACAGAAAATTCTGATAGTTGTATTCATGGTGTAGTCCCTAACCATTAAAAAGAACGAAAGTAGTTTTAATTTACTTACAGTTTTAAGAAACTTGACTAACCGAATTCTTAAATCACAGTAATATTTACATTATGATTAATATAAATAATTAATGTAAATAATGTAATTAATCGGGTGGTAGCGCAGCGGGTTAAGCCCACATTGCACAAAGCCCAAGGACCAGAGTAAGAATCTCGTTTCAAGCCCCCGCCCTGTCACCTGCAGGGGGGGGTAGCTTCGCAAGCTGTGAAACAGGTCTGCAGGTGTCTTTCAGGCCCCCTCTGCCTCCCCCTTCCCCTCTCCATTTCTTTCTGTCCTATCCAACAACAAAGACATTAACCATAACCACAACAACGATTGAAAAAAAGAAGTGGAAAGCTGCTTGAGCCAGGAACACCAGTAGGAAAAAAAGAAAGAAAGGAAATAATGTGATAGGGTATAGAGACAGCTAGACTTAGAGCACAGACATTCTATACCTGTAACCCAGAGTCTACAAGTTCAATCCCTGGAACCACCTTTTGTCAGAGCTAAGCAGTGCTCTGGTCTTTTTTTCTCTCTCATTTTCTTTCTCTTAAGCAAATGAGCAAATAAACTAAAAAAAAAAAAAAAGATGGTAGTTAACAATAAGGAAAATGGTAATAACTCCCAAAGAAGTAAAAAAAAAAAACAACACTATAATTTGGATCTACTTAATGTGAAATAAACATTGACATACTTTAAGGTTGTTTATTGCTTAGCAAACATGCATGGTGATAAGAGATTCCTTGGTAGGCTGGTTGAAAACTCATATTCACTATTTGTTCTTTTGGAGATCCACATTCATTTTGCCTAGGATAGGTACCAGGAACCTATACGTAAAAAATCATAGAGGAAATATTGAAAACCTTT
Organism: Erinaceus europaeus; assembly: GCF_950295315.1. Lineage (NCBI taxonomy): Eukaryota > Metazoa > Chordata > Mammalia > Eulipotyphla > Erinaceidae > Erinaceus > Erinaceus europaeus. The sequence goes on from NC_080172.1 coordinate 13,418,168, forward strand.
GCTTTAGTAACGTATGGGTTTATAGAGAGCTTAATTGATAGGCGCATGATAGTGGTAAGACAATAAAAAGAGGCTAAAAGCATACGCTGTCTTACCTGCTTTTATGGTGAAAGATATATTTATCATATTATTCAAATATTTCTATCAACAATGGTATGTGTCCAGGGGCAATTTAATGAGACTTAAGACGTATTTCAATGCTACTGATTATTCTCTGAGAATGTGCTCATTGAAATGAAGTGGTGAGAATTATGGAAAACGTAATTTGGATTGAACGTAAACTTGTTATAAATAACATTTCTAATGCTATTGTCATCAAGCACAAAGGAAAAACCAACACAGAAATGTTATTTTAATAATATTATTAGATCCTCACAGCTGGTTAGCTGTTAGGTGTCACTAGCTACATATGACAAGTTAAATTGTATAGGTCTAGTTAGATTCAATAAATTCATGATCTAGAGGAACTGAAAATCACACTTTAATTCTGGGCTCACATTTTTATAGCAATATAAAACCATGTCAGGTACAGCAAATAGTACAAATTTAAGGTATTTTCTCAGAGTGATAGATGATTGTGACATTTCTATTTCAGTTTTCTGGAAGAGGTGAAAGTTCAGTCGTAATGATCTTTATTGGTATAAAATGATCTTTATAGGTATAAACTTTAACTATTAAAATCACACGTATGGGTTTTATGTCTTCTTTCAGAGAATTTCTGTATGTACTCACTGACTTCTGTCACCTTCTCACACCCTTCAGTGGATCTTCTGATTCCAAGGGAATGAACTATTTATCAAAAAACCAAAGGTTTCAATTCCTTGTATTCAAAGTCAATGTGGTATTTATTTATTTATAAATCCCATCCACTATTTTATTCCATTGCTGAGTGTCAGGTTTTGTTTCAAGTTTAAACTTCTTTCCAGATAACAAGTTCAATCCCTTTATGAAGTTTCTTTCTTTCTTTTTTTTTTTTTTTTTTGCCTCCAGGGTCATCACTGTGGCTCAGTCACTGCACTACGAATCCACTGCTCCTGGTGGCCACTTTTTTCCATCTTGTTTGTTAATGTTGTTATTATAGTTTTCATTGTTGTTGGATTTTTGCATGTTGCGTAATGTCATTCCCTTTCCATCAACGTAAGAGCAACAACCGGACAGAGAGAAATCGAGGTAGGAGGGGAAGACAGGGGAAGAGAAAGAAAGACACCTGCAGACTTGCCTCACTGCTTGAGAAGCGACCCCCTACAGGGAGCTCAAACTGGTATCCTCACTCCTGTCCTTGCCCTTTGCACTAGGTGCACTTAGCCCGGTGCACTACTGCTTGGCCTCCATGATGTTTCAATTTTATACTTCATATCTTTCCAATTACTTTTTTTCTACTAGAGAATTTCTGGGAAATGTGGTAATAGTTGATTCTACCTCCTCTTCCAATTGTCCTTCTAGATGAAGTCTTCTCTTCTTCCCTGACCCATCACTGGCATGCTGTCAATATTCCTGTCTTGGTTCCTTGTGCTTTTATCATAAATTTTCTGGAAAAAAATTCCCAAGGTTAACAATTTTTAAGGATGAAATGAATTGTGACAATAATTGGTCAGTAACAACTTGTATTTTTTTATCACTCCCTCCCCCACCCCCAGCGGGATCTCTCAATCTCTCAATCAGCATTTAAATATGAATTTACTTTGGTTTCTGTTCGTGAGCTTTATTTTTCTCGACTGATAACTCATTTATGTTGCAGTTTCCACAGTATCTATGTTCTGGTTATTCTCAACTTCCATCTCTAAAACCTGTCCAACTGTAAGTCCGATCTTGTATAAAAAGTTTCTTTTGGTACGTTGCACACTTAGTGATAACTACTTGAGTCTACAATTCTCATTCAAATTACAGTCATTTCTCAATGAACACCATGAGCTTCCTAAGGACCTCTCCATCTGAAGGTTTGCTTACTCCTTATCTGTGCTCCAGTTGGGTTGCTTTTCTCCTTGGAGATGATTTACAGATGTCCTTTCCAAAACAGAAAGTACTATGTTTTTCCCGATATTTCTGTACCTAGAAATATTTGCATAGAACTTGTCTGATTGAATAAAATCATCACACTACTCCTTAAGGCAGTTTGTTGCTGTATTCAAAATCTTCCTTTCACATGGGATTATTAACAGGATACAGGATATTCCTTAATGTCATTCCCTTTCCATCAACATAAGAGCAACAACAGACTTACCAATGTTTTGTAGTAGGTGATGGAGATGAAGTAAATCTACTAAAATACCACGGCGACTCCTTTTAAGGTGACATTTAAACTGCCGTTTGTAACATTTCCTTCCTTATCATGCCATATTTTCTTGATAAGAAAATACATTAGCACAAATGTTTATAGATACTGCATAGTATCAAAGTGTTCAAGCAAGTAAATATTTTCTATTGGTTTCTGATGACACTTTTTTTTTATGATTTCTGTTTCCATAAACACACTAAATTACAACTTTCTCCAACTTCAAATACCTTGATCATACCTCTCCTCATACCTTTCAATTTCTTCCTCCCAAGGGAGAGTGTGGAACACGTGATTGAATGAGTTTTATCCCTAACTCAATCCATGTGACCTCCATGTCTTCTAAAATGATCTCTGGTGGGAATGCTAGTGATTGTTAGGATCCCATGTAATTTCCTGCTGAGCTGTTTAGCATGTGCAAATTACCGTTTGACCTCCATAGTGACATATTTGTCATAGCAATTTTCACTTCTAGTGAAACGAGTTAAACTGCCTCCGTAAAAGTGATTTTAAGCAGTAATTCTTCATACAAACCATGAACATGGATCTGCCAGTGTGCGTTTTACAGATCAATACCTGGGTTTCAGATATTTCTTTTTATGTTTTTTTTTTTAATAAGAAGCACAATATTTCCATAACTCAGATTTGGAATGGTTCCTGGTTTTGGAAGCAGATTATTAAAACTGAGCATATGGAGGTCTTAAAGTAGAACCTTATGCGGGAAACACAGTTGATCAAGTCTATTTTGCAGTATTAGAAAATTAAATGCTTACAAAATCTTAAGAAAGCAAGGCTTATTCATCCTAATTAAAAAAAAAACTAATATGAGTGAACTGTGTAAAGTAAGTTTGTAGCCATATTGAATATTCTTTTTGTCAGAATCATTTTTACATAATCATATTGATCATTTCCCCATATTACCCCTGTGATTGTGTTGTTTTGAATCAACCAGTGAACTTCTAAAAGAAACCCATTTTATAAAAAGTTAAATTTCCGGTGACCGCCTTTGTGCCTGCAATATCAGATAATGAGATTAGTTTAATCCTATATAAACAAGAGAAGTAAGGGGTGAGGGTAGATAGCATAATGGTAATATAAAAGGACTATTATGCCTGAGGCTCCAAAGTCCCAGGCTCAGTCGCACACAGCACCAAAACCCAGAACTAGGCAGTGCTCTAGTGAAAAAAAGAAAGAAAGAAAATAAAAAAAAGCAAAAACATTTATTTTTTGCATGTCAAAAATTCATTACTTTCATTAGGTTTGTTCTTTATTCAAATTTAGTCATCATGCTTCCTCATGAACCTCCAGTTTCCAAGGAAAAGATCAGAAAATCACATTCTATTCAATTGTACATACTAATTGCTTTTTAATTAGCAAAGATAATATTTTTTTATCTATACCCTTGAAATCTAAAGGCAAATAAGATAGTCTGCCTTAAAAACGTTAGCAGAAGAGGAAACATTAAATGATTCAATAGTATAAATGACATGTAATCTTAGAGTAGTCCTTTTAGGTGCGATGGGAATATTGAACTAATTAGCATTCATTAGATTGATACAGACAGGAATAAATAAGGGCATGGGCAAAAAACAAGGAGGCATTTTGATTCTACTTATTAAGATAAAATTGTACTTGTTTTATGTGCTTAGATTCTCAGATGCACATGAGGGAGTGACAAATGCTGACTCAGAATACAAATACAGGACATTCTTTTTTTTTTTTTTTTTCCCTTCAGATTTGTCGCTGGGGCTTGTTGCCTGCACTAAAATCCGTTGTTCCCGTGACCATTTCTTGGATAGGACAAATAGCTGTTGGGGGGAGGTATCGAGAAGGAGAGGGGAAGATAGACAGTTCACGTTCAGACCTGCTTCATCCCTTGTGATGTGACACCTCCCCCCCTGCAGGTGAGGATGGAGGGCTGGAACCTGGATCCTTGAGGTGGTCTTTGTGCTTCATACTATGTGCGCTTAACTCTGTGCACAATGTGGGGTTCCCAGAACATATTCTTATAGACAGTAGCAAATGTTTTATAGTTTTAAGCAGAGAAAGAGCATAATAGAGTTTGGCCTTGTTAGGATATCTCTATCCTGGAATATATATTGAAGGTAGCTAACGTATATATAAAGGCCAGTTAGGAGCCAAAAAAGAAAGTAACACCTTTTAACTCCAACCAAGCACTTAGATAGACAAAATGTGAGCAGTATCTAACACACTTTCATGTAATAAGTAACTGATAGATTTAAATGTTTTTGGAATGTGTGGAAAGGGGAAGAGTAATCAGAAGTGACTTTTGAGATTCTGATTGGAATGACTGAGTTATCTTGGTGCTGTTACTCAAGAAAGAACAAAGGGGAAGGAAGGATCATTAGCCTGGAAAGAGAAGAAAATAAATTGAACATGATGATTAAAAGCAAATGGTATAGCATCTTCACAGACACGTCAATGAACCATTAAGAATACAAGCCTAAGGTGTTGGGTGGTGCTGTTTCAAGTACAGTGTACATGCTACCATATGCGAAGATCTGTGTTCAAGCCCCAGGCTTTCACCTGCCATGGGAGGTTAGTGAGCCATGGAGTAGTGCTATAGTGCCTTTCTTTCCTCACACACTCTCTCTCCCTCTCTGTTTCTCTTTACTTATATCAGAAAAGAAAAGGGGGGGTGTCCAGGAGAAGGTAAAATAAAGAGGTAAACTAAATGTTTAGAAATACTGATCTTAGGGAGTCGGGCGGTAGCTCAGCCGGTTAAGCACAAGTGGCACGAAGTGCAAGGACCCACATAAGGTTCCTGGTTCGAGCCCCCGGTTCCCCACCTGCAGTGGAGTCACCTTCATAGGAGGTGAAGCAGATCTGCAGGTGTCTATTTTTCTCTCCTCCTCTGTCTTTCACTCTTCTCTCCATTTCTCTCTGCCCTATCCAACAACGACGACATCAGTAACAATGACAATAATAACTACAACAATAAAACAACAAGGAAGGACAACATAATGAGGGAAAAATAAAATAAATAAATATTCTTTTTTAAAAAAAGAAATACTGACCTGAGAAACATAAGTGACATCTAATTAAAATAAAGATCTATGTGTCAATATGAGAGGTCAATGCAATATTTTATTTTATGAGTCTTAAATCTGAAGAAAAAAAAAGAAAACAGAAGACCAGAAGAAGAACAGAAAGGAGAAAGAAAAATGAAAGGCATGAAATAAGAATGGGAAAAAGGAGGGAAGTGGTGACTGTGAAGGCAAATTTGTAGATGTGTTTGAGGTAGGAGGAGCTATGAAGGAAAGGAAGGTTTTGAATACAGTGAGTTTATTTTTAGTGGCCTCTATTTCTGGATCTAGATGGAGGCAGCAAACAAACAATATGGAAGAGGGAGTAAAAGGCCACTGCTATCGATGATTTTGAATAGCTGCTTTGTGGGGTTGGAAGAGGGTTTGATTAACAACATATAAAATGATTGTAGAATCAGGATGCTGAAATGCCTCAGTTTGGGAAGCATCAATGTGTAAGGCCTCCAATCTACCCTGCCTTGTTGTACCTGAGAGGTGGGTATGCTTACTTATTTACTTATTTATTTTTTCTTTATGGATGATAAGCAGATCCTTATAAAAGGGAGATTGGGGAGGGAGTTCTATGGAAGAGTAAGGATATAAGCAAAGGAAACAGGATTAAGAAATGTGAAGGGTTTGGAGAAGAAGTTTAATTTGTTTAAAATACAAATATGAAAGTGCTCCTTAAATTTTCTTCAGTAAGTTTTAACTTTTGATAGCCCATAGAATTAATAGTAATTTTTATAGTTTCTCTCTTCTATTAGTGATTAATTTGTACTTTTGTTAAGACAGAGGTCATGTGTGCTATTTTCTTTTTTTTAAGTATTTATTTATTTCTTCCCTTTTTGTTGCCCTTGTAGTTATTATTGTTGTTGATGTCCTTGTTGTTGGATAGGACAGAGAGAAATGGAGAGAGGAGGGGAAGACAGAGAGGGGGAGAGAAAGACAGACACCAGCAGACCTGCTTAACCGCTTGTGAAGCCACTCCCCTGCAGGTGGGGAGTTGGGGCCTAGAACCAGGATCCTTATGCTGGTCCTTGTGCTTTGAGCCACGTGTGCTTAACCTGCTGTGCTACTACCCGATTCCCACGTGTGTTATTTTCTACTACAGATACCTGCAAATAATGCATTCTTCCTGACTTTTGTGAACAAATGTTACCCCGAGGCTTATTTTTATTTTTCTCATGTGCTAGGATGAAAATAGTACGGCATATATATTTTTTTACTTATTCATATTTTTCTTATACGTATAGATGATGGGGATGGGTTTATAAAGAGCTAACAATATAGCCGATAGCTTTGGATAAATTTGTTTATCTGGGGTCAAAACGATTATCTAAAGATACAAAGAAAGGAGCAAGAGAAGCAAAACTCAAATATTGCTGATATTAAAGAATTTGGATAAAATAAAGCACTACATCAGAAGGCAGACGATAAACTTTCTACAGCATGCAGAATCATTTTACTTTAAATTGAAAGTTGTTTGGAATTTTGAGGATGAGCAAGGAATGAGACATCTGTTAAGAAAAATGATCTAGTCTTTTGCTTTCAAAGTGATAAGAGACTAAACTTTTCCTGAATGATCTTGAAACAGTTATTCTATTCTTCAGATCAAGGGGAACTTTGTGACTTCATGCAGAATACTAAGTTTTACATCTTCTGTAGAATTCTGTAATGGCATAGATGTTTACTATTGACTCATTGGTCTGATGTTGGGTTAGCGACTTGAGAAAGTGATGAGAGATGACCCAGGAACCAAGCTCGTGGCAGTGAGGCTGTTAAAATCTTTATTCGTCTGAGTGCACCAGACTTGGGCGGTAGCATATCTGGTTAAACCACTTGGTGCAAAACTGCAAGGGCCAGAGTCAGCCTCCCAATCCACATGGCCATGCTCCTAAAGGCCAGAAACCAGAAGCTGTCAGTCGGAAACGGAAGTGGTTTGACAATACCATACATACATAGTTAGGAAAGGGGTGGAGAAAGGTAAAAGGGAGGCTGGGAAAGGTAGGGACTTCCTTAGCAACTGTTGCTAGGGCTTTAACTGATAGGATTAATAATACCCTGTAGGAAAATAGGGAGGAGGCCCTAAGTCATTTGTTAGACAAAGCAGAACATTGATATGTAGATAATAAGAGGGTGGGCCATTATTTCAAAGAATGCAGAGGGTTTTTTTTTTTTGGAATTTTTCTTTTTAAATTTCTTTATTGGGGAATTAATGTTTTACATTCAACAGTAAATACAATAGTGTATGCATGCATACATGAATAACATTTCTCAGTTTTCCATATAACAATGCAACCCCCACTAGGTCTTCTGTCATCCTTCTTGGACCTGTATTCTCCCCCCATCCCAACCCCTCCAGAAGTGCCGAGCCCCTGGAGGGAAAAATGCAGGGTTTTTGGAGACAGGTAGTGGCTGACAGAGAAGCGAAAACTGGGATCCGTATTTTCTCCACAGCTCTACCTTAACAAGAGGGAGTTTGACAGGGAGATTCCTTTCCTCAGTTCCCCGTTTTTCAATGGAAAAGCCTCACCACGCTCAACCTGGTTCTTACAGTATTCCCAGCAATCTGAAATAATAAATTGTAAGTCAAGAATTGTTTTATTCATTATTTCCCTACACTTGATATTGAGCAATGTGCCTTATTATATTCACTACAGAAGAAGGTTATTTGTGTGAGAACTATTTGATTATTAAACGATCTTCCTTTGTCTTCTGAAAAGAGCAATAGTGAACCAGGGAGTGGGCACAGCAGTAGAATGTCTGCTTTACAAGGGAGCCAGGTGGTAGTACAGCAGGTTAAGTGCTTTTGGCACGAAGTGCAAGGACCCATAAGGATCCTGGTTTGAGCCCCTGGCCCCACACCTGCAGGGGGGTTACTTCACAGGCAGTGAAAGCAGGTTTGCAGGTGTCTATCTTTCTCTCACCCTCTCTGTCTTCCCCTCCTCTTTCCATTTCTCTCTGTCTTATCCAACAATGATGACATCAATAACAACAACAGTAATAACTAAAACAAGGGCAACAAAAAGGGGAAAGAAAGAAAGAAAGAAAGAAAGAAAGAAAGAAAGAAAGAATGTCTGCTTTATGTACATGAAGACTTTGGTTTGATCCCATGTACCAAGGGTTACAAAGACAAAACAAGTAGCCCCATCATGGATAGAGTTTTGTTTGAATATTATCTCTCATTATTATTGTTTTTTAAAACTTTTGGGTTACTGCTGGGGCTCCTTATGGGCACTACAAATTCACTGCTTCTGGATGCCTTTTCCCCATTTTGTTGCCCTTCTTCTTATTGTTGTTGTTGGATAGGACAGAGAGAAATAGAGAGAAATAAGGGGAAGACAGGCTGCGGGAGAGAAAGGTAGACACTTGCAAACCTTTTTTCACTGCTTGTGAAGTGACCACCTTGTAGGTAGGGAGCCGGGAGCTCGAACTGGATCCTTGCGCTGGTTCTAGCCCTTTGTTCCATGTGTGCTTAACCAGCTGCCTGGCTCCCCATTAGTACTCTTATACAAATATAAGATAAAAATTACTGGGTGATTATAGCTCAGTAGTAGTAGACTATGTGTGTGATACTTTGATTTTGATCTCTAGAACTACATTAAAAGAAAAAAGTATGGGTCCTAGCTCAGACCTATGGGGTAAACAGAGAATGGTATTTATATATTTTTCTCATGTTTGGGAGCTACTCTCTCTCCTAATCCAGCTTTCCAGCCCTATTCTAAACTCTAACAACATCTTCCCGGACAATGTTTTCAGTCCAGCTGCATGTTAGTTATCAGGCTTGGGCAAACATTACAAAATTCATGGACCCTTTGGAACATATCTAAAATAGACTTTCTAGCTTCTTCAAACATGAAGACCCTTAATTCTATCTCTTCTATTCATATCTTTGGGTTTCTGTTTATTAAACAAATTGTCCTGCTTTATAACTTACCTCTTTCCAGCTACCATGTTGTAGATGTCATCCTGACTTCCCTGGATAGACAACTCACCATTGTATTCCAGAACCTCACCCCTCCAGATCCCTACCCTACGAGGGAAATATAGAAACAGGGTGGGAATAGGGATCAACTGCCAGCATCCATGTCCAGCAGAGAAACAATTACAGAAGCCAGATCTTCCACCTTCTGCATTCCATAAAAAAAAAAAAAAATGTTGGTCCATACTCCCAGAGAGGGGTAAAAAATAGGGACTCTTCCAATGGAAGGGATGGGACACAGAACTGCAGGAGTGGGAACTGTATTGACTTGCATCTCTGTTATATGACAATCTTGTTAATCATTATTAAATCACTAATGATTTTTTTAAGGCACACACAGTCCATTATTTCATTGCTAGCCTGGAGGTGTCTCAGTCAGTGAAGTGCATACCTCTGGAAAAATCATTTTATGTAGATTTGTGTGTATGTGTGTTACTGATAAATATAATCGATACGGTGTCGATTCTAGCTGATACCCAATGCCAACCGTTTAGAGTCTTTTGATCTCTAGAAACTTAGCTTCCAATTGGGTCTTCAACCGTTATGAAGTTAGAGGTTTAACATTGCTGTAGTGTTCAACAATATAGGGTAGTTAATAATGATAACCAGGAACTGCATTGGCTCTAATTAAGGCTGCTTTTAAACATGTGCTACAAAAGCAAAGACATATGGTATGTTTTAAGAGATTTTGCCTCTGATTTATGGGTGTCTTATTTTAAAATATTTAAATAAAGGTAGAATTTGTTGTGCAGGATTTGTCATCATTAAGCTATGTACCTATAACCATGCATTTTCTGTAATAGAATCCCTGTAGCATGTTTTGGAATTACATGGTTAATTAAGCTCTTAAGTATCTAAAGCTTGGTCAAATTTTAATTGTAAATTTATAACTCAGAGAATTAACCAGATGTATACTTCTTATTTTCCCTTTGTTAGAATTGTATAAAATTGAAACAGTGCCCTTAAATGTTGAATCCTTTCAGCATTATTGATAACATAGCAATCAGACAACATATTTTAAGCACTGTAATTACCTTTTTTTGTTTTAAGAAGTTACTTATAATCTAATGGGCTTTGAAGACATGTGAGAGCAGAACTGTTTTTTTTTTTTATGAGACTTTGAAACTTAACATTCACATATCTTTTTAATCACTCTATGGGGGGTGTTAAAATTTCAAGAGTTATTACTACATGAGCCTAGTTTCTTTTCTCCTGTATTTCTGTCTGTACAACACATACATCTTTTTTTTAAAATAAGGAAACAAATTAAGTTTTTTAATATTTTTATTTTTATTATTGCATAAAGATAGAAATTGAGAGTGGAGGGTGAGATAATAAAGAAAAGAGACAGAGAGACACCTGCAGCTCTGCCTCACCACCCATGAAGTTCTTTTCCTGCAGATGAGTACCAGGGGCTTGAACCTGGGTCCTTGCCCCTGTAATTTGTGTGTGCTTAACGAGGTGTACCACCACCTGGCCCCCAACACATACATCTTCCACTGACATTTTGTCCCACCATAGCATACAGGGCCTCAAACCCCTTTCACCTCTTTCCTACCCCCCCCCCAACTTTATTGAACTTGGGTCTGCTGCAACACACCAAAGCTAGTCTATTTCCCTTTTCTCTGTTACATCCCACCTATAAGTGAGGACATCTGATGTTCATCTTTCTGATTTATCTCACCTAACATGAATCCTTCAAGATCCATCCAAGATATAACAGAAAAAGAATCTTCCATCTTTTCTTACAGGTGAATAGTTTCCTATTCACATATATCACCACTTAACCACTCATTTGGGTTGTTTACACAAATAATATTACACATAGTTTTTATAATTAAAAATTGTATTACTATGACCATAAGTGTGCATATATATTTTTTCAGATATGTGATCTTGTGTTGTTTGGATAAATCCCTTGGAGTGAAGTTTCTGGACCCTGTGATAGGTCCACTTCTGATGTTCTGAGGAATTTTCAGACAGTTTCCATAGAGGCTGCACTAATTTAAATTCCTACAAATAGTATGCCAATGATCCTCTCCCCATACAGCACCTATTGTTTCTGTTCTTTTTCAGGTGGTATCCTATTGTCTTTCTTTTCATTTCTTGGATAATCAGTTACTAGGTATTTGTTAAATGTTTGTTGGTTATCTAATAATCTTCTGTGCTGAAAAGACTGTTTATATCCTCTGCCCACTATTAATGGGATTGGTCATTGCTGAGTTTTGTGAGAATGTAATGTAATATAGTATAGTATAATATAGTATAATATAATATAATATAACATATTTTGGTTATTAGCCTTTTATCTGATGTTATAGTAATGTCAGCACCTTGATGGCTGAAAGGTGGTAAGATAAAAAGCAGAACTAGTTGTTTAGTAAACAGGAACACAAAGATAAGAATAGAGCAGATGAACTGAGGGGTGTTCATGTGGAAAGAAGCTATGAAGTTCATTTTGGTTATTTTCCAAGTGTCCCATAGCTTTAGTAATTTTTGCCTGGGCTTGATAGCTAATATGCAGGTGGACTAAAAATATTGGCTGGGAAGATTGTGTCAGAGTTAAGAATAGGACCAGAACCCCTATATATTCTTTGACTAGAGAAAAAGAAGTAGTAGTTTTGAATCATCAGGACCGCTTCTCAGCAAAACCCAAGCTTTTCAAGTCGTGTGATAAACACTCATAGCTAGTGGTTTTAATTAAGATACTTTTTGTGAGTTAGCCACATTGTAGAAATTATCTTAAAGTTATGTATAACCCTGAAAACTTAATTATCAAGGGAATTCCAAACTATCCAGAAAAGCACACTCATGAGGATATATAGGTAAAGAACAATTGCTCATTGAAGACATTTTCACTTTTTTTTCTTTTTAAGAAATCATAGTGTCATGTATTTTTTTACTCTACATGAAATGGCAGTTCAAAGTTAATTAAAATATTTTTTCAGTGGTATTTTTAAAAGTTGTTGAACTATGAAAGCATTCTGTATACTTTATCTTTTGTTGTTGTTGTTGTTGTTATTGATGTCATCATTGTTAGACAGGAGAGAAATGGAGAGAGGAGGGGGAGACAGAAAGGGGGCGAGAAAGACAGACATCTACAGACCTGCTTCACCACCTGTGAAGCGACTCCCCTGCAGGTGGGGAGCGGGGGGGCTGGAACTGGGATCCTTACACCAGTCCTTGCGCTTTGTGCCACGTGTGCTTAACCCACTGCGCTACTGCCTGACTCCTGAAGGTAGAATTTTTTAAATTTAATTTCTTTATTGGGGAATTAATGTTTTACATTCAACAGTAAATACAATAGTTTGTACATGCATAACATTTCCCAGTTTTCTGTATAACAATACAACTCCCACTAGGTCCTCTGTCATCCTTCTTGGACCTGTATTCTCCCCACCCACCCACCCCAGAGTCTCTTACTTTGGTGCAATATGCCAATTCCAGTTCAGGTTCTACTTGTGTTTTCTCTTTTGATCTTGTTATTCAACTTCGACCTGAGAGTGAGATCATCCCATACTCATCCTTCTGTTTCTGACTTATTTCACTTAACATGAATTTTTCAAGGTCCATCCAGATTGGCTGAAAACGATGAAGTCACCATTTTTTATAGCTGTGTAGTACATATATATATACCACAACTTGCTCAGCCACTCATCTATTGTTGGACACTTGGGTTTGCTTCCAGGTTTTGGCTATTACAAATTGTGATGCCGAGAACATATGTGTACACAGATCTTTTTGGATGAGTGTGTTGGGTCTTTGTTCTTTATCTTTAATACAGTTAGTAAATTGTTATTATATGATATAATTCTCTCATCAAAGGAAACACAATTAATTTTAGTGAGTGTCGGCTTTCTGAAGGGTGATCTCCAGGAGAAAGGTAACGGACCGGTTCTTTCTCACTTGCACAAGGGATGACACGAAGTAAAGACACCAGGGAGACTGCAGCGTGCTCAGATCTCGTTTATTAGTAGGTGGGCAAAGTTTAAGTAGAAAACCAAACAAAGAACATTATTCAAATATGTCAGAAATTACAGGTTTCTTAAAGGTCAGCTTGCCCCTATGGTAGGGGGCTGGTATGACAAGAATTGATGCAGATACATAAAGGTCAAAATAATTAGTCTCCAGATGCAGGCATTTAATTACCAAAAGGCATTTGAGGGGAGAATAGGGGTTGAACCAGTTAAATCAAGATAGAGAGAAGATAAGCAAGGTTTGATGCAAATTGAGGACATCAAAGGGCAGTGCTGGTAGTGTGTGATAAGGTATGTTCTCCTCTGTGATCAGAAGGTGAGGTGAAATTTGAGTAAATGAACCTTAAGGCAGGGGCCATGTGGCCTGCATTAATGAAGAGAGGCAGTGAGGTTTCGTGGGCCTGAGAGTCAAGAAGGAAAGAACTAAGTCTGAGTTTCTCCCCTTTGCTCACCTCGGTTGAGAGAGACTAACAAATGGGTACCTTCTCAGACCTCCATCCAAGGATGGGGGGGAGTTCTCCCTAAGCTCTATCAAGCTTACACGTAGCCCCACAAATGAGTGTGGTAATAGTGTACTATTCAGAATATTTCACAGTCTTTATTAATAACACTAGAGAAATAAAATAAAAATATTTTAAATGCATGTGAATCAGTCACTTTTAAAGTATCTGTAATTATTTCCATACAATTTTGAAACTCAGTTTTAAATCAATTTTTAAAAATATTTATTTATTTCCTTTTTGTTGCCCTTGTTGTTTTTTTTATTGTTGTTGGTGTCATTATTGGATAAGACAGAGAGAAATAGAGAGAAGAGGGGAAGACAGAGAGGTGGAGAGAAACGTAGACACCTGCAGACCTGCTTCACCACCTGTGAAGCGACTCCCCTGCAGGTGGGGAGCCAGAGGCTCGAACTGAGAAGTGGCACTCTGCATCACATGTTTAACCCACTGAGCTACCACCCGACTCTCTCAAATAGTTTTTAAGATTAAAAAAGCAATTAGGGGGGCCAGATGGTGGCACACCTGGTTAAGGGCACACATTACAGTGCACAAGGACGTAGGTTCAAACCCCTGTCCCCCACCTGCAAACACTTCATGAATGGTGAAACAGTGCTGCAGGTGTCTCTCTATTTCCCCCTCTCCTTTCAATTTCTTTCTGTCTCTATTCAATAATAGACAAAAATAAAAAAGCAATATAGTAATGTACTTACTTTTAGGGTTATAGTAAATAATATGGTAGATGCAAAATTATGGTTGCAGGGCTGGGTGTTGGTACACCTGGTTGAGTTCACAGGGTACTTACTAGGTTCAAGGATATGCTCAGGGACCTGGATTTCAGCCCCCTCTCCCCACCAGTAGGGTAGATGCTTCCTGAGAGTGAAGTATATATGAAGAAGTCTATCTTTCTATCTATCTCCCCACCCTCTCTCCTTAATATCTCTATGTCCTATCAAATAAGAAGGGAAAGAAAGGGGGGGGGGGTCTAGTTGTTGTGGATTCACAATGCTGGCTCCATCTGGAGACAAAAAAGAAAAGAAAAGGAAAAAAAAAAAGAAATTCTGGTTGCTTTTAAATGCTAGGCACGATTCTAATCAAGTGTTTCTCCAAATTAAAAATAATGATTAAAGATGGAGTATTTTCCTCATATTTTTGGCGATTTAAAATGCTATGTCTTTTAATAGTAGTAACTATAGAGAAAAAATGCCCTTTTTTATAGTTAGATTCTTCCAACTAAAAAATTCTAGTCAAGTAATTTTGACTGGAACAATCTAGAAACAAAAATATGGTTTACCATGGGTTTATTATTGTTTCTATGGGCCACCTTTAGCCCTCAACCTCCATCCTGTGCACAGAATTTTCATTACTGCTCCTCAGTCAGCATTGTGTTTTGCGTCCTATTCTAAAATATACACAGTTGCTTTCAATTAAGAAATTAAACAAAATATATTGAGGATGATTACTCTGATTTATAGAGAACCATTTTGATTGCCACAGGTCTCTGTATCTTTCTGACATAACAGTGGCCTTGAGGATTGGATACCATATGTGCAAAGTTAAACTACAAAATCTTCATGCATTCTCTATGTGCTTAGATTCAATACATAAATACATATATTTCCTGCCCTATGCATACTCTAATTTTTCATTACGATTATCTGTTCTATTACTCAGTTGTTAGATCTAAGTAGTATACTGGAAAAAATTGCCTAGAATAAATAAAATAAGACAAAAGGCAAAAACAAACTCTGTCTTCACTTAAGGTAGACATTAATATGATGTGATTTATATAACCAGATTTGTGCTTAAATTTCTAGATGCTTCTTGGTATCAGGATCAGCAGATAACCTCCCCAACTGTACTACAAATTGGGTTTAATAGAAACAAGCATACATGTACGCAAAATTTTGCTTCTAGCTTGGTATCTTATCCTGTAAGCCAATCATCCAAAACACCTCATCTGCTACGCAGACAACCCGAGGAACCTGAGGAAATGAATTGAGATTCCATTTGTGGTAAACTCCTCTGTGAGCTGTTCATTTTATTATTCTATGCTATTCTGAACTGTAGTGGTGGTCAAAAGACCAAGCAACAAAGCTATGGAAAACTTGACAAGCCATATAGGTAGTTTCCCAATTAAAATAATGATCCCCAAGTCCCATTTTAATTGAGAAACTGCCAGGTGAAGTAAAATCTCTTCCCCCCTTCCTTCAAAAAGCCAAAGTAAAAATGAAAATACTAATGGGGTATTAGTAAGAGGAGTGGTGGTAAAGAGAGCTGAATTAAGTGAAACAATTACATATCAAAAAACTAATTAACATTATGCTGAACTTCATTTAAACCGGTCATATAAATGACTCAAATAATATCAAGATAACTAGCTTCATAGAGAGAATGATCTATGATGGTTAGTTTGGCAGTGAACAGTGGTAGACATTTTCTAAGTTTTGGTTCTATTTTGGTTCTATTTAACTGCATAGTCTATAGTAGTACTATGAAATGAACCTTCTTCTGTTTCATTTGTGCTAAAAAGTAACAACAGTTTTAACGCTAGTCTTGCCATGATTGCATTATAATCAGCAGGGTTTTAAAAATTGTCTCAAAGGTTAATCTTGGTGATCAACACATTATACTCGCTCTTACTCTTATCAGTTATATTTAGTGGCAGATTGCAAGCTCTCCTTATTATCTTGTTAAATCAAGAGGTGAAAGCCTTTCAAGGCTTCTCTTTTTAAACGTCTTTTATTAATGCTAATATGCCAGATGGGAGAAATTAGAAGGGTTCTGTTCTTCATGCTGCCACTACCCACAATTTTACCACATCATTTGCTGGTTAAAGAAGCATATGAAAATAATAGGTAGAGCGCACAGTTGTAGAAGTTCAGAAATGATGGAATTCCTTGTCTAAGTAAAACCTTTCTTCATTTGACTAGAAAAAAAATGTCATCGTCCTCTGAACATACCTACTGAACATTGACAAAGATGGATTTAATATACTTGAGAAACTCACATACAGTGTTGTATTTCCCAGCAACTCATGTTTACTTTACTTTTAAATTCAGCCCAAAGTTGGCAAGATGATTATACAAGAATAATTTTTCTTGGTCCATTGGATTAATTTTCCACAGCAACTAAGTTTATGTAAATGTTGTTTCTTTCTAATTTTCTCATCCTTTGGGAAATCAGTGGCTCTGGTGAATGCTGACTTACTCTCTTTACAGGTATTTGGGGAAATGTGTACAAAATATTCCACAGATGAGACCCATCTGCTTAGGAGAGTAATTTTAAGCCTTCAGTCTTTTCGTAGACACAGGCAGATAACCTTTGGGTTCTAAGCAATTTATAGGGCCTCAGTGATTAATCCACTTAAAGTATTAGAAGCAATATTAAAATGTACATGAAAGGTGGCTTTATTTTATTTTGCTTTCTTATATAGACACAGACACACACACACGTAGAGACAACAGCGCCAAAGTTTCCTTCAGTGCAGTGGGGGTTGGACTTATACCTGGGATGCTTGTAGGGTAAGGGATTACAGTATCCAACTGAGCTATGTCAGTGCTCAAAGGATGACTTTATTATAAAGATAATCTTAAATCAACTCTACCCTTTGATTAAGTTATTTGAAAACTAAAACATAAATTTATAGTTAAGTTCATACAACTTATGAATCAATGAATACAATCAATTATCAATAATTTACTTAGGACTTTCTGGTTGAAATATCTGGTTTTAAGGAAGGGTTATTATTTTTTCTATTCATAAATGGGAAAAACCTGATTGTTAAAGCCACCATTGTTTTTAGTGGAAACCCATACATGAATTGAAAACAGGTACAGTATTTCTCATTGATTCTGCTCTGTCATAAACTGTATTGTTTAATTCTCTCCTGACTCTGATTTTACTCCCAACTCTGTATGCATCTCTTCTTTAGTATGTCTTCATAATCCATATTTACAAGATACAAGAAAAATGCTATGAATTAATAACTAAATCTAGTTAATATTGAAAAAAAATGCATAGAATTTTACCTTTCTAAGACATCTCAAATCAACAACAGGAGGAAACAGCAGAGAAAAGTTAGTATTATTGTTGCAGAGATAATAATAGGAACATTGAAAACACAATGTAATTAGTAACAAGTATTCGAGGACAGTACCTTAAAATCCCATAGTAGGCCATCTCCAGAGAGTTCTTTAATTGATTTTTGCTGATTGTGTCATTCAGTCATGAGATCTTGCATTCACTCACTAAAATAAGTGTTTTTTGAAGATAAATTCTATGTATCAAACATTTCCTTTATAGGATTTTTGATGCTGGACCCAAATGAAATATAAAGTATGCATCATAAATTGAAGATAGAATAATTCTATAATTTATACTGCAAAGAGAAAAAAAATCAATAGCTCATGCACATATAGTGATTTTAAAAATGTATTTCACACATTTAATTCAATTTTCAGATTATTGGTATTTATAAAATATACATATATATATGAAAAGATAATAACATTTTTATTTAATTCAAAAAAGACTATGTAAGTATGGAATTCAACTTTACATTTAATTTTGGTGCACCTTCACATCTAATGAAGAAGCAAAAATAAAAAATTACCTCACATCACCACTGACAAGAAATGAAACACAATAGTGCAATCTATTTATTTCCAGTAGCTGCTATTTTTTTGTATGTATACGTCTTTTTTTCAGTATATACAAGTCTTTCTGACTGTATATGGAATTTTGTGAATATCATTTACCATTAATTAAAGTAATAATGGAATATACATAATTGCCAAAATATTAGATTACAGTCTTAGGACTTCTCTAGTGAGGAACACTACATTTTTACAAATTGTTCTCAGCAGTGTATATTTTCATAAAGACAAAATACAGTTTTGTTCAACTTCTGTCCTATATAGTATATAGTTTCAAGGCTGTTTTCTTATTACCACAGTCTGCTAAATATCTATTCATTTTTAGAAATTTCAGAGAAAGAAAGAAGCATACACAATTTTCATAATCTTATTAAAACAGAGATGGTGGGAGAGAGACCATGACAGGGCAGTTGACCTGATTTTTAAGAAAAAGTTGATATGTAGTCATTAGATCAAATAACATGGTCAATATGGGTAGAACAGCAGATGTTAAAACTGATAGGAAAGTATTAGAGGTAAGATAGCTTTATATTTTTGGTCTTCTTTTCTACATATCTTTTCTAAGTCCATTAGAGTTATAAATTTTTCCTTAAAAGGAAGTATATTTCAGTTTCTGTTATTCATGTTCAAAAACAGCAGAAGAATATATTTGCTCCAAAGAAGTTATATTAGTTGGCAAATGCTAGTGCCAACTCTGGTCTGTTAGCTAGCCCAGTCATCTTCCAGGGCATTTAATGTTTTTTTTTTTTTAATTTTAAGAGAATTCCCAAATCTGCTTGAAAATAAACTAGAAGATTTGTCTCATTTTTTTCATGTTGTTATAAAGATTGAAAATATAGAAAGATGCATTTGTATATAGATGCATTTGAACTGGCTAACAAAGTTATTGAAGTCCATGTTTAGTAGTTAGAGCCTTATAAACACAGAGGTTGACTCTCCAGAGGAAATTTTACTCATAATAGCTGATTGCCTTGTAATGTCTGGCTTGGAATAAGATTGTAGGAGTATTAATTCAAAACCTTCATTATGTATTAGGATACAGTCAGGGCAACTGAATTATTTTGACTTGGAAGAAATTTTTACTCTCTTCCCAAGAAAAACTTGATACCAACAACTAAAAAAATTAAAAGAATGCCTTCATTCCTTCATTCTATCGATAGAGTGAATTCATTCAACCATTGTATTAAGGACTTGCCAGGTACTATCCAAAGTGAAGTGCTTTTATTTTGTTCATATTTTTTTCAAGTGCATTCATCTTCTGTACACACTGGCAACCAGGAATTTGTCAATGTCAAAAAAATATGTAGTATGAAGATTCTGTACAGTAAGTTTTTCTTTCAATCTGGAAGGATCCAACACAGTACAGATAACCTAATATCAGAATGGATAAGTTATGAAAATCATCTTGCTTGAACTTGGAAGTTTAAAAGCATTTATCGTTATTAAGAATATGATGATATAATAACAAGTACTTATTTAGCCTCTACCCATAAACCCTTAGCAAATATTTATACTGCAATTTATTAATATATTACACCACTGTGTGTTCTTATTCCTACATGCTGACAAAGAAATGGAGATTTCTAAGATACTTAGAGAGGGGAAACGAGATTTTCAGATTGTGTAGGTTAAGAAATGATGGATTCAGTTATGATTTAAAATTCTGAACTCACTATTTATTTTAATTCATTTCTTCTCTGGTACAGTGATGTACTATATGTATTACAGTGATGTACTCTGTAGAGAGAAATTGAACACATAACTATTCTCAAGATTAGCTTATTTTGTCAAAAAGCAAAAATTAGTGGTAGGGGGGATAGGAAGATAATTTGGGGAGCTTATTGTGTAATGAAATTATATGCATATGTCAGTGATTGCTCTGTAAGAATTTAAACCTCTCAGGAGTCAGGCGGTAGTGCAGCGGGTTAAGCTCACGTGGTGCAAAGCTCAAGAACCCGGGTAAGGATCCTGGTTCGAGCCCCCAGCTCGCCACCTGCAGGGGAGTGGCTTCACAGGCGGTGAAGCAGGTCTGCAGATGTCTATCTTTCTCTCCTCCTCTCTGTCTTCCCTTCCTCTCTCCATTTCTCTCTGTCCTATCCAACAACAATGAAAGCAATAAAACAATAATAATAACTGCAACGATGATAAAAAACAACCAGGGCAACAAAAGGGGAAAAAATAGCCTCCAGGAGCAGTGGATTCATTGTACAGGCACTGAGCCCCAGCAATAATCCTGGAGGCAAAAAAAATAAATAAATAAACCCCTCAATAAAAAAACAAAATAAAATAAGAAAGAAAAGAAATTAAAGACCAGGCAAATAGCTTACTCAGTAGAGTGTAGGACTTTTATGTCTGAGTACCACATAGGAGTGGTTCTCTCTCTCTCTCTCTCTCTCTCTTTCTCTCTCTCTCCATTTTTCTTACAAAAGAAGAAAAAAGAAGTAGAAATTATAGCATCTTATAAGACTGTGTTTTCCTACTATAAGTATTGAATGGCTTAGATATCCTTTAGTACATCTGGATATATTCTGAGACTCCTTTGGAAATTATATTTTGGTTATAAGGGCAGGGAACACCCTTATGTTATTTCAAAACCTCCTAAGTGTCTTGTGGTAAATTCTGTGGCACACAAATGATCATATTACTCCAAACCAGAAGCAAATATCACTTAAAGGTAGATAATGCTAACACCAAAAAGAGACATTTTCTTTTTAAACCTAGCCATGACTTACGGTGGGCTGGGGGTTGAATCTGATATCATGGAGCCTTGGGTATGAAAGTCTTTTTGTTTAACAATTATGGTCTCTCCCCGTCTCAAGAAGAATTTCTTTTTAATGGAGCAAGGGCTCATATTTTATTTCACTCCTCTAGGCCATTTGTTTCCTATTCAGAAGGAGTGCATGGAACTGTGGCTTCCTCTGTTGTCAAGGTGCCTCTCATGTGGTGCCACAATTTAGCTTAGCACTTGGGCAATGCATATGATAAACCATC
This sequence comes from Erinaceus europaeus, assembly GCF_950295315.1. Lineage (NCBI taxonomy): Eukaryota > Metazoa > Chordata > Mammalia > Eulipotyphla > Erinaceidae > Erinaceus > Erinaceus europaeus. The sequence goes on from NC_080172.1 coordinate 13,439,592, forward strand.
TCTCCAATGAAGAGGATACACACACACACACACACACACACACACACACACACATTTCATTGATTATTCTTACTTAGAATGTCCATTTTATAATTGAAGAAGCTAGTATTAGCAATTTTAGTTACTGAATTGAAAGACATTACTGAATAGAAATGCTGTTCTGATCAGGGTTTAAAAATGCAATATATACTCTTATGTTCTCTATACGACCATAGCATTGGTACAGTACATGTTCTTCTTAAAGAGTGAAACTTCAGGCCAGAATAGTCCCCTTGTTAAAGAAAAGGAGGGAGTTTTTGTATAGACTGAAATTACTTGTTGATTGTTGTGATGCAGGATACTGGCCGACCATAGGAAGCTGGACACAGCTTTCGGCTGATGTCAGCTGGGCGACAACATACAGTGATTTGTGCAAACGCACAAGGGATTGTGGGTGGACTAATCAGACTTAAAAGCACAAGCTGTCAGAAGTCAGCTCTCTTTGGCGGCTGCTTCTTCTGGTCAGACACATCTTGCTGAGGCTGCTCCAGGTGCTCACCATGGCTACTTCTCCTGGGAACTGAACAATTGTGACTCAGCTAGCCAGTAAACTCTAAGACTTCTCTATAGCCATTGTTTATTTCATGGGGCTGAACTATGAATTACAATTTCATGGACTTAACATGACTAGCTTAATTTCAGGCCTGTCCATTAATTGCTTATTTTGCAGTACCTAAAATATTTGTCTTGTTCCCTTGAAAGCCTTGAATTGTTTAAAGCCACCCCATAGACAAGTCTTTTATGTGCTACAGCCAAAGTCCCTTTAATTTTAATTACAACAGTTGCTGTTGTCATTTTTGAATAATTTTGTCCCCAAATCAAAAACTGAAATGGGTAAAATAGAATTTAATCTCTCTTAAATGTACATCATTTCTAAAATTAATTACATGGATAATTTCCCACGAGTCACCATAGACATTTTACACTTTTTCAAATGCTACAGCACAGAATGTTTTTTTATAAGAGCAACCCAAATGATGAAACAAATGAAGTTTCGAATTCTGACTGTGACAATACATGGAATTTAGCCTGCTGAATGTTGTAAAGAACAAGTTTAATTAAGATAAAAATAGTAAATTGCCTAAATATTGAACACATGTAGGAGCATATATTAAATCAATGACTAATACATGGTTTTGAAATCTGGGTAAAAGTTTAAAATGTTTCTTCAATTAAAGCCTGAGAAAGATACAGCCTATAAATACAACTGTTGAGACTGGTTTTCTTTCTTCTTACTATGCATATGATGCATTTGATGTGCCATTAGTTTATTTCTGACAAATACAGTCCCTTGACAAACCACATCCAGATATTGCAGTGGTGGGTAGCAGCACAGATGCCGGTCAGCCCACTAAGGGTTCAGTGGGGTCCCCTAACTAATCCTTTGAGGAAAGAAATAAGTCTATTGGAGAAAGAGAACCAGTTCATCATTTATCTTTCTTCATTAAGAGTTCCCTACTGCTGCTAAATTATAATGGCAATGAAACCTTTCCTACCTTCAGTTTTCTTTTTCTTTAAAGATTTTTTGATATTTATTTATTTCCTTTTTGTCGTCCTGGTTTTTATTGTTGTTGTAGTTATTAATGTCATCATTACTGGATAAGACAGAGAGAAATGGAGAGGGGAGGGGAAGACAGAGAGGGGGAGAGAAAGATAGACACCTGCAGACCTGCTTCACTGCCTGTGAAGCGACTCCCCTGTAGGTGGGGAGCCTGGAGATCAAATAGGGATCCTCACACTGGTCCTTGCGCTTTGCGCCATGTGCGCTTAGCTACCGCCTGACTCCCTCAGTTTTATTTTTCACTGTGTCTTTACACATGTCTTGAACACTACTTCATCTTTCAGTCAGTTTCTACCCTTGGTTTTAATTGTCAATCTTCAGCTGGACATACATCATTTTATCTTGTAGTTTATTTTTTCCAAGTTTACTTTTTATTCATCTGGAAAAAGTTCATTCTTGTTTTCTTATTTAGTCCTTTGCTTGTAAACACTACTCTCCTTATTAACCCTGAGTGTGCCATTATATCTAATACAAATATATCTGATGGCATTAAAATGATTTATAATTTTCCTCAATTCACTCAAATAACTACCTGTCATGTGTAGGAAAAGGAGAGTAAAGATGACTATCTATGATGAGTAAACATTTAGGGGCCAGGCGGTGGCACATCTGGTTAAACACACACATTACAGTGCTTAAGGATGCAGGTTCAAACCCCTGGTCCACACTTGCAGAAGGAAAGCTTCACAAGTGGTAAAACATTACTTCAGTGTCTCTCTGTCTCTTTCCTTCTCTACCATCTCCTCCTTACTCAATTTTTTTTTGTTCTCTGCCCCATAACAAATTAAAATGTAAATAAAGATAATGTTGAAAAATAAATGAACATCTAAAGTAAAGGAGATTGGGCATCTACAAATAGGTTAGTTAATATAATTATTTTATTCCTTTTACTGTTCAACAATTGCTTATTGAATGTCTACTATATGGCAATCATCACCTTCATAGTCTACTCTAGTTAGGGAAGATGAAAAAATAAAGAACTAAATGAATACAGTCAGTTATCACCCTCATAGTTTACTCTGATGATGGGAGATTTACAAATAAAGAACAAAATGAATATGATCACAGAAAATAACAATATATGTGATAATAATAATACTAGTAGTATGGTTAATTGTTGGGTTGCATCGCAGGGGAGAGAACTTGACCGGAGCCAACCTGGGCTGCTGCTTACTCAGCGATGTGGGAGAGGAACCAGGAACTCGTGGCTGAGCAGGAACACAATGCAATGCCTTTATTGATCAGAGAAAATTCCTTTATATCTTCTGAAATGGAAGTGGCAGGTCGGAAAAGGAAATGGGTAGGAGAGGGGGTAGAGAAAAGAAAAGAGCGTGAAGGTAGCAAGCTTCCATCTAACCAGTGAGGATTAAACCAATACCCTGCAGGCAGGGCAGGTCTCAGGCAAAACAATGATTATGTAAATAGACCACAGCATTAAGCAATGCAGGACCCCTGGCATAATGACCAACGGTTAATGAATGTGAAAAGACAGAAACAGGTTAAGGCATAAAGGAAGGGTTCTATGAAGACATGTGACTGAAGTGAAACTGGAACGTTGACAAGGAGCCAACTGTGAAAAGATCAGAAAGAAGGAAAATCCACGTTTAGGTGACAAGAAAATTTAAGACATGCACTTGGCCTATTTGAGCAGTGTAAAGATGTTCACTGAGGTTGATGACCAGAGTCAAAGGAAATAGGTTTTATTCATATTTAAATATTTGTAAGATTATTTTTGCTTTTATTGTAAAAGCAAATTTGAAGCATTTGATATTTTGGCTAAAAACAGAACACTAAAATCATAGTTAGATTTAATGTATAAAACAGATAACTGGCATGCCTTGTTTATGTATTTCTAGAAGAAGGGTGCATATCATATATAAATATGATTTATATTTAAATCATACTAAATCATAATCAAAAGTATTTAATGGTTCTTGTTATAGCTAAAGCTTAGTAATTTATGCTTTCTCTTTCTTATCTTTTCCATCCCTCTTCTTTCTTCTTCTTCTTCTTCTTCTCCTTCTCCTTCTTCTTCCTTTTTTCCCCCTTTTTTCTTTTTACCATAGCACTAATCAACTCTGGGTTATGGTGGTGTGGGGATTGAACCTGAGAAACTTCAGAGCCTCAGGCTTGAGAGTTGAGAATCTATTTTCATAACCATTATACTATCTCCCGCCTTATTATTTTATTTTAAATTTTATTATCTTTATTAATTAGTAAGAGGCAACTAGAAATTGAGAGGGAAGGGGGAGATAGAGGTGGTGGTGGGAGACAGAGAGACAACTACAGTCCCGCTTCACCACTTGCAATGTTTTCCTCATGCAGGTAGGAACTAGGATCTGGAGCCCAGTGGTGTCCATGTATTGTAACATAGGCTCTCAATCAGGTGCTCTCCCCCCACACATCTATTTAGTATCTTTCAAACAACATTTTGCATTAAATTCACAGGCCCTAAAGCAGTAGTACAAATGAAGAAGTGTGAGTGAATTTAAATTATACAATGAAGACAATTGTATGGACCATGCTGAAAATCTGGAATTGGCCTATAATTCAAATTATGGAGAATAAACAACTTTGAGAGCATAGAAAGGAAGCTAATTGTTTGAATCTATTCTGTATTGATTATCTTGGAGGTCTAATTAAGTCAGATAGACATAATATACACATGAGGCTTTGAACCACAGGGATAAGGCAGTTGGAATCATTGCATACACTGAAATAAAGTTTTGTTAATGATCACAAAATAAACCTCTATTATCAAGGAATTTTAACTAAGTAGTAAAAAAAAATCTCTCATCTGTAACTTGCCACTCATGGTCTCAGCTAGGAAATAATTTTCTTTTTACAAATTTTTAAAAAAAAAGAAATAGAAGTCTTCCTCTATATAGCTTTGTAACTGATTTTCCTCTAAAAATAAGTTCCAGGCATGGGTCTTCCTAAAGAAATGGAAAATTCCTGATATGTTAAAGAGGAAAAAGTCTATTTCTACATATAATTTCTTTTTTAATTAGATAAAACCACTTTTTAAAAGTATATTTGGACTTTAAGAAAGACTTTACTGGATGGCGGACTGAGAAGCTGTGACAGCGTGTTCTCTGATCACATCTTCTGGAAACGGTAGGATTTTCTGCCTTTAGCAGGCCTGTCAATAAGGGGTGACACCAAAGAGGTTATTATAATTTAATTTGGGTTAAGAATTAGAGTAAAGGTGACACGGACTAGCGGGGCTCCAGACTTCCCAGGTGGCGCCGGGCAAGGCGAGTGCGCTGGGCATTGTCCTCCGCCCGGGAAGGCGGCTCCTCCGCCAGTTGCAGAGCACTGCTGGGTGGCAGGCAGAGGACCCGGAGAGAGCACTTTAGCTGGGGGGCTTTCTCTTGGGAGTCTCCAGGGACCACTGCGACCCTGAGGGCGGATCCAAAGACTTCTTGAGTATAGCTCTCATTGGATCAAAGGACTTGGAGCTAGTTTTCATTTTCGAGAAATCCTTTAAAAAAGTCTGGAGGGGGGGTTTCCCGGAAGATGGCGGACAGAGAAGCTGCTAGCCACTGAGCTCCAAACACACTCCCTGGAAACAGTAGGATTTTCTGCCTTTAGCAGGCCAGCCAATAAGGTGTCATAGCGGTGACAAAGAGATGACTATAACTTAATTTGGGTTAAGAATTAGAGTAGGGGAAAAAATTCTTTTTTCTTCCTTTTAATTTTCAAGCATACATCCTTCCCCCCCCCCCCATAAGCAGTCCCTGGGGACCAGCTCCTAGCAGGATACCCCATACCACCAAACAGGGTGTTTTTTTTTAATTCACTGATACACATTTGGGAAGTTCCTTGCACTGCTCTTTAATTACAACTCTTTTTCTTATCTTCTCCCTTTTCTCTCTCTTGTATCTCTCTCTCTCTCTTTTTTTAATCTTGTCATACACTTCTTTCTTCTTTGCCTTTCTGAATTTGTGAATTACTTTGGGGAAGAAATCTGACTCACAGTGGACTCTCTATGTGTGTATCTCTGCTCTAGTTCCCTTTCCCCTCTTGTTACCCCTAGAATATACAGTGTATAGTAGATTTGCATAACTGTCTATTCTTGCTATCCTCTCTTTCTTTTCTCTTTCTTCACTGGGATTTGGTTACTATTTTTTCACGGACTGGAGAAATTGTTTGGATAACTGGTAACGATTAAACTACTTCAATACTTACTTCAGTTGCTACTGTAATTCTGGAGGTGGGTGAGTGCAATTGTCATAAAGGTATTTAGACCAGTGTTACTTGTACTCAAGACACAACAACTGAGGAACAACAGAGCATAAAAAAAAAGAGAAACACATAAATAAAATAGTGGGTAGATTAAAAACAAATAAAACTGCTACTCCAATGAATGAAGACAAGAGCCCAGAAGAAACTACAAATCAGCCAGAAGTAACCATAGATAAGAAAAGTATGCAAGCAATAATAAACTTATTAATCACAGAAATGAAAACAACATTGGAGGAAAGGAATGGCAGTATTAGGGAAACAACAGTTGAGACCCCCAAGGAAAATACTGATTATCTTGAGGCAATTAGAGAACTGAAAGCTGAAATAGCTGTAATGAAGAAAGAAGCTGAGGCAAGGAAAAGCAGACTAACAGAAGAAGAAAACAGAATTAGTCAGACAGAGGATGAGTTAGGAAAAACTAAGAAAGAGGTGAAAGAGCTTAAAAAGAGATTGAGAGACACTGAAAACAACAACAGAGACATATGGGATGATCTCAAAAGAAGTAACATTCGTATAATTGGCCTGCCAGAGGAAGAAAGAGAGGAAGGGGAAGCAAACATTCTACAGGAAATAATACAAGAAAACTTCCCAGCCCTGAATAACAGAAAGGATATCAAGGTTCAAGAGGCCTAGAGAGTACCAAACAGAATCAACCCAGACCTGAAGACACCAAGACACATCATAGTCACAATGAGAAGAAGTAAGGATAAAGAAAGGATCCTAAAGGCTGCAAGAGAGAAACAAAAAGTCACATACAAGGGAAAACCCATAAGATTATCTGCAGACTTCTCCACTCAAACTCTAAAAGCCAGAAGGGAGTGGCAAGATATCTATCGAGCCCTGAATGAAAAAGGGTTTCAACCAAGGATAATATATCCTGCTAGACTTTCATTCAAGCTAGATGGAGGGATCAAAACCTTTTTAGACAAACAACAGTTAAAGGAGGCAACCATCACCAAAAAGTACCTGAAAGAGGTACTAAAAGACCTCTTATAAACAAGAACATCACTATAATATTTGCAATATATCAGAGTAAGCAAATTATTTTAGAACAATGGCACTACAATACATTAAATCCATAATATCAATAAATGTCAATGGCTTAAACTCACCCATCAAAAGGCACAGGGTGGGGGGATGGATCAGAAAACATAACCCAACCATATGCTGCTTGCAAGAATCCCATTTGTCACAACAAGGTAAACACAGACTTAAAGTGAAAGGATGGAAAACTATCATACAGGCTAACGGTCCACAAAAAAGGGCAGGAACAGCCATTCTCATCTCAGACACGATAGATTTTAAATTAAATAAAGTAATAAAAGATAGGCAAGGACATTACATAATGATTAGAGGATGAATCAGCCAAGAAGACTTAACAATTATTAACATCTATGCACCCAACGAGGGACCATCTAAATACAGTAAGCATCTACTGAAAGAATTTCAAAAATACATCAATAGTAATACAATAATAGTGGGAGACTTCAATACCCCACTCTCACACTTAGACATATCAACAAAGCAGAGAACCAATAAAGATACAAGAGATTTCAATGAAGAGATTGACAGACTAGACCTCTTGGACATTTTCAGACTCCTCCACCCCAAAATACTGGAATACACCTTCTTTTCAAACCCACGTAAGACATACTTAAGGACAGACCACATGTTAGGCCACAAAGACAGCATCAATAAATTCAAGAGCATTAAAATGATCCCAAGTATCTTCTCAGACCACAATGGAGTAAAACTAACATTTAACAATAAACGGAAAATTATTAAAAGACATAGAAATTGGAAACTAAACAACATACTCCTTAAGAACCACTGGGTCAGAGACTCACTCAAACAGGAAATTCAAATGTTCCTGGAAACTAATGAAAATGAAGACACAACCTATGAAAATATTTGGGACACAGCTAAAGCAGTACTGAGAGGGAAACTTATAGCCATACAATCACATATTAAACACCAAGAAGAAGCTCAAATGAACGACCTTACTGCACACCTCAAGGACTTAGAGGAAGAGGAACAAAGGAATCCTAAAGCAACCAGAAGGACAGAAATCACTAAAGTTCGAGCAGAAATAAACAACATCGAAAATAAAAGAACCATACAAAAGATCAATGAAGCCAAATGTTGGTTCTTTGAAAGATTAAACAGAATTGACAAACCCCTCGCCAGACTCACCAAACAAAAAAGAGAGAAGACTCAAATTAATAGAATTGTAAACGATGGAGGAGATATCACAACTGACACCACAGAAATCCAGAGAATCCTGTGAAACTTCTATAAAGAACTATATGCCACCAAGCTAGAGAATCTGGAAGAAATGGAACAATTCCTAGAAACCTATGCACTTCCAAAACTGAACCAAGAAGAACTACAAAATCTAAATGCACCAATCACAGACAAAGAAATTAAAACCGTTATTAAGAATCTCCCCAACAACAAAAGTCCTGGACCAGATGGCTTCACAAATGAATTCTACAAAACTTTCAGGAAACAGTTAATACCCATACTTCTTAAGCTATTCCATAAGATTGAAGAAACAGGAATAATCCCTTCCACCTTTTATGAAGCCAACATCACCCTGATACCAAAAGCTGATAGGGACAGAACAAAAAAGGAAAACTACAGACCAATATCTCTGACGAACACAGATGCCAAAATATTAAACAACATATTGGCAAACCGGATACAGCAACACATCAAAAAGATTGTTCATCATGACCAAGTGGGATTCATTCCAGGAATGCAAGGCTGGTTCAAATATCCGTAAGTCACTCAATGTCATTCACCACATCAATAAAAGCAAAGCCAAAAACCACATGATTATCTCAATAGATGCAGAGAAAGCCTTTGACAAAATCCAACACCCATTCATGCTCAAAACTCTACAGAAAATGGGAATAGATGGGAAATTCCTCAAGATAGTGGAGTCTATATATAGCAAACCTACAGCCAACATCATACTCAATGGACAGAAGCTGAAAGCATTCCCCCTCAGATCGGGGACTAGACAGGGCTGTCCACTGTCACCGTTACTCTTCAACATAGTATTGGAAGTTCTTGCCATAGCAATCAGGCAAGAGAAAGAAATCAAAGGGATACAGATTGGAAGGGAAGAAGTCAAGCTCTCACTATTTGCAGATGATATGATAGTATACATAGAAAGACCTAAAGAATCCAGTAGAAAATTACTGGAAGTTATTAGGCAATATAGCAAGGTATCAGGCTACAAAATCAATGTACAAAAATCAGTGGCATTTCTTTATGCAAACACTAAATCTGAAGAAGAAGACATCCAGAAATCACTCCCATTTACTGTTTCAGCAAAATCAATCAAATACCTAGGAATAAAGTTGACCAAAGAAGTGAAAGACTTGTATGCTGAAAACTATGAGTCGCTACTCAAGGAGATAGAAACTGATACCAAGAAATGGAAATATATCCCATGCTCATGGATTGGAAGAATAAATATCATCAAAATGAATATTCTCCCCAGAGCCATATACAAATTTAATGCAATACCCATCAAAGTTCCACCAAGCTTCTTTAAGAGAATAGAACAAACACTACAATCATTTATCTGGAACCTGAAAACACCTAGAATTGCCAAAACCATCTTAAGGAAAAGAAACAGAAATGGAGGCATCACACTACGAGACCTTAAACTATATTATAAAGCCATCATCATCAAAACAGCATGATACTGGAACAAAAATAGGCACACAGACCAGTGGAACAGAATTGAAAGCCCAGAAGTAAATCCCAACACCTATGGGCATCTAATCTTTGATAAGGGAGCCCAAAGGATTAAATGGAAAAAGGAGGCTCTCTTCAATAAATGGTGCTGGGAAAACTGGGTTGAAACATGCAGAAGAATGAAATTGAACCACTTGATCTCACCAGAAACAAAAATCAACTCCAAATGTATCAAAGACCTAGATGTCAGACCAGAAACAATCAAATACTTAGAGGAAAACATTGGTAAAACACTTTCCCACCTACACCTCAAGGACATCTTTGATGAATCAAACCCAATTGCAAGGAAGACTAAAGCAGAAACAAACCAATGGGACTACATCAAATTGAAAAGCTTCTGCACATCCAAAGAAACTATTAAACAAACAGAGAGACCCCTCACAGAATGGGAGAACATCTTCACATGCCAGACATCAGACAAGAAACTAATCACCAAAATATATAAAGAGCTCAGCAAACTTAGCACCAAAAAAGCAAATGACCCCATCCAAAAATGGGCAGAGGAAATGAACAAAACATTCACCTCAGAGAAGATCCAAAAGGCTAACAAACATATGAAAAACTGCTCTAGGTCACTGATTGTCAGAGAAATGCAAATTAAGACAACACTAAGATACCACCTCACTCCTGTAAGAATGGCATACATCAAAAAGGACAGCAGCAACAAATGCTGGAGAGGATGTGGGGACAGAGGAACCCTTTTACATTGCTGGTGGGAATGTAAATTGGTACAGCCTCTGTGGAGAGCAGTCTGGAAAACTCTCAGAAGGCTAGACATGGACCTTCCATATGATCCAGTAATTCCTCTCCTGGGCTTATACCCCAAGGACTCCATAACAGCCAACCAAAAAGAGGTGTGTACTCCTATGTTCATAGCAGCACAATTCATAATAGCTAAAACTTGGAAGCACCCCAGGTGCCCAACAACAGATGAGTGGCTGAGAAAGCTGTGGTATTTATACACAATGGAATCCTACGCAGCTATCAAAAACAATGAACCCACCTTCTCTGACCCATCTTGGACAGAGCTAGAAGGAATTATGTTAAGTGAACTAAGTCAGAAGGATAAAGATGAGTATGGGATGATCCCACTCATCAACAGAAGTTGAATAAGAAGATCTGAAAGGGAAACTAAAAGCAGGACCTGATCAAAATATAAGTAGGGCACCAAAGTAAAAACCCAGTGGTGTGGGGTAGACATGCAGCTTCCTGGGCCAGTGGGGGGTGGGAGTGGGTGGGAGGGATGGGTCACAGTCCTTTGGTGGGGGGGGATGGTGTTTATGTACACTCCTAGCAAAATGTAGACATATAAATCAGTAGTTAATTAATATGAGAGGGGGAAAATCAATTGATGTCTCAAAGTTTCTCAAAACACAAACTGAATCTTTTTAATATATAGGCTATGTATTTGATATGTGGACTCTCTCAAAAGCCTAGACCAAGTAGATTAGAAGCATCCAATAGCACAGCTATATACAAGATACTGGATACTGTACAGCAAACCATAACGAAGGGACTTTTCAAAGTTAACCCAATTAACAAATAATGTGATGATAATATTAACTATCCATTGTCTTTTTGAACCTTAAGACAGCAGGAACCTCACATCTCCACTATAGAGCCCCTACTTCCCCTAGTCCTGGAACCCTTGGATAGGGCCCACTTTCCCGTATGCATCTCCCAATCCAAACCAAATAATATTGCATCCGCCGATCACAACCTAACCAACGCAACAATTGCCACCTCAACATGCTATTCACCTCAGACTGTACAGAGACTTCACGTGTGGAATGACAACCCTTCAGCTTCATTAATCGGGTGAGACCTTTCCTTTTATAGTACACTCTAATTTCATCTCAGGTAGTTCACTTTCTAACAAAGTCCCATAACCTAGATATACACCAGTTTCTGTGAGAGAGAGCTTATGTGCACACGTATCCATAAACTACTGCAAAATATATACCTGAAAGCAGAAGTACACTAGAGTTTGCAGTGAGTACCTCCCTAACACTTCCTCTCCACTATTCCAAGCTTGGGATCCATGATTGCTCAACAAATTGTTTGGCTTCTTATGTTAACTCTCTTTTCAATCACCAGGTTCCAGATGCCACCAGGATCCTGGCCAGGCTTCCCTGGATTGAAGACCCCACCAATGTGTCCTGAAGCTCAGCTTCCCCAGAGACACACCTTACTAGGGAAAGAGAGAGGCAGACTGGGAGTATGGACCGACCAGTCAACGCCCATGTTCAGCGGGGAAGCAATTACAGAAGCCAGACCTTCTACCTTCTGCATCCCTCAACGACCCTGGGTCCATGCTCCCAGAGGGATAGAGAATGGGAAAGCTATCATGGGATGGGGTGGGTTATGGGGATTGGGTGGTGGGAATTGTGTGGAGTTGTACCCCTCCTACCTTATGTTTTTGTTCATTAATCCTTTCTTAAATAAAAAAAGTATATCTGCATTTTAATTAAAAGAGGAAATTATGTTTATTTTCAAAGAGTAAGATATGTAAAGAAAATATTAAAATGCTGCTCTGTTGTTCATTCCTCTTAGTTGATAGCTATCTTTTCATTATGTATTCTGCAGTATATTTTACTATATTTATGTAAACATGTACATCTACTTTGTTTTCCATCTCCATTATCACTTTATTGAGGAAACGTTGATGGTTACAATTGTGAGGGTAGAAGCATACTACTGTCATCATTTTCAGACAATATAGGAAAACCTAGTGAATACAGTAAGAAATTCCTGGAAATCATCAGGCAATATACCAATATGTCAGGATACATAATTAACATAGAAAAATCAATCCATTCTTTATGCAGACACTAAGTCAGAGGAAGAAATCCAGAAATCAGTTTCATTCACTATAGCAAAAACTATAAGATATCTAGGAATAAGCCAAACTAAAGAAGTGGAAGACTTATATACAGAATATTATGAGTCACTGTTCAAGGATATAGAAAAAGATACAAAGTGGAAGGAAATCTCATTTTTATGGATTGGAAGGTTAACATCATCAAAATAACCATGATATACCAATATATGTATACCAATTTAACACATCCTCATTAAGGCCCTACCACTATATTTTAAGATAATAGAACAAAAGCTAGAAATTTTTATCTGGAACCAAAAATTATCTATAATCAGCAAAAGCATCTTGAGAAAAAAGAATAGAAACGGAGGCATTATGCTTCTAGATCTCAAACTATATTACGGGGCCACTGTAATCAAAACAGTCTAGTACTACAGCAAAAATAGACATACTGACAGTGGAATAGAACTGAAAGACCAAGAATAAGCCCCCATGGTCATAGCCATAATTTTGGACACTTGGTCCAACAAATTAAATGAAGAAAGACTCTTTTAAACCAATGTTCCTAGGAAAATTGAGTTGAAACATAATATAAAATGAAACTGAATCACTACATTTCACCCACACAAACGTGTATTTCAAATGGATCCAGTACTTGGATGTTAGATCAGAAACTATAAAATACTTAGAGGAAAATATTGACAGGAAGCTTTCTCATCTAAGTTTTATAGGCATCTTAAATGAAACAGATCCAGTTGCAAGGAAGGAAAAATAAATAAACCAGTAGGACTACATCAAATTGAAAATCTTTGCACAGCTAAAGAAAGCACCATTCAAACAAAAGGCAGTCCCTACAGAATGAGAGATCTTTACATGCCATACATCAGAAAAGAGGCTAAGAACCAAAATACAGAAAGATATCACCCAAAACCAAAAACAAGCACAAAAAAAGACCCTATCCAAAATTTTAGAATAGAAACAGAACATCTATCAAAGAAGAGGTCTAAAAATCCATCAGACATGATAAAATATTCCATATCATTACTTGTCAGAGAAATGCAAATAAAGACAACAATAAGATACCATATAATTCCTATAAGAATGTCATATTGCAAAAAGGATAGTAACAACAAATGCTGGAGAAGTTATAGGGGCTATGAACCCTCCTGCATCTCTTGGTATGAATGTAAATCAGTTCCAACTCTATAGATAGAAGCCTGGAAAACTCTCAGAAGGCTAGAAATTGATATATCCTATGACCTAGAAATTCCTCTCCTGGGGCTATATCCTAAGGGATTAAATATACATAAAAAGATCTGTGTATACCTATGTTTATAGCAGCACACTTGTAATAGCCCATACTTGGAAGCAGCCCAGGTGTCCAACAACAGATGGGGGGCTAAGAAAGTTGTAATATATATATATATATATATATGTATATATACATACATATATATATATATTACACAATTGAATACTACTCAATAAGAATGATGAATTCACATTCTTCACCTCATCTTGCACAGAGCTTGAAGGAATCAGGTTAAGTGAAATAAGCCAGAAAGAGGATAAATATGGGATGATGTCACTCATGGACAGAAGTTGAAAAAAAAAAGATAAGGGAGACACAAAATTAAATTTAGAATTGACTTGGTGTATTACACCAGAGTAAAGGATGGGGGTGGGGTGTGGAATGGGCTTTTAGGTCTTGATGCATGAAGTTGGAGGAGCATCTAACTGGAAAGGAAAGCATTTTGCAGATAATTGAGAAATTTTGTACATGTATCAACATTTGTGTTTACTAGAAACAATTATTCCTTCTAATAAAATAATATGAAATATAAAAAATAAAAAATAAAGCTGTTAGTAAATGGAATAACTGAACAAACATTTCCCTTTTTTAAAAAAATAATGATTTTTTAAAAAATGTTTTTTATTTATTATTGGATAAGGACAGAGAAATTGAGAGGGGAGAGAAAGAGAAAGAAAGACAGAGAGACACCCACAGCCCTGCTTCACCACTTGTTAAGCTTCTCCTCTAACAGGTGGGGACCAGGGGCTTGCACGTGGGTCATTGTATACTTGTAATGCATGTACTTAACCAAGTGTACCACCACCTGACACCTTAGACATTTCACCAAATAAGATTTTCAGATAAGTAGCAAGCATGTTAAATAAAGTTTAAAGTCACTGATGGTCAAAAATGCAAATAAAGAAAGCAATCTATCTCACTTGCTGGTCCCAGTTTGGGGAGCCAGTTGCTGGTGTGGCTTCGCAGGCGGGAGAGGCATGACCAGAGCCGGGAAGCAGTAACTCATTTATTAATCAGATACATCGCCTTTTACGTATCTCCTCACTGGAAGTGGTAAGGGAAAGAAAATGACTAGGAGATGGGGCAGAGCACAGAAAAGAGTGTGAACAGAACATAGAAAGCTTCCATCTAACCAGTGGGGATTAAACCAATACCCTGCAGGCAGGGCAGGACTCAGGTAAAACAGTGATTATGTAAATAGACCACATCATAAGTAATACAAGCGAACCTAATGTGATGATCAAAACAGAATATCAACACTCACTTCTTTGTGAATTTCCTACATCTAAAGTCAGAAAAACAACAAATTCTGGGGAGGATATGATAAGATGGGGACACTTCTACACTGTTGGTGAAAACTCACACTTGTGTAGTCTCTATGGAAAATAGTTTGAATATTGCAGTACATACTAAAAATAAGCTCGCCAGTTGACCCAGCTATCTACCTAGCTATCTACCCAACAGACATAAGCACACCTATGTGATAGACCTATGTAAACCCATGTTTGTTACAGTGCTACTTGTAATAGTTAACATTTGGAGACAACCTCTGTGTCCAACAACAGATGAATGATTAAAATGTAGTGGCATCTACACACAACAGAATTTCACAAGCTGTAAGAAATCATGGCATACTTTCCTATGTGACAACATGGATGTCTAGAAGAAATCATGTTCAATGAGATAAGTCAGGAGAATCACAAAGATGATCACTGGTTGATCTCCCTCATAGATGTGTTCTAAGAAGCAAACCAAAGCAAAGCAAAGGGTTAATCCTCAATTTACTGCAGTCTATCAGACGAGGTTTGGAGACACAGAAGGTGAGGGGTAGTAGAAGTGGAGGTTTGGGACCAAAGTCCTATAGTAGAACAAGATGACGGTTTCTCTGTGGGTGAAATGTATTGATACCTATCTCAGATACATATACTCCTGTGACAATAAAAACATCTATAAATCAAAATTCCCTCAATAGAATGGGTTTGAGGTTGGGGAAAAAAAAAGTATTTCAGAACTGAATTCAGAAACAGTTCGATTAAGTGCACAGTTTGTAGAATTATATTTATAGGTCCCCAGTAGATTCAGGAGAAACCACTCAACAATGACCAGAAGGAAAAAGATTCCTTGCATTATTAGGATATCAGAGAAAACTTTGTTTCTGTCTTTTTAAAAATATTCTTATATTTTTATAAAAATATTTTTAGGGAGTCAGGCGGTAGTACAGTGGGTTAAGCGCAGGCAGCACAAAGCACAAAGACCAGACTAAGGATCCCAGTTCGAGTTCCCAGATCTCTACCTGCAGGGAAGTTGCTTCACAAGTGGGGAAGCGGGTCTGTAGGTGTTTATCTTTCTCTCCCCCTCTCTGTCTTCCTCTCCTCTCTCCATTTCTCTCTGTCCTATCCAACAATGACATCAACAACAACAACAATAATAACTACAACAAGGGCAACAAAAGGGAATAAATAAATATTTTTTTAAATTTTGTTTAATATAGGATAGAGATAAGAGTTGAAAGTAGAGGGGGAGATAGAGAGGGAGAGAGACAGAGACACCTGCAGCCCTACTTCATCACTTGTGAAGCTTTCCCCCTTTAGGTGGGAAGCAGGGACTTGAACACTTTAATGTGAGTGCTTAATTAGCTGTGCCACTGCCTGACTCCCTGTTTCTGTTCTTTTAACATTTCTCCCTCAACTAGTGTGTATGAAACTTTCCAAGTTCTGTGTTTGCCTTATTTCATAGTCCTTTAATGAATCTGAATTTTATGCTATTTGTAAGTCATGTGACAACTTACAATTAGATAATTTCTCTGGATTCCACATCCTCTTCAGCTGAACATGGTCATTTTGCAGTTTAAGTTGCAAAAGGTAGCTGTTGCTAATATTATCATCATAGATGTCCATTTTCTTATTTAGCCTCTCAGTGTTTTTTTTTTCCTACATCCATCATACATATCATGTAAAATTTCTACCATTTTTTCAGGAGATATTCTACTAAGGACTTAATAGAAGTAGATTTGAGAGTTCATAGTTTTGGTAAGTCACAAAATCTTGATAATATGATCGATGCATAGGTTTAAATAGTGTTTCCTCATACTCCAATGCTAATGTAGAAATAAGTGAAAAAGAGAGTGGAGGATTGGGCATCAGAATAAAAAACAGTCTAACTAACATCACCATGGTGTCTCTCTTTGAGATGAATATTGTTGCCTATATATAAGTCTCAAATCTTTCAACATGTTCACATTTTAGTAGGGGCTAAGCTTACACTGGAAGTTTTAACAATGCTTTGAAAATAATCAAATCAGATGCATCTTTTCATTCCTTATTTTGTAGATGAGGACATATTGAAAGACTGTAATGAAGACATTGCTTTTCACATACATTCATTAGTAATTCAAAGATTTAGTAGCTGATGGTGATGTTAGTGTAATTAGCAGGAATAAAATGGAAGAAATGCATGTTGCTATAGCAATATGTTCATCATGAATGATCTACAGCATAAACACGCAGATTAATTTACAAGATGCCAGGTAGAATGCTGCATGGCTGACTAGGCTACTCTCAGATGCCACAGTATTTGTTTTTTATTAAGTATAAACATTACAGTTCAGCTTTCAAGGTATGTATGCTTGTCACTGTCAATCACACAGGGGTTGCATTCCCAAAGAGTTTTCAATTCATTTAAAATTTTTAACAGATGAAGAGAAACATTTTTTTCCCAGAGAATTAAAGAAATTTATACCAGCACTGATGACATTTAGACACTGAAACAAGTTTAAAAATCTCCTTACTTGTGGGCAGAGTGTGTTTCTGTTTTACTCACCCACTTGTTTTAATACCAGATATATGGATGTTTTACTATGCAAGCGTATTTAAAAATACTAAAATTGGAAGCCATGGTGTCAGGGAACCTCTTAAGAAAGCACTTGTGGATGTGACCATAAGCCGAATGAAATTTTAGCCATTGTAGTTTAAGTTATTACTAGAAACTCAAGGCAATAAAAGCATCCTTACCTCATTGGGCAGGGAAATGTGATCTGTGGATATTTATATAGGTGTGTGTTTGTGAGCAAGTCTGAAAGAGCCACCAACTGGATTCTTGTTACTGATGATATTTTAGGGCTCACAGCCAGACACATGGGATGCCATTAAAGATTAACATTCCTCAGCTTGGTGAGCAGGGTGGTTCCACAACCTAAGAACAAACAAAGAGTATGCTCATGACCAGCTTTTCCCATTCTACACTGCCTGAACAGGCCACCTTCAGAGTGGGGTAAACATTAATAAGGGCTAGAATGTGAAAGGCTAAGATATTTTGGGGATAATGAAGTTCATATGATATTGTCTGCATTCTCATCTGCAACCCTTGTGACATACGAGGCAATTTAGAAGGTGGATATGACTTGCGTGGACAGCATAAAATTTACTCAGAATGTAAAATTAGCAGGAAAAACCTCAATGTATGAAGAAGACGGGCACTGCATTTTATTCAAAATATTTAGTAAAATTCAATAATCAGAGAAGATTAAAAAGAAGTGATGACATATTTTCATGAGATCTTGTGTAGTATCCACTTGTGGTAAATCTTAAATTGCCCTGTTTCTAGAGTATGTAAAAATAAAGTCACTATCTTTGGGAAGCACACAATTTATAAAGATCTCAATTAAAGGGTGCTTGGTGATGTGCCTACGTATTGAAGGCAATGTCTCAAGAGACCTAAGGAAGAATGAGCTGTGGTTATGTTTTTCATCTAGTCTAGGGACAGATTAAGTATCTGGAACAAACTATCAACATCTGGTTAAATCATATACCATTCTGAGCCTTAGTCAAGGGAATTCTTACACTTGAAGCCAAGGCTGGCATTCACCAGTATGATTCCTACAAGATTTAGCCTGGAGGCTAGATGTTGCCAAACCCAAGTTTGGACACTGCATAGCTTACAGTGATAGACAGATGTTGTGTAAAGGAAATGAACGATAAACATTATGTCCTTTGGGATTCCACAAAGGAAAACAATAAACTTGCACCAGTCATGGTTTCAATAAAGGATGGGGTTCCCTTAGGCCACTGCCCAAATAGCGGCTAGCTCCTGAAGGAGACAAGAAACTTTCTTTTCTTGTCCCACCCTTCCAGGGAGTCATTTGCTGGCCACCAGTGAAGTTAGAGCTAATCTAATCAGGATGTTTTCTTTTAACTTCTGGTGTGGCTTTTTGTCTGGATTGAAAGGGGGGATAAAGGATATTTTTTAATACAGCACTTCCAAGCTTTTGGTTTTGTGTGTGTGTGTATGTGTGTGTGTGTGCCTTAAGTGTTGCTTTTTTTTTTTTTTTTACTGTTTATAGTTTATATCAGTAAATCTAAATTGGACATTTAGACTCTTTATAGCACTACTTAAGGTTTGTAGTATAGTAATTCTGCATCAAAGTTCATTATCTCCCCAGGAGGCATTTGGTATTATCTGGACTTGAGTGGTAGGGGGAGTATGCATTTTCTACTGAAATCTTGTAAGAAGTACCAAATCTTGTAAGTATTAATAGCCTACTTATCCATATGATTCAGATTAAGAGAAAAAGGATGGTCAGTCTTTCCTCTAGTCCTTAACTTTACATTTAAAATTATATATTGTATTTGTTTAGTTTGGATAGAAATAGAAATTGAGAAGATAGATAGATAGATAGATAGATAGATAGATAGATAGATAGATAGATAGATAGAAAGATAGACAGTCAAACAGATAGATTGATAGTGCTTGTGAAGTTACACCTGTAGATGAGGTTGGGCAGAGTTTTGAATCTGCATTCTTGAGCATGGTGATGTGTGTGCTCAGCTAGCGAAAACTTTCTTCTTCACATAATTTGTTTCTTCTCTTATCATAACCTCCAGTTCTATGTCACAGCGTAAGTGCATGAGCATGATTTTGCCTACTCTACCCTAATGATCAACAGTTTACTCTGAAATAAATACTTTTGTTCCCAGGAGTCAAACTAATCTTTTTATAGCACATCAGACAATGGCCTTCGTCATTACTGCCCCCAACTCCTCAATCCCATTTAGTCCCAAATTAAGGCAGCATGTCAGACAAATGCCTAACAAAAACCAACACAATCTTGGCACACATCTCCTCTAGCCTACTACCTTCTTTCACTCACACTGCTTCAGCTTTTGTATCTTCCTTTTTTTTATTCAACACATTAGATATTCTCTGCCTCAAGATCTGGCTCTTCCCTTTGCTTGGAATATTTCCCCCTAAAGATCTGATAAGAGCTCTCTAGTTTCCTTCAAATTTTCTTGAATGTTCCCTTTTCGACAACTTCAAAAAAATTACAGCCCATTGTTGGGTCTTCAGTTACCCCGGACTTATGCTACTTTTTTCTCTTTGCACTTATGATTTTTTTATTGCTATTTCTTATTGTATGTGTTCTCTTGAGAACATACATGTCCCCCTGATTTTTCCTAATTTTCCTATAGTATGTTCTTGATAACTACTGGTTACATGAATGGAGACATTTTGTATTTAAACATTTTCATGAACAAAATTCTGAATTATTTCCTCATTTAGGTTTAATTAGCTAGAAGGCATGGAAAATAAGATTTTATATTTTTAATAATTTAAAGAAGCTTTACTTCAACTGGCCCTATATTTTGAATAACATTTTCATTTTATTTTAACATTATTAATATGAAGTAGAGTATGCAGAAATACTTGAATTATTGAATGTTTAAAATTGTTATGAATTACAATAGTCAAAATTTTTCTAGCTTCTTTTAAAGATATATTAACTATAAAAATCATTGAATATTAATGATTTAACTCTATATTTGGGTGCATCAGAAATAGTATATTATTTTTCTTAGGTGTTATGAACTAAAATAATTATTTAATAGACATACATGAAGGAGGGAGGCTGGGTGGTGGAACACCTGGTTGAGTGCACATGTTACAGTGCGCAAGGACCCAGGTTCTAGTCCCTGGTCCCCACCTGTTGGGAAAAGCTTCGCAAGTGGTGAAGCGGGGCTGCAGGTGTCTCTCTGTCTCTCTCCTTTTCTCTCCCCCCTTCCCTCTCAATTTCTGAAGGTTTCTATCCAACAAATAAACAAAGATCTTAAAAAATTAAAAAAAATAAATGTATTAAGGCTCAGACAGTGGCGTACCTGGTTAAGCGCATACATCACAGTGTGCAAGGACCTGAGTTCAAGCCCCTGGTTCTCACCTTCAGGAGGAAAGCTTCATGAATAGTGAAGTAGAGCTTCAGGTAACTTTATGTCTCTCTCCCTCACTGATTGTCACTCTCCTCTCAATTTCTCTCTATTTCTGTCCAATAATAAGAATTAAAAAATATTTCTGCCTCAGAATTATGAGATGGCATGTTACAAAATACATTTAAAATTACATCTAAACTTAAATCATAAAATAGTTTATGATTAGAAACAACAGGATTAAAAATTAAAGGTGTTAAATATTTTGTTGTATTTAGTATAAAGGAAGAGGGTTCTATATAACTAGAACCATGTAACTATATAAAATATAACTATAAATCATCAGTTGGACAGTGAATATAAATTTTAACTAAAACTCATATTGCATTTAATGATGTGTGAATGCAACTAAAGATGTATTCTTGCCATACAGTGAGTGTCCTTATGTAAAATAACTTTAAATTCTCTCTGAAAATGCAGTCTAACAATCACAAACTCTTTCCCAAGTACTGGAATATGCAACTTACACACCAGCTAATCTTTAAAGAGGCAAACACAGTAACAGGAAAAACAATAATAAAACATGTCATGTGGTCTGGGAGGTGGTATAGTGGATAAAGCACTGGACTCTCAAGCATGAGGTCCCAAGTTCAATCCCTGGCAGCATATGTATCCGAGTAGTGATGTGTGGTTCTTTCTCTCTCTCTCTCTCCTACTATCTTTCTCATCAATCAATAAATAAACAAATAAATAAATAAATGAACAAAATATTTTCAAAGTTGTGGTCAAACTTGCTCACATATCCATATAATAAAGACAGTGTAAAAACCTTATGTTCAAAACTAGATATTTGTGTTTATAGCATCAATATAATATCTAAAACATCTCTATGTATAATATCTATATTAGCTATATCATATCTATAATATCAAGTCTGTATTCGAAATTCCAGAATTTCTCTCTTGATTGTTGCTTTTCACCCATTTTAGTACTTTTAATGGTATAAAAGTACTCTGATTATATAATGACATAAAAATACTCTGGTTTTATAATGGTATAAAAGTACATGATTAGATCATTGCATATATTACTAGCATGCATATTGTGATAAAGTACTACCTTCCAGCTAGCTTCTACATGGTTCAGGTAAATAAATTAGAAGTACCTGGTGCAATGAAAACCATGTATAAACTTAATTTATTGGAATGAAAGATATTTCAAACTATCTAGGGAACAGTCTTTGCTAAATTTTACTTCCTATTCTCTCCATTGTTTTTATAATCTCTTAGATGGGACATCATAAAATGTAATTGTTAGGAGATAGGATACCAAAGTGTGTCATACAAGTTCTTACAGGACAGAAATATTTAAATTCTGCAATGAGGAAAATTAAATGTAATTAAAGACACAGAAGAGAATTGCCTTGGGAAGAAGATTATAAAAGCACACACACACGTATGGTGTCACACAAACTAAGGAAAGGACTGCTTCAAGAAGAAAGGTACAACAAAGAGGCAGACTGGGAGTATGGACCGACCAGTCAACGCCCATGTTCAGCGGGGAAGCAATTACAGAAGCCAGACCTTCTACCTTCTGCAACCCTCAATGACCCTGGGTCCATGCTCCCAGAGGGATGGAGAATAGGAAAGCTATCAGGGGAGGGGGTGGGATATGGAGATTGGGTGGTGGGAATTGTGTGGAGTTGTACCCCTCCTACCCTATGGTTTTGTTAATTAATCCTTTCTTAAATAAAAAAAAAATGTTATCAATAAAAATCAGTAAAAAAAAAAAAAAAAAAAAAAAAAGAACATAACAATCTGCAGAAGCCCCAGCTGCAGATAGATTTTCTGCAGCTTTCTCCACTGCCATTTTATCTTTACCAGTTGATTTGTAGACTATACTATCTCTTAGGGCACCTTGAAAATGTAACAGGGGGTAGTGCAGTGGGTTAAACACACATGGCACAAAACACAAGGACTGGCTGAAGGATCCTGGTTCTAGCCCCTGGCTCCCCACTGGCAGGGGAGTATAAAGCAGGTCTGCAGGTGTCTATCTTTCCTCTCCCCCTCTCTGTCTTCCCCTCCTCTCTCCACTCCTCTCTGACCTATCCAACTACAACAACATCAATAACAACAATAATAACTAAAACAGTAAAACAACAAGGGCAACAAAAGGGAAATAAATATAAAAATATTTAAGAAAGTTTTTTAAAAAAGAAAATGTAACAGGAATTAAAACATCTTTTTTATTTTTTATTTTTATAAATCAAAATATTCATCCAGGGAGTTTTGCAAGGTAGATGCTAAACTAATGATTATCAGTGAAATGAGAGAAGGAAAATTATTTGTCAGCCATGACTAAATCACTGATGTCTTTAGCTATATTTGCTTAGTTGTGGATGCAGAGTAGATGGGCAAGATTAGATAAAAGCAGGAATGAAACCATGGCTTGACTTTACACATGCGTGGGTGTGTTTATACATATTCTCCTTAATTAGATGAAGTGCTATTTATTTACTTATTTATTTTCCCTTTTGTTGCTCTTGTTGTCTTTTTATTATTGTTGTAGTTATTATTATTGTTGTTGTTGTTAGATAGGACAGAGAGAAATGTAGAGAGGAGGGGAAGATAGAAGGGAAAGAGAAAGACAACTGCAGACCTGCTTCACCACTTGTGAAGCGACATCCCTGCAGGTGGAGGTGGGGCTAGAACCGGGATCTAAGGCAGTCTTTGTGCTTTGTGCCACATGCACTTAAGCCAGTGTGCTACAGCCTGACTCCCCATTTATTTTTGTGGTGCCTGGTAATGAACCAAGTGCCTTGTGCATGGGTCATACCACTATTGAGCAGCCTTCCTGGGATGGACTTTGCCCCCAACTCTTTATTATATAGAAGGAGAGGTAAAGAGGAAAAAAGAAAGGAGGGTGGAGAGACACTACAGCATAGCTCCAACAACTCTGAAGCTCTCCGTGTCCCTCCCACTCTCCTGCCATGTGGTGTTTGTGCTTGAACCATGGACTGTAGACTTAGTAGAACTTTTATTCTACTGGGTGAGTTGTATTCTTACCCCCATAACACATTATTTTATTTAAAAAATTTATTTTGTTTTTCAAGGGCTTCACTGCTTTATATATATATATATTCTCCATATATATATATGGAGAATAACAGTGACAGAGAAAGAAAGAGAGAGACAGAGAGAGAGAGAGACTACAGAACCAAAGTTTTCTTTAATGTACTAAGGGTTGAACTTGAACCTGTTTTATTCTCATGAAAAAGTAGAGAAACTACCCAGGTACAACTATCTTTCCAGTTCATAGCCATTATTTGAAAATGAGATTATTAAAAATATTTAAGGGATATTTAAATAGAGACATTTTCTTGGTTTGTATAATAGCATGATGACAATTACACATTGATGTGCATCTATTTTTAGATAACGCAGTGACTGATAAAAGTTGATTATTCCTCAATACATTTATTGAACATCAGAGAATTTCATTTTTATAACCAATGCATATTGAATGTGACACAATGCAAATATGTGGCAAAATAATCTTTGCATTTTCCTTGTTATAACTACCTAAGCATTTGGTTTGCTCTCTTTAAGTAAATGTACTGTCAACTGTATATTAGGTGCCTGAAATGTATCAGCAAACAAAATTAAACTCCTCACATTTATGGAATTTTATTCTATCATGGGTAGGTTGGGTATTCAGTAGGTTGAATTATCAAATTTGAATGTACTTTTGCTACTGCTCTTGCTGCTAACATTTTTCAACCATTTTATTGAGTGGTTAATGTTTTTTTTCTTTTAATTTTTATTTATAAAAAGGAAACATCAAAAAAAAAAAAACAACAACAACAAGATAAGAGGGGTACAACTCTACACAATTCTCATCACCAGAACTCCATATCCCATCCCCTCTCCTGACAGCTTTCCTATTCTTTAATCCTCTAGGACTATGGACGCAGGGTCATTATGGGATGCAGAAGGTGGAAGGTCTGGCTTCTGTAACTGCTTCCTCACTGAACATGGGCGTTGGCAGGTTGATCCATACTCCCAACCTCTCTCTTTCTTTTCCTAGTGGGGCAGAGCTCTGGGGAATCGGAGCTCCATGACACATTAGTGGGGTTGTCTGTCCAGGGAAATCCAGTTGGTATCATGTTAGCATCTGGAACCTACCTGGTGGCTGAAAAAAGAGTTAACACACAAAGCCAAACAAATTGTTGACTAATCATGAACCTAAAGGCTGGAATAGTTCAAATTATGAGTTGGGGGGCCTCTGTTTTATAGATAGTTAGTAAGCCTATTTTAGTTATATTCCAAAGGGCCCATGACTATACTAGTTTTTTGTTTGTTTGTTTGTTTTTGTTTTCTGAGCCTGACATCTGATATACTGGTGGATCCAAGTTATTGTCTGGAGAGATGATGTCATGGCTGGTAGTTAATGGTTTTATTATGTGGTTGCTGATACAAAGGTACAACTTCTCGACTCCCCATAATAGGTGTCTGTAGAACACTCTTAACTCCAACTTAGTTCCATTTTCATTAGTATATTCTTACAGCCCAATGCCTTCTTCACTCCCATACCCCTTTCTGTCCCAGAGTCCTTCGTTTTGATGTAACATACTACATATAGTCCAAGTTTCACTTTTTAAATGAGTGTTATTTTTATTGTGCACCTAACCCTGAATTTTGCAAAAATTATGGAATATCACTCAAAATATTGTAAGACACAATATTTACTTCAAAAAATAAAAGAAAATGCATAATTTAGTTGAGAAAGTAAGTGAACTTTTTACGACTTTTTGAGAACTGTGGTTGTTGTAGGAGAAGGGCACAGAACTTTGGTGGTCAGTGTTATGTGGAACTATATCTGTGTAATCTTGTAAGCCTGTAAATCATTATCAAACCACTAATAAAACATTTTTAAAAGAAGGCATTTAAAATGATTTTTACTAAAACAAGTCAGGTACTGTTAACTTACAAAGTAAAATACATCACAATTGTAAACTGTAAAACATCCATACCTAATCCAAAATAGTCTACCTTAGATAATAAAAACAATGTGAAAATTTACTTAAACAAAAACTTTGCAAGTTCATTTGTCAAAAGACCTTTTTAATATTTTCAAAAGTTGACATACTTCCAGTTTTTAAGACATTACATTTAAGACCAATTCACAGTTTTCTTATAATACACAACAGTAAGGTTGACCTGAGTCTAAAAACCATTTTTTTTGCCTTGTTGTTTTATCGTTGTTGTTGTTGTTATTATTGTCATTATTGATTTCATTGTTGGATAGGTCAGAGAGAAATGGAGGGAGGAGGGGAAGATAGAGAGGGGGAGGGAAAGACAGACACCTATAGACCTGCTTCACTGTTTATGAAGCAACCCCTTTGCAGGCGGGGAGCCGGGGGCTCGACCCGGGATCCTTTTGTTGGTCTTTGAGCTTTGTGAGATGTGCACTTAACTCACTGTGCTACCACCTGATCCCCTACTTGATGAATATTTTAAGGTAAAGAAATCAATGTGGGAAGATAACATAGTGATTATGTAGAACAATCTTCCTGCCTCTGGCACCAAGGGAACAAAGTTCAAATCCCAGTGCCATCAGAAGCTAGAGTTCTGGTAAAGAACTTCTGGTAAAGTAGCAGACTTCTGGTAAAGAAAAATGCAAAAACAGAAAAAGAAAGAGAGAATGATGGAAAGAAAGAAGAAAGAATAGTTATACCTAGGCATTTCAAGTAGAGTAGTGCTTTTTTTTTTTTTTTAGCTTGACAACATAAACAGTTCCTTTAATAAAGCGTATGTCTTTAAACCCTTACTATCTTATGCTACATTATAAAACATCTTAAGTGCTTATGAAATATTTACTTGTATACTATGAATGGAGACTTAGTTCTACTGCATCACTGTCAGTGAGTAACTGATAATCAAAATTTACAGGTCAGGCTGATCATATCTTTCATATTCTCTGTTCTTCCTGTCTCATGAGCCATACGCTATTGACTTCATTTTATAGATGATGGCACTAACGTCTACAGATTCAGTTAAACTACCTGCTACATTTAAGCTCATATTATTAGTAAACGATATAATTGGGATTTGCCTTATCCAAATGACCCTAAATATTTCCCCCTGTTGAATCTTCTGAGTACTAGTCTATCAAGTAACAAAATGAATGAGTTGATTTGGGCTATGTCAACTAGTAAATTTTATTTAGTGATGTCTTCTTGATAAACATGGAATTATCTTTAAAAATCAATATAGCATTCACTTGGCAAATGCTGCTACTGCATCATGTGTGTGACCTAGGTGTGAGTCCAGCACCCACAGCACTGCTTCCTTTTCATCTCTATGTCTTTCTGCCTTTGTGGCTCTATTTACTTACAGCAGTAAATTCACCTGTTGTTTTAAATGTATTTATTTGTTTTTAAATATTTATTTCCTTTTGTTGCCCTTGTTTTATTGTTGTAGTTATTATTATTGTTATGATTGATGTCGTCATTGTTGGATAAGACAGAGAGAAATGGAGAGAGGAGGGGAAGACAGAGAGGTGGGAGAGAAAGACAGACACCTGCAGACTTGCTTCACCACCTGTGAAGTGACACCCCTGCAGGTGAGGAGCTGGGGGCTCGAACCTGTATCCTTACCCTTACTCCGGTCCTTATGCTTTGCACCACCTGCCCTTAATCTGCTGTGCCACCGCCCAACTTTCTTAAATCTATTTATTTTAAGAAAGGTAAAGAGAGAAAGAGAGAGAGAGAGCTAGGAATCAGGGACTGTATGAAGTCAGAAATTGAAAACAGTCCTGCATCCTTTCTTTAAATAAATTTTTATTATCGTTATTCATTTATTGGGTAGAGGCAGTGAGAAATTGAGAGGGAAGGAGGTGATAGAGAGGGAAAAAGAGGGTGGGGGAGATAGCTTAATGGCTATGCAAACAATCTATGTGGCCTGAGGCTCCTAGATCCCAGGTTCAGAGCCGAGCAGTGCTCTGATGTTTCTGTGTGTGTGTCTCTCTGTGTATCTCTCAAAAATAAAATAAATAAAATTTTAGAGAGAGAGAGAGGAAGAGGGAGAGAGAGAGAGAGAGAGAGAGAGAGAGAGAGACCTGAAGCCCTGCTTTAACACTTGGAAAGATTTTCCCATACATGTGGGGACCAGGGCCTCGATCCCTGGTCTTTGCGCATTGTAGCATGTGCACTCAACCAGGTGCACCACCATCCTGCCCCTTAAGTGCGAATTTTTTTAAATTTATTTTATTTATATAAAATTTTTTTGAAAAAGTATTTATTTTCCCTTTTGTTCTCCTTGTTTTTTATTGTTGTTATTATTGATGTCTTCATTGTTGGATAGGACAGAGAGAAATGGAGAGAGATGGGAAAAACAGAGAGGAGGAGAACAAACTCCGCTTGTGAACAAACTCCCCTGCAGGCGGGGAGCCAGGAGCTCCAACCAGGATCCTCAGGCTAGTCCTTGTGCTTTGTGTTGTGTCATGTGTGCTTAACCCTCTGCGCTACCACCTGCCTCACCTTAAGTGTGAATTTTAAGCACATTGTTTAGCTCTCAAATTTAATATTTTATTATTTTTATTTTATTTTATTTTTTAAAAAATATTTATTTTATTTATTTATTCCCTTTTGTTGCCTGTTGTTAAAATTCGGAAGGCTCTGGCTGGCCGGGCTAGCTTCACGGCGGGTAACAGAGACGCGGAGACAACGGCTGGGCAGGGAAGCGGTATTTCTTTATTCAGGAAAAACAATTCACAAACTAAGACAAACTAATCACCAAACAGAACTCTGCTGTCTCTTTGCGGCGGCGCAAGCACTCTCTCTTACTTTGGAACTCAGGAACTTTCCAACTCTGGAACTCTGGAACTCTCGTACTGGGGAACCCTCTGAAACTCTTCCACTGTGGAACTCTCTCTTACTCTGTAACTCTGAAAACTCTCGAACTCAGGAACTCAGGAACTCTGGCACTCTGGAACTCAGGAACCCAGGAACCCTCCCTCGGGGTTCCTTGGGGCGGGGCCAAGCAGGCCCGCGAAATTAATTGGACTGATCCAATTCTCTTGACGGGGGAGGGCTAGAACAAACCAATGTAAAGCATACGACAGTTGCCCTTGTTGTTTTTTTTATTGTTGTAGCTTTAATATTTTATTTATTTATTCATCACTTTATAATTATTTTTTTAAATATTTAGTGATTTACAAAGTTAAAAGATAACAGGGGCATAATTTCACAGCATTCACCAGCACCAGAGTTCTGTGCCCCCATCCCTTTCCAGTAAAAGCTGCAGTAGTTCTTCCAAAATCACAGATTTGGGTTGATTTTAGATCTATATCTATCTATCTGTCTGTGTCTATCTATGCATTTCTTTTTTTTTTTTAATTGGGGAATTAATGCTTTACATTCAACAGTAAATACAATAGTTTGTACATGCATAACATTCCCCAGTTTCCCATATAACAATACAACCCCCACTAGGTCCTCTGAATCCTTCTTGGACCTGTATTCTCCCCACCCACCCACCCACCTACCCCAGAGTATTTTACTTTGGTGCAATACACTAATTCCATTTCAGGTTCTACTTGTGTTTTCTTTTCTGATCTTGTTTTTCAACTTCGACCTGAGAGTGAGATCATCCCATATTCATCCTTCTGTTTCTGACACTCAACATTATTTTTTCAAGGTCCATCCAAGATCGGATGAAAAGGGTAAAGTCACCATTTTTTACAGCTGAGTAGTATTCCATTGTGTATATATACCACAACTTGCTCAGCCACTCATCTGTTGTTGGACACCTGGGTTGCTTCCAGGTTTTGTCTATTACAAATTGTGCTGCCAAGAACATATGTGTACACAGATCTTTTTGGATGGATAT
The DNA here is from genome assembly GCF_950295315.1 of Erinaceus europaeus. NCBI lineage: Eukaryota > Metazoa > Chordata > Mammalia > Eulipotyphla > Erinaceidae > Erinaceus > Erinaceus europaeus. The sequence continues at coordinate 13,469,428 of NC_080172.1, forward strand.
GTTCGATTCCTTAGGATATATCCCCAGGAGAGGTATTGCAGGGTCATAAGACTGGTCCATTTCTAGCCTTCCGAGAGTTCTCCAGACTGTTCTCCATAGAGGATGGAGCAATTTACATTCCCACCAGCAGTGTAGGAGGGTTCCTTTGACCCCACACCCTCTCCAGCATTTGCTGCTGTTACCTTTTCTGATGTATGACATTCTCACAGGAGTGAAGTGGCATCTTGTTGTTCTCTTTATTTGCATTTCTCTGACAATCAGAGACTTGGAGCATTTTTTCATGTGTTTCTCAGCCTTTTGGATCTCTTCTGTGGTGAATATTCTGTTCATGTCCTCCCCCCATTTTTGGATGGGGTTATTTGTTGTCTTGTTGTTGAGTTTGGCAAGCTCTTTATATATGTTGGTTATTAAACTCTTGTCTGATGTATGGCATGTAAAGATCTTCCCCCATTCTGTGAGGGGTCTCTTGGTTTGGATAGTGGTTTCTTTTGCTGTGAAGAAGCTTATTAATTTGATGTAGTCCCATAGGTTTATACTTGCCTTAGTCTTCTTTGTAACTGGATTCGTTTCATTGAAGATGTCTTTTAAATTTATGCAGAAAAGAGTTCTGCCAATATTTTCTTCTAAGTATCTGATAGTTTGTGGTCTAACATCCAAGTCCTTGATCCACTTGGAATTTACTTTTGTATTTGGTGAAATACAGTGGTTCACTTTCATTCTTCTGCATGTTTCAACCCATTGTTTCCAACACCATTTGTTGAAGAGACTCTGCTTTCCCCATTTAATAGTCTGGGCATCTTTGTCAAAGATTAGATGTCCATAGGTGTGGGGGCTCAGCATTTTGTTTTTGTATTTAACAAGGTGCGGAGGAATGAACCCAGATATATATACACATACACACATACATATATATATATATACATACATATATATATATATATATGTATGTATGTATGTATATTTATGCTGAGCACCATCCCTTGCTGAATTTCTTCATTTTCTCTTTTTCTGATAAGAGAGACTGACAAATAGGCAGCCACACAGAAGAGAGACACCACAGCACTAACTATTCCACTGTCCATGGAGCTTTACCTGTGCCTTCCTGTACTGTGGGGGTGTGACCTTAAGCACAGCAGGGTGTGCCCTCTATCGGTGTGTTTCCTCCTGGCTCAAAATCCGTGTTATTTTGCATGGCATATTTATTAGTATAAAATTAGTGTATTAAAATGTTAACAGAAATCTGCATGTGCAGCATTGCTGGTATAGTGGTGAGCATACTGCCTTCTAATAGAAATCTGTAAGCTAATTGCAGGTCTACAAAAGTAAAAGAAGGAGAAGGAGGAAGACGGAAAAAGATGAAGAGGAGGAGAAGCAGACATCTTTTTTTTTAATCACTCCATTAGAAACAGTAAGCACTCATATAAAAGGAGACAGTTGATTTATTTCTAAATGGTAAAGAATAATATAAATGGTAAAGAATAATATGCTCAAACAAGCTTGTTCCTAATTGCACAATTAATTAGCAGATATTCCAGATACTGTATTTTCAAAAAAGATCCCAATCTAAATAGCTGTCTTTGCCTGTATTAAGTAAGAGTCTGCCAGATACTTGAATAGAAATATTTTGTAGAAACAGAGAGGGCATAAAGCAGGTCATTCTTCTACCTGGAAATTGCAGAAATTAGTATTGATCTGGTTTAGTTAATACAGAGTGGTATGAATTAATGATGAATTATAGTACCTTGTTAGTCGGAACTGCTTGTCTCTCCCACATGTATATTGTATGATTTACTTGATTGGGTAGCAGTCATGTGCTTTTAATAGAACTAGTCTGATTCTTAGTCCCATAGAGAGGACCAGAGAGTCTAAAAGTAGAGTAAATCTGCTCCTTGTAATAAAGTGGTTACTTCTGGATATGTTGGCCTAAACCAACTAGTGGATGACATGTCATTACCATAAATATTGATTCAAGGTAAGCAGAAGACCTAAATCAGTCCAATAATAACAAAGATTGGGGTATAGGAAATGCTCTTTTTCTATCTTCTGTGTTTAGTCTGGAAAAAAAAAAAGGTCCTTATAAAGTTGACAGGTATCTGCTGGCCATTAGGAACGTCTGAATTCATTAAAAACTCAACAGCACACCTGCATGTTAGCTGTCAGGCTCAGGCAAAAACTACTAAAGTCATGGACCCCTTGGAATATACCTAAAATAGATTTCATAGCTTCTTCCCACATGAAGACCCTTAGTTCCATCTGCTCTATTCTTATCCTTAGGTTCCTGATTATTAAACAGTTTCTCTTTGTATCTTACTGCTCTTCAGTCACCAAGTTTCAGAGGCTACCAGGACAAGATCCTGATGATCTCACTAATGTGTCCTGGAACCCCATCTCCCCAGAGCCCTACCCCACTAGGGAAAGATAGAAACAGGCTGGGGGGATGGATTGACCTGCCAACACCCATGTGCAATAGAGAAGCAATTACAGAAGCCAGACCTTCTACCTTCTGCACAGCATAAAGAATTTTTGGTCCACACTCTCAGAGGGATAAAGAATAGGGAAACTTCCAGTAGAGGGAATGGGATATGGAATTTTACCCCTCATATCCTATAATCTTATTAATCATTATTAAATCACTAATAAAATAACAATAATAAAGTTAATAAACAACAAACCAAAAAACAGCTCAACAAGAGAAATTCAAAATAGTTTAAGTCTCACAGAAGCAAGTCTGATGAAGCTATGGCTCTTCCAAACTGCTGCTATTTTATTTCTGTGAGACTCATTTTGGCCTCTGTTTTTTTTTAAACTTGGAATTCTGTCAACTTTAAAAGTTTCCTATGGGGTTACTGAAATTATCTCTGACTTTATTTTCTTATTCATTATCCTCAACTATCAAGTTCTAAAACCTTTTAATTCTTTCTCCTTGATAGTTCCTGTTTTTATCCCCCATCTCTCTATTGATACTGGTTTAATTCAGGTTTGTTTGTTTTCCTACCTATGTTGCTTCTTCTGAACTGGCTAACTAATTAATTGGAATCTCCAAGCATGATGTACTTAACTTAAAAGTCTTGTAAAACTTCCTTACTATCTTCTAGGATGATATTATTAAAATTTCTCAAAAGTTATCTGGAAACTTTGGATCTCTCCTACCTATAAAATCATCTTGAAATCTAACACAAATTGTTGTGGATATATTTATCTTTTGTGAGTTTTTGCTTGTTTATATCATGAACTACTATGACCTGTACTGTTTGTTAATTAAACAATTCAGCTAGAATAGCATATCTTTGGTGAAGATTTTCTTGCTTGCTCTTATTTTACTTGGCACAGTTAATTGTTTCTTCGTCGCTGTCTCCATGGCACACTTTGTACACACCCTGCAACACTTTTCACAATGTGCTGTAATGATTTGTTTATAGTTCAGTCTCCTTCTAGACTGTGACTCATTGAGGGCTAGCGCTGGACGCTGGATGAAGGCATTGTTTTCCTCCCCACCCTAGTCTGAGGCTCTAGACATAGCAGATAACCTGCCAACATCCATGTCCAGTGGAGAAGCAATTACAGAAACCTCCCACTTTCTGCACCCCATTAAGAATTTTGATCCATGCCTCCAGAAAGGGATAAAGAACAGAGAGTTTTCCGATGGAGGGGATGGGACACGGCACTCTGGTGGTGGGAACTATATGGAAATGTATTCCTGTTATCTTACAATCTTCTTAATCATTATTAAATTGCTAATTAAAATTTAAAAATAAATGTTTGCTGATTAAGTGAATAAGAGAATGAATTGTTCTCCATAGCTGTTCTACCAAAACATGTGTTCAGACTACTCATCCACTTGTCCTAAAAATTAAAACAATTCAAAATGTCATGGTACCTCCCCCATGTCTGATACTTTATAGATTTTACCTTGTGGACTTTAAAAAAAGTTATATGCAGAAATATTGCTTATTGGGTCTCCTAAATTTAGTCTCCTTTTAAGAATTATACTTTTCATTTTCTTCTCCCCTAAAACCTTCTCTTAGTTCAAATTGAATCAGAGTCAAAAGACAAGAGGAGACCTCAGGTTTGCTGCTCTATACTTACTTGGTCTAAAATAGTACTGGACTTTTGTTAAATGAGGTTTTCTTATGATTTGAAGGGAAAAAGTTTTAACCTGTTACTTTGTTTGAACAGTGATGGCAAAGACTAAAAATAACAAAAGATTCTAAATGCGTGTATGGAAATTAAAATACAGTTTTGGGTAATTGCTGTAAAAACTTCCACTCTTTTTACTCTCTTGAACTCATTCCGAGCCAGATCTGCCCACAAAGGAGCCGTTTAACTGATAGGTCCATTTTATGAAGGTCCTTTCCAAGGGCCCCATCTTGGAGGGGTAGGGTTACTTGGAGAAGGGAAGTGTGTGGTTCTGTCTAAATTTCATCAAAAACTTCTCTCCCCATCTGACCTTGAAAATTGCTGCAATTCTAGCTTCCTGTGGTATGCAGTGAAAAAACAAAACAAAACAAACAAGCAACAACAACAAAAACCCCTCTAAATCAGAGATGGTAGTAGTATACTTGAGTAAACAGAGTTTCTATGCTTCCTATGCTAGAGCTGACTGTATATTTATTCACAAGCAGTATAACAAAATTGGAACTTGCATCCACGCATCAACCATAATCATTTAAATTTCTCTGTGGATGAGTTTTGAGAATAGCTTACCATCAGGACCAGTATCAATGAAATGCTTTTATTGTTGATTTCCTTTTAAATAAAGGAGAGATTGAATTTGTTTATAGAACACTCTACAGAAAACACCTCTTAAGGAGAGGGCTAAAATAAAAGTTTCTAGAACAACAGTGTGAATTGAAGGCCGAGGGCAAGTGAACTCTTTTGAACGGGTTGCCATAAAAAGAAAGGTCACAGTGATTCAGCCAACTAAGTAGGCCTGAACTAAGAATATCACTGGATGGCCTGTTGGTCTAAGATGGCTTTGATGGAAAATGACAAATGAGATTGACAGGGGCATCTGAATCCTCACAGCTGTTCCATTTCAGGCATTTTTCTCCAGGATGGCTACTGCATGGAATTAAGAAGTTGCAGACAGCAGTCATTTAAGGAAATGAACACCATGGCAAAAATAATCTGAGAATGTTATCTAGAGTAGAGGGTCAATTTGGTCATAAGACGGAGATCCTAGTCATCCACCAGCTTGGACAGTTCTGTTTTCTCCACTTGTTTTCCTTAGCATTCTTTACTGCACTCTTCCTATTCATTCAAGATAGTTTTGTAGATGCAAACTGGTCAGATGTCCTACCTGCTCAAAATCCTTTACTGGTCTAAAGAAGCAGAAGTGCTGGAAACCACTGGTATTGAAATTAAAATGTTATTTAAGAATGGCTCTGCTTTTATCTTTGTGACTGTGGGCCAATATTGTAACTTCTTTGAAACTCAAATTATTCCTCTGTAAAAATGAGTATCAAAAGAATAAAATATAATTAACAGAACTTCTATAAGATATACTAGAGAAGCAGAACACATTTTGTACTTCTTCATGATCTTAAATAGCATGTTGAATTTCAAACTTAATTTGGCAGCTCGATCTTCTTATTCAATGACAATTATATTGTGATACACATAAATGTGTGTATATATATATCACAGATAATACTACATATATATACTACATACTTGCAATTATATAATAAAAGTGAAGATAATCAGTGTTCCTTATGGGCTAGGCATTGGAAAGGGGGATATATCCCAGTTTATGAAAATTTGCTTGACGTTAGATAAAATATACCTATATACTACATATATATAAACCAACTGAAATAGTATATAAAGAAATAGGTATATTTTATAATTTTTTTAATTTTTAATTTTTTAAAGTTTAAAAAAAATAATTTATTTATTTAAGAAAGGAGACAGTAACAAAATCATACAACTCCACACAATTCCCGCCACCCAATCTCCACCCCATCCCCTCCCCAATAGCTTTCCCATTCTCTATCCCTCTGGGAGCATGACGTTAGATATGTACTGTTCTTGACATATCAGGAATGGCTGTATAGCTCTGTATACATTTGCAAGTCTATCTTTACACATTTCCATTGACTCTACAGGTTACCCGTCTGTCATCTGTTTTCCTGTCTAATATTCTATGATGTAGTAAAATTTGCATTCTTTATTTGTGGCCCCTGATTTATATTTTCTCCAGTGTCTGGAATTGCTTTTGTATGTGTTTTTCTCTGATTTGTTATACATATCCACACAATAAAATTTAGTTTGCTTCCATTTCTTCCTTATCAATGACCCTTACTGTCTATTATCATTGATTTCCAAGTGGAGTACTAGATAAGCACAAGGGGCACATACAGATTGCCAGATTCCAGCTGCAAAATTGGGCTACAACTTCAGAAACTGTATTTTCAAACTTCTCCTTGGATAGTATTCTGAGCACATTTGTGAAATTTCTACTGGGATGGATATGTAGTATGACTTGAAAAACTTACCATATTACATACATGGATATGTCGAGGTTCTAAAATAGAAAAAGAAAGACTATTCAACTCTTACAAAGGTAAAATCAGATGATTTATTTTGCTGTCATTAAGACTTCACCACTACAGATCAACTTTTTTTTCAGATATAAAAAATAGAGATAGATTATAGATAAGTGATAGATAGATTGATGATAAAGAAATACAGCGCATCATCAAAATGTTCCCCAGTTCATGGGTTTTGGACTCAGATCTGGGTTGGTTGTTTGGCAATTTAAATACCCTCCCTAATATGCTGTCTAGTCAGCCTTGGAATGGTTTGTGAATTTACATAATCACTATAGATTTCATTGCCTCAAACTGACTCTTTTCAGACAGAAAGAGACAGAGAGGTAGAAGGAGAAAGAAACCACAGAAATAAAGTATCCTTCAATGAAGTGGGGACTAGAATGAAACCTGTATCATACACATGACAAAATAGGTACATTGTCCAAGTGTGCTTTCTTGATGGTTCTCCTGAAATGGTTACTTAAAAAAGGAGTAAAGTGTTTCTAATTCTTATACCCTGTACAGTAGAGGAAAGGGACACAAATAAAAATCTGAATATTATAGTGTAGGAAGGAAGCTATCAATTAGCTATAAATATAAATGTATTTAAATATAAATGTTGTATTTATTTCATCCAAAGATGTTATCTATTAGATGATAGCCAATTTATTTATGTATGTGATGTGATAATTTCTACTGCTTATAATTTTTCCTTCCAAAGAATTATGAATAATGTGACAAAGAGCCGTGGCTCTCTGAAGAAAAATGATAAATAGTTGAGGAACACCTATATATATATATATTTAAAATTTTTATTATCTTTATTTATTTATTTATTGGATAGAGATAGCCAAAAATCAAGAGGGAAGGAGGTGATAGGGAGAGAAACAGACACCTGCAGCCCTGCTTCACCATTCTCAAAGCTTTCCCCCTGCAGGTGGGGACCAGGGGCTCAAACCTGGATCTTTGAGCATTGTAACATGTGTACTCAAATAGATGTGCCAGCACCCCGCCCCCCCATATGTATTTTGACTGGAATATCTACTTTCCACATTATGAAAGTATCAATTCTATTAGACTTTCAAAATGGTTTTAAGTTTGGATATATTATTTTCATGATGTCACTTAATTATTATTTAAGCATTGTCCTAGGATTTGAAAACCTCTTTGGAATCTTCCAAAAAATTTTCTATACTTTTAAACACCTTCAATATAATGTGAAAAAAACATATCTATACATATACTGTCGAATGAGATCAAATGAAAAAGCATAAAAAAATTCTCAAGTATCTGCATTTACTCGGACTATTGACATGAAGACTACATTTTTAGGATGAATATCAATCATAACTTTTGTTATCTGTGGAAAAAAACATTTAATATATCTATATCTCTCTCTATATATATATTATACATAGATCTAAATATATAGATCTAGACAGAGAATCAGAGAGGAATAAACTTAAAAAAATGTTATTTATTCCCTTTTGTTGCCCTTATGTTTTTATTGTTATAGTTATTATTCATGGCATTGTTGTTGGATAGGACAGACAGAAATGGTGAGAGGAGGGGAAGACGGGGGGGGGGGGGGGGGGAGAAAGACAGACACCTGTAGACCTGCTTCACTGCTTGTGAAGTGACTCTCCTGCAGGTGGGGAGCAGGAGGCTTGAACCAGCATCCTTAATCTGGTCCTTGCTCTTTGTGTCACCTGTGCTTAAGCCACTGCGCTACAGCCTGATTTTCAAGAAATAAACTTTTTAAAGAGACCATAGTACCAAACTTCCTTCAGTGCAGTGTAGGCCCAGCTCAGATCTGGGTAGTGGAAATGGCAAAGAAACATACTATTCAAGGTAGTTATTTTGCCTCCGTGTACATATTTCTTAGCTAACTTTTAGAATTTATAAGCTAGTTGATTTTTTGGTAGTATAAATTTAAGAAGTATCTTCTAATTAAAAAAAAAAAACGGGGTGAGTGGGACGGTGACTCAGCGGGTTAAGCTCATGTGGCACAAAGCTCAAGGACCAGCATAAGGATCATGGTTCGAGCTCGGGCTCCCCATCTGCAGGGGAGTCACTTCACAGGTGGTGAAGCAGGTCTGCAGGTTTCTGTCTTCCTCTCCCTCTCTTTGTCTTCCCCTCCTCTCTCCATTTCTCTCTGTCCTATCTAACAACGACGACATCAATAACAACAACAGTAGTAACTACAAAAACAAACTACAAAAACAATGCCCAACAAGGGCAATAAAAGGGAAAATAAATAAATAAATATAAAAAAATTTTAAAAATGGGATGTACATGTGACCTTCCTGCAACAGCAGAGAAACTATGTAGTAATGCTGAGGTTAGAGTGATCAAATTGAGTTCATTTGCTCAATGAGGAACGTTTCCCTGGTCTTAATTTATTTTATATTATTTTTATGGATCTGATTTTCTTCACAGCCACAGTGCTATTTTTTATTGCCTTGGCTTTTATTCAGAGACAGTTTCTTTTAATTTCAAACATGATCTGTTATGCTTACTATGAATGCCAATATATTGTGTATTACCCACCGAGTGAATATTTCTTTCTGTTATTTGAAAGTAAATAAACCAAGACACCACACATGTCTTTAAACCACAATAGTTTATTTATAAGAAGAAAGACAGCCCATCAAACTTTCCACAGGAATTTAAAAAATCCACCGGGGACTCAAAGCCTTTACTTTCTTTCCATTCATATAATTTTGGTTTTGGCTTAACACTTAGCACAATATTCACTTCAAAAGAATATCCCTTGCATTTAAAGTAAACAATCATTGTTCTACATAGACTTTTAATTTCTTCTCTTCTGCCCTTTGCAATTTTTCTTCTTTCATTCCAGCTCTTTGCTAGTATTACACCCAGAGTATGCCAGATATAAAATCCCTTTTTAATTTATATTTGATATGAACACTAACTCATAAAAGATCAAATTGTTACACTTTGTTTCATTTCCAATTACTCTTGACATCTATAGTTTCTTAACATTTTAAAATGATACTTTGATTATAGGGGATGAGATAGGACAAAATAACTGCAATTAGAATGAAATAGATTCTGGCTTTAGAAAAGACTATTCAGTTTGAACATGATGTAAGGCAACGAGGTTTCATTTTGGTGTTGAAATTCTATGGGACTGGGTAAACCAAAAGATATGATCTAGGGTAGCCTTGATCTCTCTCTCTCTCTTCCCTTTTCTGTTTTCAAAAGCAGAGAAAAATTAAGAAGAAAGGGAGAAAGAGAGAGAGAGAGAGAGAGGGCGCTGCTTCACCATTCATTTAACTTTCCTCCTGTAGACCAGGGATTTGAACCCCGATCCTTACAAGTGATAGTGTGTACCCTTAATCAAATGTGTCACTGCACACTATCCTTAGGTGCTTAAAACCCCATTTATTTAGATTAATGACAAAGATGAGAGAGAAAGAGAGATCACCAGAGTACTGTTCAGCTTTGGTTTATGGTGGTGCTGGAGACTGAACCTGGGACCTCAGAGCCTCAGGCATGGAAGTTCTTTGTATAACCACTGTGCTGTCTCCCTATTCCCTTAAGTTCTTTCAAAGTAGGTTTCATGAAACAAACAAAAAAAAAAACACCTTACTATAAGAAACATAGACACTAATTAAGAAATGAGGTTCTACAGCACAGATCCATCAATTGCAAATTCCCATCACTTGCTCTGCTATCTCAGGAAGTTTGTAAATAGCAGATCCACCTGTGCTTTAATTGATGGTAAAGGGTACTGGAATGCATAAAGGCTCTCTCTCTCTTTGCTGGACTCACTGGAGTTATAAGCAATACAAAGACTATTTCATTTTCACAGAAAATGCTTCAACCTTACACGTTATGTCAAGAAACAAGATTCAGTCAACACAGTGTATGTATGTGTATAACCTCTTTACCAGAACAAAAGAATCTGACAAATAAGCAAAGTTTTATTTTATAATGTGGTTATCAAACTTTTTTTCTAAAGTGTATATTTTACTATTGTGTAAGGCAAATGCTGGACAACACACTCTAGGTCTGTAAGCTCTTGTTTACCTAATAGATAATAGCTTATTACTGAGATATATACAGGTGTTTTCTTTCTTTTAAAAATATTATTATTATAACTATTACTATGATTATTATAATTATTTGCCTCCAGGATTACTGCTGTGGCTATGAATCCACTGCTCTTGGAGGCCATTTTTCTTTTTCATTTTGTTGAAAAAAAATTTATGGAAATATGCATTCAGAGAGTGCATAAGAGAAATTGAGAGAGGAGAGGGGACATAGACAGAGAGAGAAAGATAGATTCCTGCAGACATGTTTCGCTGCTTGTGAAGTATCCGCAAATAGGTGGAGAGTTAGGGGCTCAAACCCAGATGCTTGCTGAGGTTCTTGAGGTTAGTATTATGTGCTCTTAACTGGGTGTGCCACTGACCGCCCCTATACAGGTGTTTTCCATTTTCACATTCTCCTGTGAAAACTGTTTGAAAGCTGCATCTTGGCTGTATTAAAATATGTAATGTGTAAAAATCTATAGCAGCTTATATATTAAAAATATATAAATCCACACATTGCCATATAAAATATCACGTATTTTACCATTGTATACTATCATGCATCATTTTGCTTTGATGTACGGTATTATGTCCTTCACTAATATTTTCATGTGCTTCTTGCTTTGTATTACCCTCAAGCTCTCACTTCATCCCTTTCCAGGCATGATTATAATGAATAACAGTGAGGTATGAAATGCCATTGAGAAATAACAAGAGATTGTACAGAAAGAATCTGTAGGGGTGCCGGGCGGCATCACAGTGGGTTAAGAGCACTTCGTGATGCAAAGTACAAGGACAGGCATAAGGATCCCGGTTCGAGCCCCCCTTCCTCCCCCCCCCCCCGCTTGCGCTCCCCACATGCAGGGGCATTGCTTAACAAGTGGTGAAACAGGTCTGCAGATGTCCCTATCCCACCCCTGTCTTCTCCTCTCTCGATGTCTCTCTGTCATCCAGCAACAACAATTAACAACAAGGGCAACAGAAGGGGAAAAATTGGCCCCTAGGAACAGTGGATTAGTACTGCAGCTACTGAGCCCCAGCAATAACCCTGGAGGCAAAAAAAAAAAAAAAAAAGGGTCTGTAGGATATAAGAAGAAAAAGATTTCTTATTGGAAAAGATTTTATTTCTTGTGTCTTTCCATCCAGCTATTTGTGCCTAAGAGGGACATATTCATGTTTCCCGGGAAATTCAGTGTTCAGTGTTACTTTCAGTTTTCTGTCACATGCGGTAAAGCTTACTGATACAGAGTGTGGACTCTCAAGACAGAGCATATTACCACTTTCCAACTAAGTGACTTTAGGGAAGAGTTTTGTCTATTTGCTTACTGGCTTTGTAACTTAAAATACAAGGTTCATACCCATTATTATTTGAGTCTTTTGTTGTTGTCTCTGGAGCCTCTCTGCAGTTCAAATAGGAAAGAGGAAACGGGGTCAGTGAAATAGCTCACGTGGTTAGTGCACTGCTAGCCAAATTATGGTCCAAAATTCTAGTGTAGCTCCCACAGCATTGAAGGAAGCTTCAGTTCTGTTCTCTCTCTGCCTCTTTCTTTTTCTCTCTCGCTCTCTGCCTTTCTATCTCATCAAAGAAAGAAAGAAGGAAGGAAGGAAAGAAAGAAAGAAAGAAAGAAAGAAAGAAAGAAAGAAAGAAAGAAAGAAAAAGAAAGAAAGGAGGAAGGAATAAAGGAAGGAAGGGAGGTAGGAAGGAAAGAGGGAAAGAAAAAGGAAGAAAAGAAGAAAGGAAGAAAAAAAAAAGAGGAAGATACCAGGGAACAAAACTTCCTGTGGCGTCAAGGGGTCAGGGGTCTCACGATAGTAAAAATTTGTGCCTCAAACATCTTTTTATACATTTTTATTATTAACTATCCTGAAATGAGATTAACTCTAAAATTGACAAAATGTCATAATTTCACTTGCCTAACACAATGGCCTGTCTATCCATTGATATTGGAAGTATGAGAACCAGAGTCCCCAATAGTATTAATGAAAATGGAGTTCTGGCAGTGTCAGTCACTGTATGATGTACCTGATATAACATGTTACTTAAAATTGGATCTTTTAGAGAGAAATGTTATGTGTGTTCTTAAGAGGAACTATCAGATTCTGGTGTCTGTTATTATAAAACTCAGTTGGGAATAGACATGGGACAGTTATTTACTCTCTTCAGTAGATTTTAGGATTTCTAAAAGTAGAAATTGCAACTTATATTTTTAGCAAGTTAGACTTCCATGAATATGGTTTATATACATCAAATTTCTGAGATAAATATATCTGCTTCATTGTTTAGTTAACATCTATTATACCGACAAAAATAAATATTAGAGGCCACTATATCTCATATTTGAAAAAAAAGTAATCACTGGGTTAAGTCAGTGCCCACTCACCAATAAAATTATTATTTCTACTTATCCATGCTTACATAACCTTCTTCCAAGTGCATTTCATTTAGCAAGCACATAAATTTCTCTTCCAGTGGTTTGAGATCTGTGAAACTATAATCAAAAGGGAAAATGAATATTAAGTATATTTACTTATATATTTACTGAAGGTTTTTGTTAGATCTCTAACACAGACACAGATTAATCTGAATCATTCCACCTATATAAATATATACTATATATATGTATATATACATATGTATATATATGTATACATATATATCTTCTATTTCATTTTCATCAGAGATTTGGGGAATGTGTATGGTTTAGATTCCTTGATTTACCATTCATGTGGTACTCCATTATATCTGTTGTTGCCACATTTTTTTCCCAAGAAATTGCTTTAGGACAAATTCATTCTTCATTAAATGTCAGCAGTACTGCAGAGTTACCGCCTCAAGTACAGTATGTAGAATTTCCATACATGTAGTCCAGGTCTGAGCTACAGCTCAACATGGAAATTTCCTTGGCAATGTAAGAGGGAATTTGTGTGTTGTGGCATCTCCCCAGCTCTCTGAACAAAAAGAGTTGCATGGAGTCACAAAGAAGTTAGCAGTTCCATTAATTAAGCAAATAGGACATTAAAAGTGAATTTAATACAAACACTCACTACTTCTCTTGGAAGATAACATTCAGTAAGGAAGAAAAAGTCAGTCATGAAGATAGTTCAGTGGGCTCAAGAGTGTAGGACGTCTGAGACCCTGACTCTAATCTTTGATATTGCATATATCAGTACAGTGCACTAGTTTTTGTCTCTTTCTTTCTTTATAATAAAATAAAAATACATAATTAAAAATTAAAGACTATTACAAATAGAAAAAATAAAAAGCTTCTCCAAGAGACATATGGAAAAGCAATTACAGAAGCCAGAACTCCTACTTTCTGCAAAGCCATAAAGAAGTTTGGTTCATACTCCCAGAGGGGAAGAAATGTTAGGGGAAGATGACCAGAGGTCTCTGAACTCCAATTCTATTAGGACCTAGGGAGAGAAGGGGAGAAAGAAAAGGATATTTGAAAGTAGTAGTGGATTTAGGTTTGACTTGGAGAGGAGGAGAGGGTAGGACTCTGGAATAAATGGGTATATATAAAAAAAATATATATATATATATATATATATATATAGAGAGAGAGAGAGAGAGAGAGAGAGAGAGAAATAATCTATACCTTGGGATGGCTACTACAGTTTTTGATGGAGGTAATGAGGACATGGAACTCTGGATAGGTGTGGAATTACATTCCCATAATTTTTTAAATCAATGTTAAATGACTAATAACAAATAAAAAAAAAAGAAAAATCTATGTGAAAATAAGTAAACTAGTAAAAAAAAATAGATTGGAGTGGGAACAGAATAGTGATTGCCTTGGGAGGATGATATACTTTCTTTTTTACTTTGTTTTATTTTGTTGATTTAATTATGAACAAGTCCTTACAATTCCCCCACCAGAGTTCTGCATCCCATCCCCTCCATTGGAAGTGTTCCTATTCTTTATCCCTCTGGGAGTATGAACCCAAGACTGTTATGGGGTGCAGAATGAGATACTTTCTAATTACTATTTCAGTAATTGGCAAGGGTTCTTTGACTCAGATATGATACAAGTTTATTTTGGGGTCGGTTATCATCACTACTGGACAAAATGAGCTGCCATCTACTATCAGTTAATCAGGGATACCAACTAAGAAGAGTTCTTCCATCTTTAACATATAGTTTTTAAATTCTTCTGGGAGTGATGTCCACCCAAATGGGGGTAATTACATTGAGAAAAGAATGTGTGAAGAAGAATTTTATGGTTATTTGTACATAAGACACATATAAATGCCGATGACATTTTGTATGCCAGAAATTGGTCACATGCCTCTACCTAAGTATAAGGAAGTTAAGAATTGTTGCTAGTGGGGAGTTGGGCTGTAGTGCAGCGGGCTAAGCGCAGGTGGTGCAAAGCACAAGGACCGGCATAAGGATCCCGGTTCGAACCCCGGCTCCCCACCTGCAGGGGAGTCACTTCACAGGCGGTGAAGCAGGTCTGCAGGTGTCTATCTTTCTCTTCTCCTCTCTGTCTTCCCCTCCCTCTCTCCATTTCTCTCTGTCCTATCCAACAACAACAATAACTACAACAATAAAACAACAAGGGCAACAAAAGGGAATAAATAAATAAAATAAATATTAAAAAATTGTAAAAAAAAAAGAATTCTTGCTAGTTATGGGATATGAAAGTGGAAGAGTACTTGGATTTTGCTGATAGCAAGAGTCAATAGTTCACTTATTAGAAAAAAATTGTGTTTTGTGGTCCAGATTGGACTCTCAAGCATGAGGTCTTGAGTTAAATCCCCGGTAGCACATGTACCAGAGTGATGTCTGGTTCTTTCTCTCTCTCCTCCTATCTTTCTCATTAATAAACAAATAAAATCTTTAAAAAATATCAAAAAAAAAAGAAAAAGATTGTGTTGGAGGGCTCATCATTAAAGTATATAAAGAGCTCACAAAACTCAGTGACAAAAAAGAAACCAAGCAGCCCCAATAAAATCTAGGAAGAGGACATGAATAGAGTTTTATTTAAAACTAAAGAAAAGACCTAATGAGGTCAGGCAATGGGGCACATAGTACAGTGCACAAAGACCCAGAATCAAGCCCCTCGTCCCCATCCATAGGGGGAAATCTTCACAGAGTGGTGAAGGAGGGCTGCAGATCTCATTCTGTCTCTTTCCCTCTCTGTCTCCTCCTTTCCTCTCAATTTCTATCTGTCTCTAGCTAATGAATAAATAAAATATAAAAAAAAAGATCAGATGGCCAAGAGACATGAAGAAAAGCTCAAAGTCACTGATTATTAGAGCAGTGCAAATAAAGGTAACAATGAGATGCTGTCCTACAACTGTAAGAATAGTATACATTATAAAGGACAGATATAACATGCTGTGGGGCAAACAGAATACTTCTGCACTATTAGTGGGAATGTAAATGGGCTCAAACTTTGTAGAAAACAATCTAGAGATTTCTCTGAACACAAGAAATAGATAGACTTCATGATTCAGCATTTCCTCTGCTGGAGATCTACCCAAAGAACACACACAAAAAACATACCTATTGAATGTATGCCCAAGTCTTTAAATTATCAAATGGTTGAGCTGAAACCATTAACTTGGCTTTGTATCATTCCTAGGACCTGCTCTTTCCTCCCATAATTCTCCATATCATATAGAATTTTTTTTAATGAAAGTCCAGATAGGAAATATTTTAATATTGTTACTCATTAGGTCCTGCAAATCAATACCACATAAACTCAAGAGCTTCCATAGACTATATAAGCAGATGAGCAGGACCATGTTTCAATAGAACTTGTGGGAGGAAAAGGGTTGGATTTGGCCTTTGGGTCACCGTTTTATGAATTCTGTTATACAGAATTACATTGTTTTCATGTTTTAATAAATTTAGTAAAGCATAAAAATAGTTATTTTCTTAGGATTGTGATTTAAAAAAATTACAACTAGATTTGCCCTTCTACAAGGGGAATTTCAACTTTTATCTATTTGGTCTTCCATTTTGCGTTTTCTTTTGTGCCCATGATTACTTGTTTTCCACATGACAAGCATTTTCAGATAAGTGCTAGTTCACATTATCTAATGAATCAATTTGAGCTTTTATAAGTAGGCCTTTAAAGGGTAAAATTTAAATCTGATGATTTTCTTTGGAAAAGTTGGAATTAACAGAATGGTGAGTAGAAAAATGATGATGCCTCTGTTACAAAGCACACTTTTCATATGTGGGTTGAATTTTCTTCTTTTATACTTTCACAGTTGGTGCCAGGCAACCAAGTAGTTTCAGATTTCAAAATATTTGGAGTCTAAAAGTAAGATTTCAGTTGGGATGCTGAGACCAGGCATCCATAATACTTTTGTTTCCCTTCCTCCTCATCATCACCATTACTGTTTCTCTTGGACAAAATTCCTTATTACATAAATGAAATATAATTTTAACCTTTATTGATTTCTGAAATCCTTTACCATATGATAGTCATCATTCCATATGTTACTCTTAAAAGGTGATCAGATAATGTGCAAATAACAAGCACAATTTTTTGGCCTCAGCGGAAGCTCCATACTAGCACTAGAAATCCACTGCTTCCGTCAGCCATTTTTTCTGAGAGAGGATAGGGAGAGGTAATCAGAAGGAGAGAAAGATGAACACCCACAGACCTGCTTCACTTGTCCTTAAGCATCCTCCCTGCTGGTGAGGAGTGGGAGTTGAACCCGGATCTTCCATCCTCCAGGTGGTGGGAAAGACTTTTTTTAAGTAGAATCCATATCAAACATCATGCTATTACATTAGTTGTGGCAAAGAGACGGAGGAAAACCTCAGAAATTTTGCTTATTGATAAAGAATTGTGCTTGCAGGGCCAGGCAGCAGTGCACTGGGTTAAGCACACATTAGCACTGTGCACAAGGATACACACGAGGATCCAGGTTCAACTCCCACTCCTCACCTGCAGGGAGGATGCTTAAGAACAAGTGAAGCAGATCTGTGGGAATGGTGTTTATGTACACTCCTAGTAAAGTGTAGTCATATAAATCACTAGTTAATTAATATGAGAGGGGTAAAATTAATTGTATGTCTCGAAGTTTTTAAAGCACAGACTGAGTCTTCTTAATATATAGGTTGTGTATTTGATATGCGGACTCTATCAAAAGCCTAGACCAAGTAGATCAGAGGCAACCAGTGGCACAGCTATTTACAAGATATGGGTACTATACAGCAAACCCTAACAAAAGGATTTTCAAAGTTAACCCAATTACCAAATAATGTGATGATAACATTAACTATCCATTGTCTTTTTGAACCCTAAGAGAGCAGGAACCTCACATTTCCACTACAGAGCCTATATTTCCCCCAGTCCTGGAACCTTAGGATAGGGCCCACTTTCCCGCATGCCTCTCCCAATCCATATCAAATAATATTGCATCAGCTGATTAAAACCTAATCAACGCAACGATTGCCACCTCAACATGCTTCAGCTCAGACTGTATCCAGAGACTTCAGGTGTGGAATGACAACCTTTCAGCTTCATTACTCGGGTGAGACCTTTCCTTTCATAGCATTCTCTAATTCCATCTCAGGTGGATCGTTTTCTAACAAAGTCCCAAAACCTAGATATACACCAGGTTCTGTGAGAGAGAGCATATGTTCACATGTATCCATAAACAAGTGCAAAATATATACCTGAAAGCAGAAGTACACTAGAGTCTGCAGTGAGTAGCCCCCCCCCCCCCTCAACACTTCCTCTCCACTATTCCAAGCTTTGGGTCCATGATTGCTCAACAATTTGTTTGGCTTTGTATGTTAACTCTCTTTTCAGCCACCAGGTGCCAGATGCCATCAGGATGCTAGCCAGGCTTCCCTGGACTGAAGACCCCACCAATGTGTCCTGGAGCTCCGCTTCCCCAGAGACCCACCCTACTGGGGAAGGAGAGAGGCAGACTGGGAGTATGGACCTACCAGTCAACGTCCATGTTCAGCGGGGAAACAATTACAGAAGCCAGACCTTCCACCTTCTGCAACCCACAACAACCCTGGGTCCATGCTCCCAGAGGGATAGAGAATGGGAAAGCTATAGGGGAGGGGATGGGATATAGATATTGGGTGGTGGGAATTGTGTGGAGTTGTACCCCTCCTACCATATGGTTTTGTTAATTTATCCTTTCTTAAATAAAAAATAAATTTAAAAAAATCTTTCAACATATTGACTTCCCATTTTGTTTTCCCTTTCCAACTATAGAGGTAAAGGAATAATGCATGGGTAGGTTTTATTACATTACCAGAGACCTAGTATTTATGGATTTAATTTTCCCACCAAATTATAAACCACTACTTCTTTCTGAACTAGCTTTTGGCACTCTTGAAAACGTCTTAGACAATACAAAATTCTTTAAAAGTCAAAAACATCTATTTTTACCCATGTACTACAAGTAAAGAATTATGTATAGTTTTGTTCTTTTTCTGCCTAGTACTGTTTTTGCATTAGATACTAGTATCACTTCTATGATTAGAAGCTTCTTAGGCATTTGTCTTAAATTAAATATCCATATGTTTGAGGCAGTGACTTACTAATGTAGAATTTTGGCATTTGCATGTATTTTATTCCATTGCAAAAAAATCTATAGCATCTGTAATTATTTAATGATCAAAACAGTTACTTGATCTTGTCAATATTTCTATTTCTAACTAGCATATGAAAATGGAGATGTCCTTTTTTTCTTTCACATATTAATTATCACACTAAATTGGAAAACAGAATAAAATTTTTCATTCTCAAATAATTATTGCTTGTCATCCCAACCTGAGAAGCACTGAAGTGGAGAAGTGTTACTTTTTCAACGCTATAAACTCAATATAGAGTTAGCATTCATAATCCTTATGATTAGAAACTCAACTGGGAGTTATTGATAGTTACAGTTTCTATATCTCTACAAATAAAGAATAATAGTCTGTCAGTGCTGGGTCTGCCTGACCTGTCAACTACTGGGTATTAATTGTTGTAGAGTCAATGTTTGTATGATGCCTCTCTTTCTCTTGCTCTCTATCTCTCCTTCCCTTCTAAACTTTTCTCTATCTCTATCCAATAAATCAGTATACAAAGTATTTAAAAATAAGACATTTCAAATATGTCTCATAAAACTATGTTGATTTGTTGTCTTATAGGGCTTAGTGTTGCAAAGATGGTTTGGGTAGCAACTTCCTATTTATGCCCCCAGAGAGCTGAAATCCTACTCCAGTGCTTCTTAAGGTCATTACCTCCTGTGAGGTAATGTGTATGCACTCTGCCAGGTAAAATAACACCTCACCTTTCAGTTTAAGCACCTTTGATTTAAAGAAAGTACTTCAGGGTAGCGCTTATCAGTGTTACATCAGTGTTACAGTGTTAGATTCCACTAATGTATGTTTAAGTAATATATTTTCTTTCTTCTTTTTTCCCTTTTTATCACTAAGTAGTAAGGTCCATGACATGAGATGGTATCACTACTTTGATAGAGTTTGTTTTTAATCTTCACTTAGAACTTCCTTTAGACTCTGACAATCAAAGGGCTGGCCTGACTGTAACCTCAGATGACTGTCTTTGGAGTTCCTTTCCTTCTCAAACTCAAGTTGAAAATGAAATTTGCATCCATATTCTCCTTGTTTTACCCTTGTGGCTCTCCCTAAAGTTCTATCAGTGTGGTCATACCATAGTCAGTCATATTCTGGAGTAGCTCTGGTAATTTTCTGTGAGATTAGGATGGTTCCAGAAAGGAGACTAAATGGATAGGTTCCTCCTACCTGTTAGCATAATCTTTCTAAGGATCTCTTTCCCAAGAATTGGAACTGCTTGAATGATCCTGACACATTTTGGATTGTTTCAAATGACATAAATAGATAATAACCTTAATTCCTTAATTTTTCTTTTACTGTGATCATCTGTACCCCGAGAGTGACCTAACCATTTTAATCATGTATCTTTAAGTACTTCAAAAGTGAAGTAAATAATCCAATAATATTAAACTCTAAACTGCAAAAATGAAATAGGACAAGAGGTAGCTCTCATCTTCACAGATGTTGAGTAGAATCCTGGATTCTCCAGGTACTCCTGGCCATCAGATGAGATAACTGAACTCATTCTAGAAGCCAAAATTATGACAGTTCTTTAGGATGCTTTTTCTCAGGTGACACATTCAATTCTGACCACAAAAGAGACCAGACTTTAATCATCTGGTGACTACAATATTTTATTAACTCTTTTTCTGTTGCACTGATGCAACAATGTGTGCTCCATATGTGAAAGCAAAGTCAAATCATAAGCTGCCTTCTGCTAGAACTGGACCTGCCCTATGATCCTGCAATTCCTCTCCTGGGGATACATCCTATGGAACCCATCCAAAAATATTTATGTATACTTATGTTCTTAGCAGCACAATTTGTCATAGCCAAAACCTGGAAGCAACCCAGGTGTCCAACAACAGATGAGTGGCTGAGCAAGTTGTGGTCTATATACACAATGGAATACTACTCAGCTATTAAAAACGGTGACTTCACCATTTTCATCCGATCTTGGATGGAACTTGAAAAATTCATGTTAAGTGAAATAAGTCAGAAACAGAAGGATGAATATGGGATGATTTCACTCTCAGGCAGAAGTTGAAAAACAAGATCAGAAAAGAAAACATAAGTAGAACTGGAACTGGAGTTGGTGTGTTGTACCAAAGTAAAAGACTCTGGGGTGGGTATGGCAGGGAGGCTGGTGAGAGTACAGGTCCAAAAATTATGACAGAGGACCTAGTGGGGGTTGTATCGTTATGCAGAAAACTTAGAAATGTTATGCATGTACAAACTATTGTATTTACTGTCGAATGTAAAAAATTAACCCCCAATAAAGAAATTTTAAAAAGCTGCCTTCTTCCCTCCAGAAGTCTGAACTTACTATATTGAGCTATAACTGTGATATCAGAATGTAAAACTACATGAGTAGTACAGTCTGATATGCTGAATCATAAATGGGTGAAAACAAATACACTGCTTCTGAAAATGACAGCTACAACATCATTCTTAACCACTAAGTTATGCTACTAACATTATTTTGAAAATCCTTTTGTGATGACTTTAACACTAAACACTCCTCAAGTGTAGCAAAATTAAAGATCTAAAGAAGAATGTAATATAGGTCTTACCTTTAAAACATGGAAATGTTGAAAGAAATACTTTAGTTGAGAACTTCATGCTTAAGGAAATGATGATTAGCACACGGACCTAAAATTAGGTTCTTCAAAATTTTAGGACCAACTGTGCCATTTGTTCACTGAACAACCCTGGGTAGCCAAGAAGAGAGAATTTGCTATCTGTTTTCTCACTCATATGCTGATCGTAGACTAAATTATCAGAAGGTCCCTGTCTATTCTAAAAAGGTGGGAACATATATCTTTCAGAAAACCACTTACTCTTTGCTACCAGTGTAGACTCAGCCTGAAGACTGTAGCCCAGTTAAAAATTAAACCAGGATTGAGTGGCCAATTAAATATAGCAGTTCTGTGGGGTTTCATTTTCCTACAAGGTAGCTTTAAATTAAAGATAATTGAATTAGAGCATTAAACTTGATGAGAGGGTCATGCTAGACCTTACCTCAAAGAGCACGCCTTGGCTTCCAGCCCTGGCACCACATAGTAGCATTATGAACAAAGAGAAATTGTACTCATGTGTCAACAACTGCACTCTAAATTACTAAACCCTCCCCCAATAAAATGATCAAATAAATAATGTATGTGAAAAAATAAAGTGCACAACTCTGGCTTTGATAATATTCATAAGGTTCTACATCCACTGCTGTATAATGACAGAACAGTCACATTATGCTATATTTACACGTGCGAACCATGTTATAGCATCTAGCTGTACTTCATTCCATTTTATGGCATCCACCACATTACAAGAAGTTCATTCATTAATTGATGGATTTTCATATTGTATTTTGTTATGGGCATGGTGAATAGTGTTTCTATGAAAATTCATACACAAGGATTTGTTAATGTATATGTTTTCAGTTTTCTTAGATACATGATTTGACATTGGGTTGTCGGATAATATGATGACTCTATGCTTAACTTTTGAAAAAAGTGTCAAACTTTCCTACAGTGACTGAAAATTGTACATTACACCAACAATGTGTAAGATTTTTTTTCACATCTTTTCACCCACCTTTCTCATTTGAACATATTTAGATTGGCTTATATGTCTTTGGTTTATCAATAACAATTACATTTGTATTGCTGAACTGAAAATATTTTATTCTCCTCTGCAGGTTTTTATTTTCTTAATTGGTATTCTCCTCTGACACCCAAAATCTCTCAGTTATAATGAGGTCTAATTTTTATGCCTTTCTTTCTTTCAAGTTTATTTAGTTATTCCCTTTTTGTTGCCCTTGTTTTACTGTTGTAGTTATTGTTGTTGTTATTGATGTTGTCATTGTTAGATAGGACAGAGAGAAACGGAGAGAGGAGGGGAAGACAGATAAGGTAAGAGAAAGATAGACACTTTGCAGACCTGCTTCGCCACTTGTGAAGTGACTCCCCTGCAGGTGGGGAGCCGGGCTCGAACGGGGATCCTTACACCAGTCTTTGCACTTAGCGCCATGTGCACATAACCCACTGTGCCACCGCCGACTCCCATGCTTTTCTTTCAATGGTTGTCCTTCTGATGCCATTTAAGAAAGAATTGCATAATCTAAGATGATTATGACTTACAACTAGATTATCTTTTAAGAATTTTATGTTTCTAGGTCTCACATTTAAGTTTTTGATCCCTTTGTAGCTAATTATTTTTAACGTGGTGACAGTGTACCATTTTGGATGTGGATAGATGACTATTCCAGAAGTCATTCATTAAAAAGATCATTCTCCTTAGAAAGATACTGAAGCTCATGTCAAAATTAAATAATTTTAGATGTATTTCTTTCTTAGTTTTATCTTATTTATCTGAATGTCTAATGTTATCTCAGTACCACAATATATTGGCTACTAAGGTAGCATGATTAGTATTGAATTTAAAACATCATGTGTCATTCTTTTTTTTTTTTTCATCATTCATTCTGAATTTTATGTCTTTGTATCAAACTTTGATGTTTGTGTTCCAGAGAGTTGATACGAATTTTATGGTCATCCACTCTGTGGAAAAAGCAGTTGAAATTTTGGTTAGAATTGTCTTGAATCTCTATTTTAGGTTTTGTTTTTCCCCAGTATCTGAGACTATGAAGTCTTCTAATCTTTGAGTATTGGGTATTTTTCCATTTAGTTATAGCTTTAATTTCAGTGATGAGGTACTTTATAGTTTTCACTGTTTATTCCTTTACTTTGATTAAATTATTTTATCATTTTTTATTCTTTTAAGTGGAATTATATTGTTGATTTATACTTAGGTCATTGTCATTGCATAGAAAATCAGTTGATTTTTGTATATTAATTTTGCACCTGTCAACCTTGGTGAATTTGTGTTGAAGTCATTTAAAATTCAAATGTGCTGAAGTTTTCATGTAAAATAGTAATTATTTTAGTGTGCTTCATCTAACTATGGTATTTCCCTCCAGATAATAAACATAACATTTTTTTATGTTAAACAAATATAAATTAGAAAAAAAACTCAACTTAGATAAAGCATATATATTGAGTACCAGTCCATATATTTTGAGTACATAAACATTTTGTCTTCCTGTCACCTGAGTAAGATAGGGAGCATGATTACTTTTACTTTACTACTGATGAAACTAGGGCCCAGTGAAGTTAAATAGCCTGAAAAAGGTGACATGACTGGAAAGTGGTAGAACCTGGATATTATTTTGTTTGCATGTGTTTCATTATTTCACTTTTAAACTATTTTTTTTTCTTTGCCTCCAGGGTTATTGCTCCTATGGACAAATTACAATACTCTTTCTTCTTCTTCTTCTTCTTCTTCTTCTTCTTCTTCTTCTTCTTCTTCTTCTTCTTCTTCTTCTTCTTCCTCCTCCTCCTCCTCCTCCTCCTCCTCCTCCTCCTCCTCCTCCTCCTCCTCCTCCTCCTCCTCCTCCTCCTCCTCCTCCTTCTTCTTCGAAAGAGAGAAATCGAGAGGAGAGGGGAAGACAGACAGACAGAGAGAGAGAGGAGAAAGATAGACACATGCAGACTCGCTTCATGGCTTGTGGGAGGTGGGATGCCCGGGGCTCAAACCCAGATCCTTGAGCAGGTCCTTGAGCTCTGTACTGTGTGCGCTTAACCGGGTGCGCCACTGCCCGAGTCCTCATGGCAAGGCTTTTTGCTTGGGCGTTGTGCCTGCGTTATTTCACTGCCCTAGTAGGCTCTAATTAATTAATTAATTAATTAATTAACATTTAGTTAGAGGTGTGAGGGATAGAAAGGCAGAAGGACATACCCAGCAAGAAAGGAGAGATATCACCTTCCTGCTTTACTCCTCACAAAGCTTTCCTGGTGCAGGTGCCCCGGTGCCCCTGTGTGACAAGGAGTTCAAACCTATGTGCCTCTGGCAAGGAAAAATTCATGCTGAACCAGGAGGACCCTCTCCAGTCAGGATGTTTTTACAATTGACATGCCGCTTTGCTTCCTGGGAATATATAAGCACAGATTTTCAAATGAACTTTTTATCAGGAATGAAGTTCAGAAAGATTTTTTTTGCAATACTTTCCATGTCTTTACTTAATTATAAATAACAAAATGTCTAAGAGTTGACAGTCCGTTTTATAGACTTAGAGGAGGGTGAAATATCTTATGAGCAAAGTCACAAGTTCAGTTTTTCCCATTTTACAAAGACATAATTAGCGAATAGTTTATACTAATAAGAAATATTTGGGGGTCAAAGGGTAGCGCAGCGGGTTAAGCACAAGTGGCGCAAAGCGAAAGGACCAGCATGAGGATCCCTTTTCCAGCTCCTGGCTCACCACCTGCAGGGGAGTCGCTTCATGGCAGTGAAGCAGATCTGCAGGTGTCTATCTTTTTCTCTCCCTCTCTGCTCTCTGGCTTCCCCTCCTATCTCCATTTCTCTCTGTCCTATCCAACAACGACAAGATCAATAACAACAATAATAACCACAACAACCATAAAAACAAAACAAACAACAACAACAAAACAAGGGTAACAAAAGGGGAAAAAATATCCTCCAGGAGCAGTGCAACTGTGGTGCAGACACCGAGCTCAGCAATAACCTTGGAGACAGAAAAGAAAAAAGAAAAAGAAAAAGAGAAATATTCGAAGATAGTTGAGAGCGTTCCCATATACTCTTCTGATTTCATTATTTCTATTTACTTTTCTATTTCTATTTCTTTTTTTTTTACATCCAGGGTTATTGTTGAGGCTCGGTGCCTGCACTATGAATCCACTACTGCTGGAGGCTATTTTTCCCCCTTTTGTTGCCCTTTTTGTTCCTCTTGTTGTACTTGTTATTGTTGTTGTAGCTGTTGTTGTTGTTGCATAGGACAGAGAGAAATCGAGTGAGGAGGGGAAGACAGAGAGGGGAAGAGAAAGATAGACACTTGCAGACCTGCTTCACTGCTTGTGAAGTGAGCCCCTGCAGATGGGAAGCTGGGGGCTTGAACCCGGATCCTTATTCCAGCCCCTGTGCTTTCTACCATGTGTGTTTAACCTGCTGTGCTACCACCCAACCCCCTCTTTCATTATTTCTAATAATATGTTCATTCGTTCCAAGCCTTTGATTCTTAATAAGGTATGCACCTGTCTTTTCCAAGGTCTTCTCTTCTGTAGTATGAATATCTCATGGCTATGTGTAGATTCTGGTACTTATTCTACTTGGTACTTGTTGAAATGTGATGCATCTGTGGTTTTAGTAACTATCATTAATTTTGGAGACTACTTGGTCAGTATTATCCCCAATATCTCTTATGTTTCATCCCTCCCACATCCCCCCCCCCCCCCGTTCAACTGAGACATATAAATTTAATCCTTAAACAACATCAGGACTGGCTGGGGCACTAACCCCCAGTTATATGAAAATCCATAAATAATTTTTGAATCTTCAAAAATATACTATAGTTGTGCCATTGTGTCCGTGGGAGATTGATTCTAGGATCCATGTGGGTGCCCAAATCCTAGGATGCTCAATTTCCTTCTCTTCAGCTCTCCCTATTTGTGGTTCCTTATTTATAAGTAAATATGAATGCTTGAAGTCAGATCCCATGCATTAAAAAATCTATACATAAGTGGACCCTATGTAGTACAAATCCATGTCGCTTAATGGTCAGCTGCATTACACTTTTTGAATGTGCTCCACAGTTCTTGGATATACTTCTCTTCTTTTTTATAAACTTTCCCCCTTTTGAATTTCAGTTTGGGAAAATTTTATTGATCTGTCTTCAAATGCTTTCTTCTTTTGCCATTTGTAGTCTATCAAAGACATCCTTCATTCCTGTTACGTCGATATTTCTCTATCTAATAATTGCTACATGTCTGCCATATCTCAGTCAGGTACTGATGCTCACTCATTTATTCAGACAGTGTGCTTTCTTTCCTTTTTGTTTCCCCTGTAACTTTTTGCTGAAAACCAGACATGACTATTATGCAAAAGAAATAGAAATAAATGGCCAACAGTGTAAAGATTTATACTAATCTAAATAATAGTTGTCATGTGTTTAATATTGCCATACGTATAGCTCGAAATTCCTCTCCTGTTCTAGTTTTATCTATTCTGTTGATTTCAAACTTGACTAAGTGTTCTCAGAGAGCGTCAGCATCTTACAGTTCTTTCAGATGCAACCCCAACATTGTTATATTAGAGCACTGATATAGATTGATGCTGAATAAGAAGGATAATTCTGTTATCTTATAATTAAACCAGAGAGTCAGTCTAAGCATTTACATGCATTTCTTCATTTTAAAAGAATTTATCATTATTTATTTTTAATCTTTTTATTTTATTTTACTTATTATTGGATAGAGAGAAAGAGTGAAATTGAGAGGGAAGGGGGATAGAGAGTGAAAGACACAGATAGCTGCAGCCCTGCTTACACCAGTCATAAAGCTTTCCCACTGCAGGTGGGGACCATGGACTTGACCCTGTCTGTATTCCTGCACACTGTAATGTGTGCATTTAACCAGGAGAGCCACCACTGGGGCCATCTGCATTTGTATAAACTTTCCCTCTGCTGTTTCTTGTCCCCTTTTCTAGCTGCAGCATTCTGTGAAAAGAAAGCAAATAGGATCATTTTAAAATTAAACTAGGGATGCGCAAAAACTGATTTCCTGTTTTATTTGAACTTGATCAAAGTACTATGTAAACACTACAACAGAAAATATATTTTTAAATTATGTTATTCATTCGATAGAGTCAGAGAAGTTGAGAGGAAAGAGAGAAACAGCAAGCAGGAGAGAAGTAGAGACGCCTGCAGCACAGCTTCACCACTTGTGGTGCTTCTTCCTCTCAGGTAGGGACCTAGGGATTGAACCCAGATCTCTTCGCATTGCAATGTATTTGCACAATGCAGTGCACTTTTGATCATCTCCCCCCGCCAAAGTAATTGTTTTAAGAAAATTTCAAGAAGAGTAGGGGAAGATAGCATAATGTTTACGCAAAATGATTTCATGCCTGAGGCTCCAAAGTCCCAAAGTCAATCCCCCACACCACCACAAACCAGAGCTGAGGAATGCTCTTCTCTCTCTCTTTGTATATATCTCTACATGTCTCTCATTAAATAAAACAAAGAATGTTTAAAAAATAGAAACAATCAAGTATTGAATCAACAGTCATCCAAATCATGAGTGTTGGTGATTGTCGACTCTTTGCTAGAAGATAGAATCAATGGCCATTACGCATAGTCAAGAATATTTGAAGACTGTTAACATGAACTCTTCTCTTTGAATAGTTTCTTCATCTTATTCTTCTCTTACAAACCTCCTGATTTTTATCCCTCTTTGGTGTATATTTTTGATTTTCAGCTTAATTTGTTATTGAATATTCAAGTTCCCTAAGAACCTTTCCACCTCTCTGTCCTTCAGCCCTACATACCTTGATAGAACACAGGGCTAGAGCATCCCAGAGTTGAAGGCATTACTATCCCTTGGCTATCAGAAAACATTGGATGTAGTCTTTCCTATAGGTTTTAAAATACTTTGCTTAAAATGATTATATATGCTATATAATACATATTATATAATATGTCATGTATTGTATGTTACATGCTTTACATTGCATTTTATACTATATATCTGTGATCATGGACTGAGAGCCTAGACAGGCACTCAGAAGTTACACAGACTCCTTTCTGTGCTAAATATGTATATATATTCTCTACTTTAATCTAGCTTCCTAGTCCATTTCTCAGCCGACACCATCTTCCCATACAATACTTTCAGTCCACCTGAATGTTAGCTATCGGGTTCTGGAAAAAAATACTGAAGTCATGGGCCACATGGATCATACATAAAATAGACTTCCTAGCTTCTTCCCAAGTTTAGATCCCTAGTTTCATTTTCCCTATTCCTACCTTTGAGTTCCTGTTTATTGAACAATTGCTTTATATCTTAATGCCTTTCAGCCACCAAGTTGCACATGTTACCATGAAGCCATCCTTACTTCCCTGGGCATATGACCTCACCAGTTTGTCCCGGAAACTCACCTCTCCAGAGCCCTACCCCATTAGGGAAAGATAGGGACTGGCTGGCAGCATTCATTTACCTTCCAACGTTCATGTTCAATGGAGAAGCAATTACAGGAGTCAGACTTTCTGCTTCAGCACTCCATAAAGAATTTTGGTCCATGCTTCTACAGAGGGATAAAGAAAAAGGAAGGTTCCAACGGAGGGAAGGAGACATGGAACTCTGGTGGTGGGAATTGTGTGGAACTATTCCCCTGTTACTTTACAAACCTATTAATCATTATTAAATCACTAATAAGAATATATGTATGAATATATACCTCAAACCTGACAGCACCTCTCTGTCTTATGTGGTACTCAGCATTAAACCTGGTGACTTGAACAAATGAGTCACAGGGTCCATCCTCAGAACTAACTCCCTTAAGCCCCTGAATTTTAAATCTTTATATGGAGAACATTCTGCAAGAGTTTTACAAAATTATTTTTCCCTGACACTCCCAAAAGCCAAGAAGATTTCTGTGAATATTTCTTAGATGTTCTCTGAAAATCTAATGAAGTTTCTGTAAGTAAAGGCCACAAAAGTGTGGGGGAGAAAAAAAGGAGCATCTTGACTGTTTCTTCTTCACCGAGTCTCCAGCCACTTGTTAAAATTACCAGTTAAGCATTTTTACTGGCTTATGACTCCAGCAGCTTCTGTTTCAGTTAGGTGGTCCTTGGTGATGACTCTGGATTTGCTTCTTGTATTTTCTGGGTGTCAGTTTACCTGATCATATTAGTTCTCCATAGTCTAACTGCTTTGTAGTTTATTTATTTATTTATCCATGTACTTTTTTTTTGTTGTAGGGGTATGAGCAATGACTTCCAAACTCTTTCCTTGTTTGAGTTAAAACTAGAAGCCACACATATGTTTTTAAATGCTGAAAAACATCATATTAGCTAGCGTGAAAATGTAACAAAAGAATAAAAGGAAGGAATATAGTTTTATTTAAATACAAAGTAGGTGTAGCAATTTTGTCTGTTACTACAAGTACAAGTGGAAGTAAAAGTCCAGATGAAAATCTTCCTTTTCTCCCTAAATTCATATGAGCCATCCTTCTGATGTGACAATTCATAGATGTCTCTCTACCACTTTCCATTCATGTTAAGATACTGCTTTGATGTTCCTACAATGCAGAAAGACATTTTTCATAGGAAGTAGCATAAAATTCAATGATTCAGAAAGCTGTTCATGGGATTTGTTTTCGTATAGATATTATTTTGTATGCAAAACTGTCTTCAAAAGGCCACAGCAATCCCAGTTGCACTGAAAAGTCACATGTTGATGCAATCCTTATGTTCACACAGTGGCTGGCTTTTAGTACATCAAGCCCTAGTGAACATCATTAGATCAAATGACTATAAAAGGTCTTAAGTGGAATGATTTTGATCTGTTCTACACATTTCCCACTGGATTTTTGTCCACATTACATAATCACTGTACATTTGGCACAGTGTGTTGCCTTTGAAAAAGCTTCAAGATTAAGGAAGCATGAAGATAGAATTGCCCATAAACTCAGAAAGAAGTACTAGGAATATATATGCTTCAAAAACGAAAACCTTCCTTCCTCCTTCAGTGTGAACTTAAAGTTCACGCTGAGCTAAAGCTTTCTGATTAAGAACTCAACTTAGATAATCATTAAAGGTTATTTTATATTATTTGTCTTCTAATTTGGCTGGGCATTAGTATTAAAAACTATTTAGTAAAGAATACTAAAACTCTAATCTCTGACCTGAAAATGGTTCTATTGGCTATAGGGTCATCAATAAACATGATGATGAAAAAAAAGGAGGCATATCACAGATTCATATGAGAGCATTTCACTTCAAAAGAGAGTAAGAGTAGAGAAAAATCCCACGTATGTACAATCACAGAGAAAATATTGTCAAGTGAACAAAAAAATACATGTATTTCTCCGAATTGAGACAGTGACTTGCATGTGCATCTTCTAACACACAGCTTCTTCTTCCTCTATCTCATATCCACTCCTCCAGGATAATCAGTTTAATACAGGAATAGTCAGGGGTGGAGGTAGATAGCATAATGGTTATGCAAAAAGACTCTCAGGCCTGAGGATCTGAAGTCCCAGGTTCAGCCCCCTACACCACCATAAAAAGCAGTGCTCATCTCTGGAATATATACATACATGTATATGTATATGCATATGTGATTGCATATGTATATGTATAAACAATCACATCAACTTCGAAAGATCTGAGTTGTGATCAGAAATTATAAACACTTGCCTTCCCTTTTCTTCTTTTTTCAGTTAAATTAAGCAGAGCTTTAATTAGAAGTTGTCCTTGTCTAAACATAACTGATAATATGATATTCATTGAAAGAGTTTAAGAGGACCAAGCAACCACTTCAGAAAATTTTAGGAAAAAAAACAACAGAAAACTTTTGTTTATAGAGAATAGACTATAGAAACATTCAATAACAAGCTAGAATCATTTTATACCAGCTTGTAAGAGATAATTGTTATTTTTTTCAGTAATATTGCAAGCCAGTTGTTAAGCAGGTCATTATTAAAAATTAAAATACGTAGATTTTTAATTAAATAAATGATTTTACAGCAAAAGACAAGCAGTCTTAGAAAGTTCAATTTAGGCAGTCGGGCGGTAGCACAGCAGGTTAAGCGCAGGTGGCACAAAGCGCAAGGACCAGCATAAGGATTCTGATTCCCTGGCTCCCCACCTGCAGGGGAGTCACTTCACAGGCGGTGAAGCAGGTCTGCAGGTGTCACTCTTTCTCTCCCCCTCTCTGTCTTCCCCTCCCCACTCCATTTCTCTCTGTCCTATCCAACAACACTGACAGCAATAGTAACAACAATAATAACTACACCTATAAAACA
This sequence comes from Erinaceus europaeus, assembly GCF_950295315.1. Lineage (NCBI taxonomy): Eukaryota > Metazoa > Chordata > Mammalia > Eulipotyphla > Erinaceidae > Erinaceus > Erinaceus europaeus. The sequence goes on from NC_080172.1 coordinate 13,501,449, forward strand.
ACTAGGGCAACAAAAGGAAATAAAAGAATGAATAAATATCTTTTAAAAAAGAAAGTTCAATTTAATTTACTGCATTGTACATCACATTCTTACTTTTACCTATAGTATCATAAAGTGGAAATATTGCCTAATTGTTTTTTTATTGGATGTTTCTTTTCAACTCTCTGTTCATTGATGTCACATTGGTAGCTTGAAATCAACCATGGTGAGAGTGTTTACCCTGGAAATTACCAAATGGTAATAATCGGGGATTTAATGACTGTTTTGCTGGTTATTGCAAAAGCTTAAGAAAGCTCTGAAGAAAATCTTAACAATGCAGATTACATTTGAAGGCTTGTATTCACTGAGTACATTGTGAATAGTTTCACAATTGAAGAAATGTTCTTTTAACATCTGAAAAACAGCTCAAGAAAGAAGTTGCTCACACAAATCACTGTTAAGCATATTAAATCGAATCCACTGATGGTGAATCAAGCAGCTTCATCGACTGCTATATGTGTTTCTTGTAGGCAGATAACATCTGCCTGATGCTGTATCGCCAATTGACCAATAAGAACGCGTTTGGCAAAGGACAGCCCCTCAACATTAAGTTGGAAGAGCAGGACCAACAGCTTGAAAGCTGTCAGGAGCTGCTTGTTGCTGGCTATGAAAGTGACTGGGATCCATGTGGATTCAGTCGGCTAGGAAGGATCGTCAGTTTCCCCAATGAATGGGTACTCACGGGATGCACCACGGGAAGGTCGATCCAATGATCCAGGCTCAACCTGATGCTGTTGACTGGCTACGGAAGAAGGGCAAACGCTAGAAGAAGAACTGGCAAGCGAGTTACATCTTATGTCTGCATTGCATCAATTTTCACTTTACTCATTAATTATACATTGTGTGTTATATCATATGTACATTAGTGAGACTTATTTTAAATGCCGTACTACTTATTGTACACATCTGTCCCCTCCTAGATACAGTGACTTAATATTTATTACCACTGCAGTAATGGTATATGAGAAAACATCAGAATATGGCTACATTCAAATAATAGTATGGAAGTACTGGTAATAATTACCTTCACATTCACATGTAACGGGAAGAAAAAAAAACTTCATAATATAATTCACTCCTTCTGTGTAATGAAAAAATTCACTGAGGTGTCAAATTGCTGCCCACTCCCCCCCTTCTTTTAAGTAGCACAAATCTCCTTTGAAAAGGTAAAGGCTCCCTGTCTCTTTTTTTTAAAAAAAAATTTAATATTTATTAATTTTTCCCATTTGTTGTCCTTGTTTTATTGTTGTTATAGTTATTGTTGTTGTTGATGTTGTCATTGTTGGATAGGACAGAGAGAAGTGGAGAGAGGAGGGGAAGACAGAGAGGGGGAGAGAAATACAGACACCTGCAGACTTGCTTCACCACTTGTGAAGCGACTCCCCTGCAGGTGGGAAGTCTGGAGCTCCAACCTGGATCCTTATGTGGGTCCTTGCAGTTTGTGCCTCCTAAGCTTAGCCCACTGTGCTACCGCCCTACTCCCATCAGCAGGAAAGAGAGAGAGAGAGAGAGAGAGAGAGAGAAATGAGAAATAATGAAGCAATCAACGTTGGCACATCTTGGAAAGAACTTGAAGATACCATGTTGAATGAGAGAAGCCAGAAAAAGAAGAAAAATACTGAATAGTTTCACTCACAAATGGAACAACTTAAGAAAAAAAGACAGTAGGGAAAACATAAGATGAAGCTTGGACAGGGTGTGGTGTTTTGCACCAAAGCAATGACTTCAGGTAAGGAGTGACAGGGAAGGGATGAAGGGGCTCTGAGGAGGGTTGTATATGATGGTTGAACAGGGTCTAGGTTTGAAGCAGAGAGTGTCTTGCAGACAATTGTTTATGGGGTAATGAGAGCTTATACTTATGTATCAACTACTGTATTTCAAGCCATTAACTCCCTAATAAAGTGAAAAATATATATAACATAATGTATTGAAATATTTTTCAACATATTGAAAAACTGAACTGGGTGCTCTATAGAAGGTAATTTATCTATCTATCTATCTATCTATCTATCTATCTATCTATCTCCAGGGTTATCACTGGGGCTTGGTGCCAGCACTATAAATCCACTGCTCCTGATCATTCTTTCCATTTTATTGGCTAGTAGAGAGAGATATTGAGAGGGGAAGAGGGAGATAGGGAGGGAGAGAAAAAGAAAGACACATTCAGACCTGCTTCACTGCTTGTGAAGCCACCCCCCCACACACACACGCAGGTGGGGAGCCCTGGGCTGGAACTGGTATCCTTGCATGGGTCCTTGCACTTGGTACTATGTCTGCTTAAGTATGCTTAACCCCGGCACCACTGCCCAGCCCGTGAAGATAAATGTTGTTCAATTTAAGATATTATGAAAACAGAGGGTCAGGATACCAACTTTTGAAAAAAGCAACTTTTAAAATAGACTATTTAAAGAAAATATCAAAATACAAATGTGAGGCCTGGGCAATGGGGATGTGAACACATTATAATGCACAAGAACCCAGGTTCAAGCCCCTGGTCCCCACCTGCAGGGGGAAAAGCTTCACGAGTGCTGAAGCAGTGCTGCAGGTGTCTGTATCTTTCACTTCTCCTCTCAATTTTTCTCTGTCTCTATCCAATAAATGATAATAATAAACAAATTGTCTCATTTGATTTAAATTAAATGAGAAGGGAATACAAATGACTAAACTTATGAATCCCAGTAATCAGAAGTGGATAATTCCACTGAATTCCAGTTCTAAATAACGCAATCATAACAGATTAGAAACACAATAGGAAAAATGATAAATAGATTTGTGTATGTCTACATAATGCAATACAATTCATTAAAGTGATTTAAGGCATTGGGAAAGAGTTTTTAAACATATGATTCGTGTATAAAAAAGAGAAGCCTAACCTTGTCCAATAAATTAATATGATTCATACATTTCTTAAGTATAGCAGAAATATAGAAACAAATTTCCAGCAATAGTTTTTAGGTATAGAACTCAGGATGATTTTATTTTTTTATTCAGATTTACAGCTATTCTCTATTTTTTTTTTGTTATAGTTCAGTGCTTATTTCTTATTGCTAGAATGGATAGGAAAATAAGGTTTACTTTACAAGATGATTGAAATATTTCTAGGAGGTGGTAATTGAAGAAAATAACTAGAATTTGATTTTTTGCTAGAGGAGAGAAATATAATACATTCTTGGCATGAAAGATGACTCATTTGCCCCTTCTTTCCCATACTTTTCTTTCCTAAATAAAACAGCTTGAGTTGAAATAGTTAACTCAGTAGCTCAGTAGACAAGTAGTTGGCTTGTTCAGTAGTATGGTAGATAAAATATTTATAGGTATTCAAGAAAAATTATGTTGTTTTAATATTACTTTATAATGTACTTTACAAGTATAATAAAAATATTCGTTTTGACTCTGTTGCTATTCATCATTCCAGGATGTGTTTACTTTTCCAGAGTTAAAAGCACTACATTTTCCTGAAAGAGTATAATTGGTTGATTGAGGCAAGAAAGTATAGATTTGGGTCAGTAGCCCACATTTTTTTAAAGAAAAATGAAGCATAATATTTTAGTGGTAAATGGATAAAGAAGTTATTGCTTAGCTCTATCATGAAACTTAATTTAACAGTTATTTGTCCATTTCTACTTATCTCAATAAGTGGTTTTCAAATACATTTTAGTGACTCTTCACTCCATCCTGTCTCTAGTATCATCTCTAATTGAAGTTATTATTGATTCCTTATTCGTCTTCACATAATTATCACAACAAATCATCAAATATATGATTTTTTGTTTGTTTTTTTTTGTCTCCAGAGTTACCACTGGGTGAGCGTGCCTGCACTACAAATCCACTGCTCCTGAAGTTTATTTTTATTTTATTTTTTCCACTTTTTCCATGGATAGGACAGAGAGAAATTGAGAGGAGAGGGTAAGATAGAGGAGAAGGAGAAAGATAGACACTTGCAGACCTGCTTCAAATCTTAAGAAGCAATCGCCTGCAGGTGTGGAGGGGAGGCAGGGCTCAAACCCACGTAAGGACGTGGGTTCTTGTGCTTCAGCCTTGTGCTCTTAACCTAATGTGTCACTGCCAGGCCCCTCAAAAATGTTTATAATGTTTGTCTTATTAGACTACAAGTTTTATGAAGATGAAGGCAGTATTCTTTCCGTGAGGTGTTCAGCTCCTCTGCTTCAAAGTTAGCTCTTAATATGTAATTCTTAAACACCTGAATGCTTTTGAAAACAATTAAGTCAGGAAGACTTGCAGAATTCTTTTTTTTTTCTTTTTTTTTTTTTTCCTCCAAGGTTATTGCTGGGGCTTGGTTTCTGCACTAAGAATCCACTGCTCCTGGAGGCCATTTTTCTCTTGTTATTGCCCTTGTTTTTTTTTTTAATCGTTATTCTTTAATTTTTTTATTGTTGTTGTTATTATTGTTGTCATTGTTGTTGGATAGGACAGAGAGAAATCGAGAGAGGAGGGGGAGACAGAGAGGGGGAGAGAAAGATAGACAACTGCAGACCTGCTTCACCACCTATGAAGCTACTCCCCTGCAAGTGGGGAATCAGTGGCTCGACCTGGGATCCTTACACTGGTCCTTGCACTTTGTGCCATGTGCACTTAACCCACAGCGTTACTGACCAACCCCCAGAATTATTTTATTTAGCAATATCTGTTTCAGTTTCATCAAGTTTCCTATGCCAACTTCTAATCTGTTCTGGGACATGCTTGGCCACTATCACTTCAAGAGTTCAAGTGTGTCTGGTACTTCATATTCTTAGTTTTTAAATATCACACACACACACACACACACACAGACACACACACACACACACACACACATTAATGCAACATTTTAATACAAGAAATGATGGCAGGTGACTTTCTAAAGCAACATAGCGGTGTTACATTAGTATAAGATAAAGAATTTTTTTTCTTTTGCGAACTTAGTTTACAGTGGTGAACTTATCCCTCCTCCTCATCCCCAGAGTCTTTTGTTTTGATACAATGCACCTTGTACAGTACATATTTCACTATTTCACTTTGTTCTTTCTCTCGCTTCCACCGTATATTAAATCCTACTTACAAATGAGATCACCCAGTATTTGTTCTTTTCCTTTCAGCTTATGTTGCCTAATATGATACCTTCATGTTTCATTTAAGATGATGCAAAGAAGATGACATTTTTAACGGCTGAGTAGCATTTCATTGCTTTTTTTTTTTTTCTTTGCCACTCAACTGATGTTGGACATTTTGGTTGCTTCTGGGTTCTGGTGATTACAAATTGTGCTGCTATGCACATAGGTATATATAGATCTCTTCTGATAGGTGTTTGTTTCCTTTGGGTAAATCTCCAGGAGTGGAATTGCTGGGTCATAGGGAAGATCTATTTCTAGTGTGCTGAGAATACTCCATATTGCTTTCCACAATGGTTGTACCATCTAAATTCTTGCATCCAGTTTGAATGGATGTCTGGGAGAATAGGATATTCTTGATTGGAAGCCTTTCTCATTTATAACTCTATATATGTCTTACCATTCCCTCCTTGCTTTTAGAGTTTCTGTTGAGAAATCTGCAGATAACCTTATGGTTTTACCTCTTTATGTCATTGTTTTTCTCTCGCTGCTTACAGTAGTTTTACTTTGTCTTTGGTCTTTGTCATTTAATTGTGATATATCTTGGCATTTCCAGCTTTGAATTAATTATTTTTGGTATCTTCTGAATTTTTTATATCTTTATATCCTTCCAGTTACACATTTGAGGGTAGTTTTCTCTTATTTATTTATTTATTTATTTATTTATTTATTTATTTATTTATTTTTCAGAATATGTTCTCTCCCCATTTCTTCTTCTCTTCCTTCTGGTACATCAGTGTTGTCCTTTTTGAAGTTATAACTCATATCTTTGGTGATGTTTTCATTGTTTATTAATCCCTTTTTTAAGATTTTTACTCTCGTTGGTTTTTCCTGATTCATCTTCACACTTGCTGATTCTGTCTTCTCCCTGTATTGTCCTGTTTGAAAATCCTTGAAGTCTATTTGTTAGATCAGCTATTCTATCCTTTTTTTCAGCTAATGTAGCTTTTAGTTCAGCTAATGTTGCTTTTAGCTCATTTATTATATGCTTTTGCTCAGCTGTTGTGGCTCTTAACTCGGCTACTGTATTGCTTTGTTAGGCTATTTTGACATTAGTTTTAGCTACTGCTGTTGTTAATCCATCTATTTTCGTGTTTGGTTCTTTTTGTTCTAAATTTTGGCTGCTATTGTTTCCCAGATTTTTTATCCTGATTAGCTGGATGGATTTCTTCTATCTCCCCATCCTGCTTGGTGTCAACACATCTGATAACATAGACTTCCAGAGGCGACTGACTGGCCAGGTGAAGCAGAGATGCTATGTGAAGAAATATATTGACCTGAAGCAGTTACAAGGCTCTTGAAGTGTTTTGCTGGACATGTGGAGCAGCACTGAGTCTGGGGCAGTTCAAAGTTGTCCCTCAGATGATTAGTGCTATGGCATCCCAGTATGGATCAAAAGTGGTCCTCTTGTTTCCAGGCAGACAATAAGGTGCTGTGGTTGCTCTGGGGAGGACCATGATTTCACAGGTGTAAAGGGCACTGGCTTATATGTGGAAGGAACATATTGTAGTTAACTCGGGGCAGGGCTTAGGGAGTGCTGACTGAGTGTAAGAAGGCATCACCTCAGTGGAAGCCCTGGTGTAGATTTATATGTTCCAGTTTCTCCATGGGAACTGCCTGCTGGGGTACAGGATGACAGTACCACAGTGGAATTCCTATGAAGAGCTTGAGATGACCTGGATTCTCCCCAACCTCCTCAAGAGGTATAACACAAAAGTCAGTGGTGGAGGGAGGGAGCAGGACACAAGGACCCCACAGAAATGGAAGTCCTGGGTCAGCTTCACAAAGATCAGATATGCCCTCCACCCAAGTTGCAACCAGAGGCTGAGAGTGGGGCTTGAGGCTACCACACAGCAATGACAATCTTGAAGATCATCTCACCAGTTTGTTCCTGCTTATGACAAACAGAGGTTGGAGCAGAGTACAAGGCAACTGCACAGCAGTGATATCTTCCACAGGTAACTTTCTTGTCTCTGAATGGAGGCTGGGGGTGAATCAGGAGGCTACCCACAAGAAACAGCATCCTTAGAAGCCCAGGGTGTGGGTTGGGCTTCTGTGCTGGAGCAGTGATAGGAGTCCCAAGACAGGTTCACAGAAACTTGGCTTCTCCCCTGACTGGCAGGCTAGAAGTGGTTGTTGCCGGTGGGACTGTGCCTCTGGGGTCCCATGTTTTTCATTTTTAGAATTTCCATTGAATTTTTCAAATAAATATCAATTTGCTATTGAAATTCTGCATATGCAGATTTTCTCCCAGAATAATTATTTCCTTTATCACATTTTTAAAGCAATTTGCTGATTTTTTTTTTTGTTCTTGAATCATTTGTAGGTTAAATTTTCTTTCTGTGGTGAGTGATTCCTATCAGAATTCCTATAAACTTCTTTACATTAATAGAACAATTGCAATAGTAGTTTATTTGGATCCACAAAAGACAGAGATCTACCAAAGCAATCTTAAGAATAAGAATGACAGCATCATGCTCACGGACTTGAACTATATTACAGGGTTATTGTAATCAAAAGTATGCATTACTGGAACAAAAATAGACACTCAGATCAATGGAATAGAACTCAGAGCCCAGAAATAGCCTTCACATTTACAGACAGTTAATCTATGATACAGGGCCCTACAGCCTTAAATGGAGAAAGTCTCCTTAATGAAATAGTGTACAGAAAACCATTTGCCCACATACAGAAGAGTTAAATAGGACCACAACATGTCACTGTGCACAAAAGCAAACTCAAAATGATTAAGGACTTAGATGTTAGACCAGAACCCATAGATACACATAAGGAAACATTGACAGAACATGACATGAAGGCTGTGGAAGTACCTTTGCAGATTTGAGTACAGCATCAAGGAAAATAAAACAAACAAAAATAATAATAAACCATTGCAACTACATCAAATTGTAATACTTCTGTACAACGAAAGGAACTATCGCCAAACCAGAAAGCCACCCTAGGGAGCAGGAAATGATATACACATTCCAAAAATCAGTCAAATGGTTAATGATCAAGAGACAGAAGAGAACTCAAAGAACTCAGCAGCAACAACAACAGTATCTCTTGAAAACCATGAAAAAATTTGAACAGACTTTTCAACAAAGAAGGTATTTAGATGGCCCACGGGCATATAAAAAATACTCAAAATCACTGGTTATTAGAGAAATACAAGCCAAGACAGCCAATTAAATGTAACTCAACTTTGTGATAGAAACAGCAAATGCTCATGAGGCTGTGAAGAGAAGGAAACCCTTCTACAGAGTAGATGTGAATGGAAATCAACGAAGACCCTATAGAAAATTTGGAGATTGCTGAAAACATTAAAAGTGAACCTTATGTTATATGATTAGATTATTTGTTTCCACATGATTTTACTTGTCTATCTTTTGGAAGAAAATATAACAAAATCTACCCTCCCATACACACTTTTTTAAAAGAATTTTTTCTTGCTATGCAGGCTTTTTTTTTGTTGTTGTTTATTAGATAGAGAGAGCCAGAAATTGAGAAGGAAGGATGTGATATATCAGGAGGGAGACAGAGAGTCACCTGCAGCGCTGCTTCACTACTTGCAAAGCTTTCCCCCTGCAGGTGGGGTCCAGGGGCTTGAACCCAAGTCCTTATGTACTTAATTAGGTGCCTTACCACCCCCCACATACACACTTTCTAAATATCTGTGAAAATAAAAAATGAATTCCTAAAGTGTCAATGAACCATCTATAAATCAATTGTACATGATGGCTTGACATTTTAAGGGATAGGGGTCACTTATGACTTGGTAATGTGGCAGGTAGCAGCAACGATGCTGTCCATACATCAGCACTGGAAGCAGTTACAGAAGATAACTTTGCCCTATCCAAGGGTTCCAGGACTGGGGGAAGTAGGGGCTCTATAGTGGAGATGTGAGGTTCCTGTTGTCTTAGGGTTCAAAAAGACAATCGATAGTTAATGTTATCACATTATTTGTTAATTGGGTTAACTTTGAAAAGTCCTTTTGTTATGGTTTGCTGTATAGTACCCACTATCTTGTATATAGCTGTGCTATTGGATGCTTCTGATCTACTTGGTCTAGGCTTTTGAGAGAGTCCGCATATCAAATACACAGCCTATATATTAAAAAGATTCAGTTTGTGTTTTGAAAAACTTTGAGACATACAATTGATTTCCCCCTCTCAAATTAATTAACTAGTGATTTATATGTCTACATTTTGCTAGGAATGTACATAGGGCCCACTTTCCCGTATGCCTCTCCCAATCCATATCAAATAATATTGCATCGCTAATTACAACTTAACCAATGCAATGATTGCCACCTCAACATGCTTCACTTCAGACTGTGTCCAGAGACTTCACATGTGGAATGACAACCCTTCAGCTTCATTACTCGGGTGAGACCTTTCCTTTCATAGTATACTCTAATTTCATCTCAGGTGGTTCACTTTCTAACAAAGTCCCAAAACCTAGATATACACCAGTTTCTGTGAGAGAGAGCATATCTTCACACGTATCTATAAACTAATGCAAAATATATACCTGAAAGCAGAAGTACACTAGAGTTTGCAGTGAGTATCCCCCTAACACTTCCTCTCCACTATTCCAAGCTTTGGGTCCATGATTGCTCAACAATTTGTTTGGCTTTGTATGTTAACTCTCTTTTCAGTCACCAGGTTTCAGATGCCATCAGGATGCTGGCCAGGCCTCCCTGGACTGAAGACCCCACCAATGTGTCCTGGAGCTCAGCTTCCCCAGAGACTCACCCTACTAGGGAAAGAGAGAGGCAGACTGGGAGTATGGACCGACCAGTCAATGTCCGTGTTCAGCGGGGAAGCAATTACAGAAGCCAGACCTTCTACCTTCTGCAACCCACAATGACCCTGGGTCCATGCTCCCAGAGGGATGGAGAATGGGAAAGCTATCAGAGGAGGGGGTGAGATATGGATATTGGGTGGTGGGAATTATGTGGAGTTGTACCCCTCCTACCCTATGGTTTTGTTAATTAATTCTTTCTTAAATAAAAATTTAAAAAAAGAAGATACCTTTGCTCATATTCAAAGGTTCCCATCACTGTCTCTCAAGGGGTAACACTGTGACATAACTTAACTGGCCAATCATAGAACTACCAGAGGTTTAAAAGAAAATGTTTCTTGACTCTCACCCTTTTAACTTGGCTTGACTTTGCTACAAATATGCCACCATACTTGAGAAGTTTTCTGGCAAAGTTTTGGATCCCATTCTTCTTGATCTTTCTGCTTATTCTTGGTGTTTAAATAATTGTCTGATTCACCATGCTGGTGGTTGCTGTCCACTAATAATTCTCTGAAACACCATGTTGGTGGTTGAATCTTTCTCCTTGACTTGTCTACTCCACGTCTGATATTTAACTAAACTTTAATATGAAACTTACTCTCCACACCTTCGCAACAATAATAAAAAAGTAGATATAATGACTGACTCTGCTATTTATTTACAATTGTGTTCTTGTCTGTATATTATTTGAATTTTTTTTTTTTTTGCCTCCAGGGTTATTACTGGGACTGGGTTACTGCACTACAGATCCATTGCTCCTGCATACCATTTTCTTCAGTTTTGTTGTTGTTGTAATTGTTATTGTTATTATTATTGTCACTGTATTTATTGCTGTTGTTGTTGTTGGATAAGACAGAGAGAAATCTAGAGAGGAGGGGAAAACAGAGAGAGGTAGATAAAGATAGACAATTGTAGACCTACTTCATTGCTTGGGAAGCATCTTCCCTGCCGGTGGGAAGTAGGGGCTTGAACTGGGATCCTTACTCCATTTCTGGTCCTTGTGCTTTGCACCATGTGCTCTTAACCTCGTGTACTACATAGGCATGTTTCAAAGTAGTGTTCATGTGCATGTGTTTTGTAGTTATTAACTGAATTGTAAGCTTTACTTGTAAGAGACATTTCATCGCTTCTATACTCCATATATAGCACACAAGACCCACCATCAGTATTGAACATCCAATAGATGCTCTTAGAAATATATGAAGTATGTGACATTGCATGCTTTGAATTGCTTCTCTATTGCTGAATTCAGTGAAATGTGATTTAACATATAGCAGTAAATTTAAGTAGTACTCTCTAAGATTGAATAGCCAAACTAACTTCATACTTAAAGTGAAAACCTATAGTTATATGATTCAATATATGTTCTAACTACCTTTGACCTTTAGCTTTTATTTATGACACATATAATATTAAAGCAGAGTTATTGTAGTTAAATGAAAAATATTTTATGTCAATGTCATCATATGAAATTAAGAATAAACAACTGTTTTAACTTCAGAAGGAGCATGAAACTTTTCTTCATCATCACCAGGGCTTCATCATTCTGAGTCAAGTTTTCCAAATACCTATTATAACACCAATGTGCACTCCAGTATAACATTTTCTGAGAAAGAATAGAATGAAACCCTGAACCTGAAGTTTCCAGGTAAAATCTTATGTTAAGAAAATGAAATCCACCAGGGAAAGATAGAAAGGCTGGATATATGGATTGACATGTCATTGCCTATGTCCAGTGGGGAAGCAATTATAGAAGCTAGACCTTCCACCTTCTGCTCCCATAAATAATTTTGGTGTATACTCTCAGAGGAAGAGAAGGCAGGACTCACAAAATAAATGGACAAACATATATAAATAGATAGTTATAGAAATAAAAGTCAACCCATATCTATGATCTTGGGAGAACTAATGCAGTTTCCAATGGAGGGAATGGGGACACAGAATTCTGGTGGTGGGAAAGGTGTGGAATTATAGCCCTATTATCTTATAATTTTGTAAGCCAATATTAAATCACAGTAAAAATTAAAAAAAAGAAATTGAAGTCGTTAATTCATTCACTAATTTAACAAATTATTGATTGCCTACCAATTTCTAGAGACCGCCTTAGGCACTGAGGTTTTGTCATGATGAGACTTACAAATCAGTGATAACAGTGAAATACCCAAATTAGTAGTTTTATGTAATTTGTAGTAGTTATAAATTAAGAAAAACTAGATTAGTATAAAGGAATTATAAATGAAAGAGGAAACATCAAAGATATACTGGTCAAGGAAAGCCTTTCTAAGTTCATGATCTTTGAACACAGACAAGAATAAAATGAAGGAGAAAGTCATTGGAAGATCAAGGTTTTTCTCCAGACAAAGAGAACAGCAAGCATTAAGGTTCTGAGGTAAGAATAAGCCTTGATGTATTCAAGGAAGTATAAGAAGGACACCGTGGATAAATTGTGGTGTATAAGAAGGAAAATAATAAAAAGAATATTGCAAAAAATAGACAAGAGCTGGTTGATGAAGAAAGGAATTGGGAGTTAATTCTGAGTATGTAGGAAATGGAAGGGAAGGTCTTAGTAGGCTAGTAATAAGTTGGGATATGAACTTTTAAAGTTCTTGCTACTACTGGCATAAGACAGTAGTTTAGGAGCGGGATTATCACTGACTTGGAATAGAATTGTAATGGTAAAGGTGCTAACCACTTACTAGGTTAATGTTGTATTTTAAAAGAATAGAGCATTATGTTGGACAGGAAAAAGTCAAAAGCAAAATTTGAAGGATGAGTTGCAAGTTATTTAATGCAAGTGAACAAATCATGATGCAATTTGCAGAGTTGAGAAACCATTGGTAAGAACAAATTGGATGATGAAGGATCTCTGCTATTGTTATGCTATATTTCATTTAAGAATATTCCTAATCACTTTATCAAGTAAACAGTCAGCTGGTTAAGAAAATGAACTGGGCCCCTTCATCACTTCACAAGTGGTGAAGCAGGTCTTCAGGTCTGCAGGTGTTTTTCTCTCCCCCTCTCTATCTCCCCATCCTCTCTCAATTTCTCTTTCCTATCCTATAAAATAAAAGTAAAACAGCCTCCAAGAGTAGTGGATTTATAGTACAGATACCAAGCCCCAGCAATAGCCCTGGAGACAAAAAAAAAAAAAAAAAGAAAAAAAAGAAAAAGAAAAGAAAAAGAAAAAAAGATCTAACTAGGCCCATGAGATAGTGCTATCGGTTTAAATTCCAACACATAGGAATGCCATGGTTCAGGGGTTTCTTTGGTATCTCACTTCCTCTTTTTCTGTCTCTATCTTAATGAAAATATGGCTCAAGAGTGGTGAAATCTATATGCTACACCCCCATCCAAAAGAAAGAAAGAAAGGGAGAGAGAAAGAGAGAAAGAAAGAAAGAGAGAAAGAAAGAAAGAGAGAAAGAAAGAAAGAGAGAAAGAAAGAAAGAAAGAAAGAAAGAAAGAAAGAAAAAAAAGAAAGAAAACATTTTTGGAAAGAGGTTGAGTAATGGTATGGTGTTTCTCCTGTCTCTGTCTCTTTCCCTCTCTCATGCATCAAGGAAAGCTCCACAAATAGTAGGTCAGTACTGTTGTATCTCTCTGCCTTTCTAGCTTACTTCCTTCCTCAACCTGAAAAAAAAAAAGGCCCCTGGAAATGTATAATCATATGTGTGCAAGGCAGTGGCACAGTGACTCACAGTAATCCTGGAGGGAGAATAGATTGTTTCCTCACTGCCAGGATAGTCATTGTAATCTTCGTAACTGTCATTATTTCCATCATTTCCACTTTATAGATGAGTAAGTAGAGGTACAATAAAGCTAAGAAATTTGCCCAAAATAATCTTAATGTATGTTTTGTCATCATTGGGTCAATACTGCTTTAAGCTAATTTTTTAAAATATAAAGACATATAGAGAGAAAAAGATAAAGGCACCACAACAGTGAAATTCTCTTCAGTGCGGTGGGGGCAGTGCTCAAATCTGGGTCATGCTCATGATAAAGCAAGTACATGACCTCATCAACTTGTTGATTGTAGCATGCCTGTGATTGGAATCCAGTATGCCTGATTTCTTTTCACTTCACCATAATGTTGCATGTAACTGTTTTCTGATCTAGCATGCAGAAAGGGCATTACTGGGTATAGCATAATGATTAAGCAAAGATACGCTCATGTCTGAGGCCCCAAAGTCTCAGGTTCAGTCTCCCATAAGTCAGAGCTAAGCAGTAATCTGGAGAAAAAAAAATATAAGATTGGGGGGGGGTGGATTATGTTATGGTAAAGTTCTTTTCTCCTCCCTCCCTCCCTCCCTCCCTTCCTTCCTTCTTTTTGTTCTTCCTTCCTTCCTCTTCCTTTTTTTTTCCCCTCTCTTTATCTCTTTCTTCTTTTTTGATAGAGGGTGAGACAGAGAGCTAAGGAGGAAGAAAGATCTAAGGAGAGATTCATAGAAGATAGACAACTGTAGAACTGCTCCACCGTCCATGAAACAAACACTGTCATACACACAAAGAGAAAAGGAGAGAAAAAGAGATACACCACAGCACTGAATATTCTTTCAGTGATTTTGCATTTCCACGTGGTGCACTGAGGGCTTCTGTGCCGGAGGCTTTGACCCTGCACCGGGGGCATGGCAAGGCAAGGGTCCTACCACGTGAGCACTCTCAACTGCTCTAATAGAATAATTATTTATTGTTATTAAGTTTTAAAGAAACAGCATGTTTCTTTAAGTATTGGTAAGCATTTCTTATTCCTTTTGCCTCCTTCCATAGATATGATCAATATTTTTAATTCCTGGTGCTTATATTTATACAGTCTATGGATATATTCTCAGAAAAAGTAGGTATCTTTATCATTTGTATGTTTTAATAACTGTAACCATGGAGTGTTTACTTTTTTATTCCATTTTTTTTCTAAATGTGAAAAGTGTTAATGTTTTCTTGGATAATAGTCAGTTAATTTATTTTAATTGTTAATATTTTTTCTGTTGCATGAAGAAAGCCCCGCTTCAGCTTGTTCTGTACCACTAACTTCTCAACCTTTTGAAAGTTGGTCTGCCTATAGCTACTACATGATAAATGTATTTATTATATAAAATTGTTCCCATAGAAACTCACCAAATATAATAGTTTTCAAAGAAATAATAATTCTTTTAAAAATTCATGCATGTATATATGATGTTCTTAGTCATGCTGTTTTCCTGTGAATTTCCTCACCCTTGTCAATGTGGAAGTATACCTTTCTTGCCATCTTTGGTTCTTATACTTTTCTTTCCTATGTATCAGTATTAGCCATATACTTACCTGGTTTTTTTTTCTTATTCACCTCCCTTTTGATGCTTTCATCCTTTTCCTCAAGAGCCTCATATCCCAAATAATGCTCAAATCTATGTTTGATCTGTCTAGTTGTATGATGACATCACCAGCTAGTTGGCATGCTTCACCTAAATCTGTACTTACCCACTCAAATTTGTTTCCTTTCACTTCTCACTATTTAAGTAGTAGCAGTACCACCTATGCAATCATTTTAGCTGAAAATCTTGGAAATAGTGTATAAGTCCCCTGAGTCTTATCAGTTGCCAGGACCTGCAAATTACTGTTCCATTTATTCTGCCAAATTGGTTCCTACTACCACTGCCATTGATGAAACCCCATGACTTCCAGGTTTTTCACAATAGTAAAACTTGTTTCCCTGTTTCTATGTGTCTTTCTGCTTCCTAGGCATCCTCTATACTACTGGATTAATTTTCCTAAACCACACTTCTGTTGATAATGTTTCTTTGTTTGAAAGCTTTTACCAGCTCTACATTGCCTATAAAATAAAGTCCAAACTCTTTAAACTGGTATTCCTTCTCCAAAACCTGTTTACCTCTCCAAACCTATTTATCACTTCTATGTTTAATATATAACAGATGCCTATGAAAATGGAACATCGTCTTGTTTCTGTTCTAGTTTGTATAGTCTGGGCTAAAGTGCGGTAGCAATGTACTACAAAGACTCAGTGGCTTTAAATAACAGAGGTTTATTTCTCACACAGTCATTTTAGTTCGGCAAGGCTAGTCTATGTTTACTGTAGTCACTCAGCCTAAGGGATTAGCCTCCATTTTGAGTGTTTCTGAGTTCTGTGTCTTGAGAAAGAGTACAAAGAGTACAAACCACACTTAGGATCTTATAGCAGAAATGAGATGCGAAAGCACAGACTTGAAAAATGTCACTTTGGCTCAAAAGCTGCTGGTTATATTATCACTTGACTATAACTATAGAAAAAGATTGGAAAAGACAGACAATACATGACATGAGAGGGATATCTGATATTGGTGATCATTAATGACCACTAGTTCATAGTAGCCATTCTCATTATTTCCCATCAATTATGACTGTGTACAAACTTTAAAATAGAGCCCAGGTGGTGGCCCACCTGACTGAGCACACATATTACGGTGTATAAAGACACAATTCAAGTCCCCAATCCCCATCTACAGGGAGAGCTTCATGAGTGGTAAAGAAGGGCTGCAGGTGTCTCTCTGACTCTCTCCCTCTCTATCCCCCCTTCCCTCTCAATTTCGGGATGTCTCTGTCCGATAAGTAAAGATAATTAAAAAAAACTTAAAATATTTTTCTCTTCTTCCCTTGTTGAAATTCTGTTCATGCTTAATTTAAAAAACAGGTTCTATCCTTTCTGTGAGTTGTTTCTTAATTTTTCAGGACAGATGTATTCTCTGTGTGATCAAATTTCCCAGAGATCTTTACTTTTAGATAATCATTGTGTTCTATTGTGCATTTAGATCCTAGAAGCCAGCATGTAAGTTTTATTCATTTTTTATTTATTGTTTTTTTTCAAATCATACATAAGTCCAAGCAGGGTGTATTTTTTTTAAATTTATTTATTCCCTTTTGTTGCCCTTGTTGTTTTATTGTTGTGGTTATTATTGTTGTTGTCATTGTTGGATAGGACAGAGAGAAATGGAGAGAGGAGGGGAAGACAGAGAGGAGGAGAGAAAGATAGACACCTGCAGACCTGCTTCACCGCCTGTGAAGCGACTCCCCTGCAGGTGGGGAGCCTGGGTTCGAACCGGGATCCTTATGCCGGTCCTTGTGCTTTGTGCCACCTGTGCTTAACCCGCTGCGCTACAGCCCGACTCCCAAGCAGGGTGTATTTTTATCACCTAACGGCCCATTTAAGGACTTCATATATTACTTATTTATGAGAAGAACATTTATTCTATCAATACATGTCACATGTAAGGTTGCACACAGTATGCATACATGAAGATGAAAATATCTTCAAATCCTGATGTATCCGTTGAGAAAGGATCGAGAAAGGAGATCACAGAGAACAAGAGGAGCTTCAGAGAAAGGGATGCAAAGAAACCACAAAGGGAATTTATAACATATGTGAACAGTAGAAAAACTAAGAACACAGTATGGAAAACTAAGGAGACCTGAGGCATGCGCGTGTGCGTGTGTGCTCATGCGTTTCTTTTTTCATCCCCAAACTTTGAAGCCAAAGATTCAGGTCCTCAGAGTCGGAATTCTAGAGGCAAACTGTCACCCCCAAGTGAGAATCTGCCAGAAGTCCCAGAAGTACACTGGACATCAAGTTCTACTAGAAAAACTTTACTGTGAAATATCTTCAACTGCTAGATTCAGCAAAGGTGGCCCTGGATATCCAAAAACCAGCAGTGTCCCAGGATGCAAATATAGAGGTACCTAACATATCTGGTTTCAACTTGCTGAAGCTGGCTGTCCAGAGTGAAGTCTGGCTCTCCAGCAGATTTTGGTCCCTACAGGATATTCAGAGTAGTAAACTATGGGCAATGAAGAGCCATGAATTCCAGTGAACTGCTTGTGGCTACCTGAAGCCAGGGAATTAAACCTCCCAGAGAGTTCAGTTTTCTGCCCAATCTACCTGAATACTAGTATTATGCATAAACCAAACCTTCTGAAGAAAAAAAAAAAAAAGACAAACTAGACCTACAGATAACACAGAAGAGTTCCAGTGAAAGTGGGAAAGGAGTGGGCTACAACCCCGAGCAAGAATCCTCCAAACGGCCAGCCTGCTTCAGGACAGCAGTAATCTTACCAGTGAATCTGAAAATAGTGTGTGTATGGCTTTTGCCTTGCTTGGTCCTGAACTTTACAACAGGCCAGAGGCAACAAGACAGGCTACTGGTCTGCCCCTTGAGATAACCATGCAGCCAAACCCTCAGCCCAGAACTATAGCCCCACAGAAGCAGAGACGCACAAAGAAAGGTACTTTGAGAACTTGGAGAAGCCTCCTCAAACCAAGCATGTCCCCTTTCGGTAATAAAATAACTTGTTAGACCTACAGGGATGTAGATGTTATCCCAAGATGAGTTGGACCCCAGATCTAATTGATGGGGTCTGCAGTCAACAATATTTATAAATCTTTCCTATATTTGGGAGCTACTCTTTTCCCTGATCCAGCTTTCTGGTCCTTTTTCCAGCCATGACATCATCTCCCCAGACAATAACCTGGGTCCACCTGCATATCAGAGGTCAGGTTCAGGAAAAAACTAGTATAGTTATGGACCCTTTGCAATATAACTAAAATAGGACTACTAACTATCTTAAAAACAAAGACCCCAAATCTTCATCTGCAATATTCTAGCCTTTAGGCTCATGATTAATCAACAATTTGTTTGGCTTTATATGTTAACTCTTCTTTTAGGCACCAGGTTCCAGACGTTACCATGATGCCAAGTAGACTTCCCTGGGCAGATGACCCCACCGATGTGTCCTACAGCCCTGCTTCCCCAGAGCTCTGCCACACTAGGGAAAGAGAGAGACAGGCTGGGAGTATGGATCAACCTGTCAACGCCCATGTTCAGTGGGGAAGCAATTACAGAAGCCAGACCTTACGCCTCTGCACCCCATAATGACCCTGGGTCCATACTCCCAGAGGGATAAAGAATAGGAAATCTATCAGGGGAGGGGATGGGATAGGGAGTACTTATGTTGGTAACTGTGTGGAGTTGTACCTCTCTTATCCTATGGTTTTGTCAGTGTTTCCTTTTTTATAAATAAAAATTAAACACACACACATACAAAAGAACAAGTCTGTTATTTGCCTCTCACAAAAAACTATCACCAGTACCAGCACTGAATGTGTGCACTTGTGTACATTCATATTTGTCTTTTGTTTTTTTACTGCTCTGTGTGTCTCTTGTTTGCCCTTTGTCTCCCTTTGGAAGTGTGTACATGTGTTCTTAATCTGTTTATTTCTTCTGTGTGTGTACTCCTTTTACAATGGCAGTTTTGTTTCCTTTTACTCCTGTGTATGTGTTTTGGTTTCTTTTATTTATTTATTTTAGTTTGTCTATTTTTCTCTACAATTTGAACACAGGAATTCCATTGGCCTCTGTAACAACTACCTTCACCCTAGGTATTTCAACTGCCAGGGGCAGGGGTGTCATCCTACAGAGCAATAGCCCCACTTACTTGTGACACACACACAAAATCACTGGTTTCATGAGTTCTGAAGCCAACAGTCCAGAGATAGTCTTGCTCCATACCTGAACAGTATCATCAGTCTCTAAGGGTTACTGGCCCTACAGGGAACTACAGTGTCCATTTCCTAACTTTTTCTGGAGTTTCAAGAAGCCATCCGCCCCACTTATAAGGGCCCATTAAAAGAAATTTCAGCCACAACCAGCATCTATGAATTAATGTAGTCTACAATAACAGTGCAAGCTCAGTGGCTATTGAAAATTCTCTTTGTTGGAGCAGGATGGTGTGTACCTGGCTGAACACTTACATTACAATGTTTAAAAACCCAGATTCAAGTCCTCGGTCTCCACCTGGAGGGGGAAAGCTTTGTGAATGGCAAAGCAGTGCTAAAGGTGTCTCTCTGTCTCTCTCTCCCTCTCTTGCACTCCCTTCCCTCTTAATTTCTGGATGTCTCTATCCAATATATCAAGATACTTTAAAAAAAATGTTAAAGAAGAAAGAAAGAAAACACTCTTTGATGTGCTCCAACCAGAATGGTAAGGCAGAAAAAAACAAAACAAAACCCTCTCTTTCCCTCCCTCCTTACCTGCTCAGCAGGACAAAAGCACAGGTAAAAGTTTAAGTAAATCAGAGAAAGGTAAAATTTCCAAGGGAATCCTTGAAGTATTCCAAGGGCTTCTTATGGACGTGAAGAAAGCAATAGAGGAAACATTCAAAAGAATATAGGAGAAGAGAGGACACCCCACAAGACAGCAGAAATTTAGGACAAAAGTAAAGAGACAAAAGCCAAGATGGCTGAATTATCAACTGCTTTAGCCAGACTATCTAACAGAGTAGCTGGGCATCAGAACATGATAAATGAGCTATAAAAAACAAGAGTATTAAGCTACAATAGCTGAATTGAAAGCCAAAGATGTTAAGAACAGAAAAGCAACTGGTGAGTTAACAAATAGACTAGATTTCTGGGCCCTCAATACTATCACGCTCTTCTGTACATCCATTTTGGCTCCAGTAACAACTCTTTTTTTTTTTTTTTTTTTTTTTTTACTATAGGTGCTTTGCAATATGTACAGAGGTCAGAAAGCACAGCATTTTTATTCTTTCTCTTTTCTCACAGGATTGATTTGGTGATTCTGGTTATTTTCTGTCTCCAGATAAACATTTGTATCCCTTGTTATACTATCTTGAAGAAGTTTAGTGGGGCTTGATAGGGATTGCATTAAACATGTATTTATCTCTGGGTAGAATCGTTATTTTGATGATGCTAATTCTTGACATTGAAAACTTTCCCTGTATGGTTAAGTACTAGGCAGGATTTACTTTGTCTCTATTAATATTCAGCATAGTCTTGGAAGTCCTATCAATAGCAAACAGACAAGAGAAACTGAAAAGACACATATTGGAAGAAGTCAAACTGTCACTATTTGCAGTTCATGTGATAGTATATACAGAAAGTCCAAAAGAACATAGTAGGAAACTTCTGGAAATTCTCAAGCAATTTAGTAAGGTGGCAGAACACAAAACCAACATACGAAAAAACCAGTAACATTCTACTATGCAAGCACCAAACCAGCAGAAAAAAAAAACATGATAAATCAATTCCATTCATTATGGCAAAAATACCTAGGGATAAACCTAACAGAAGAAGTGAATGATCTTCATAGAGAAAACTATGAGACACTTTGACGGGAAATAGAAAAAAGTTACTAAAAAATAGAAAGACATGTAATGCTCATGAATTGGGAGCATTAACATCATCAAGATGGTTATTATACCCTAAGCCATATATAGATTTAATGTAATCCTTACCAAGGGGGCCAGGTGGCGGTGTACCTGGTAAAGTTTCATGTGTGAATTCAAATGTTTCCATGTGCAAGAACCCAGATTCAGGCCCCCAGTGGGTAAGCTTCATAAGCAGCGAAGCAGTGCTGCAGGTGTCTTTATCTGGTTCCCCTTTTCAATTTCTCTCTGTTCCTATATAATTAATTAATTACTTAAAAAGGTCCTACCAAATTTCTTCAACAGAGCAGAACAAAAAATACAAATGTTTATCTGGAAACAGAAAATACCCAGAATAGCCAAATTGTCCTGAGAGAAAAGAATAAAAATTGAGGCATTATGCTTACTGACCTCAAAACCTCCTATAAGCTACTACAGTAATACAAAAAAAAAGTCCTGGTATTGAAATCAAAATAGACATGCAGACCAATATAATAGAATTTAAAGCTGAAAAATAAACCCCTACACTTTTGGTCACCTGATTTTTGACAAGGGCACATAAAAAATCCAATGGAAAGAGGAGAACCCATTCATTAAATGGTTCTGATAAAGTTGATTTGAAACAAAACTGGACCACCAAACTTCTCAGAAATTGTCAAATACTTAGAGGAAAATATGGGCATAACTCTCTGCCATGTAATTTTTTTTTAACATTTTCACTGATTCAAATCTAATGGCAAAGAAAGGGGATAGATAGATAGTATAATGGTTATGCAAAGAGACTCTCATGATTGAGGCTCTAAAGTCCCAGGTTCAATCCCCTGCACAACCAAAATCCAGAACTGAACAGTGCTCTAGTAAAAAAAAAAAAAAAAAAAGTGTGTACAATTGCAAGGAAAACAAAAGTAAAAATGGACCAATGGGAGTACATCAAACCAAAAAACTTCTATAAAGCAAAGAAAATCATTAACATAAATCTCTATGTGTCATATTTCAGCCAGAGGACTGATAACCAAAATACACAATAAACTCACCAAACTCAAATAAAAAGTTCATACAACCCCACTGAAAAAGAAGGGTTGGGGAGGTATGGGGAGACTCTTCTCCAGGAACTGAAACCCCAGTGATAATACTGGTGGCTAAGAAACAAATAAACAAAATTTCAACAGGACTATGATGAGTTATTATTATTATTTTTAAAGAATTTATTTATTTATGTATGTATGTATGTATTTGAAAGATAGGAGGAGAGAAAGAATCAGACATTACTCTGGTACATGTGCTGCCAGGGATCGAACTCAGTACCTCAAGGTTGAGAATCCAGTGCTTTATCCATTGTGCCACCTTCCTGACCACAGTTATTATTTTAAAGCTATTTACAGAGAAGATGGTTAGCAAATCTGAAGAATGAATTGGGGGGCTGGTGGTAGTGCCATCAGGTAAAGTGCAAGGATCAGCTCAGTATGGGAGTTAGAGTCCTCAGCTCCCCACCTGTAGAGGGGTTGCTTCCCAGGTAGTGAAGTAGGCCTATAGGTGTCTGTCTTTCTCCCTTTCTATCTTCCCCTCTCAAAATTTCTTTATTCAATACAATAAATGAAAAAAAAAAAGGCCTCCAGGTGTAGTGGATTCATAGTGTAGGTACTGAGCCTCTATAGTAAAACTGAAGAAAAAAAAAAAGGAAAGAATGGAGGTCATTGAGAATTTGCATACATGCCAAATAATTCGCTGAGCATAGAAACATACAAACTCCCTTGAGTAGTTTTCTGTCTTTGCCATATGTGCCATCCAGGTTTGAACTTGTCCCACACCGTACTGAAAGAAGCTTACAGGTTGTGGTATCTTTCTTTCTCATTCTTTTGTTACTTTTCTATCTGTGAAGTTTTAATAATGAAGAAAAGGAAAAAAGACAGAAGAAAGAAAGAAAAAGAAAGAAAAGAAGGAAGGATAGAAGGAAGAAAAGAATAAAGAAAAATGTATAGAAATATTAGTATTAACTGGAACTTAAATTGTGAAAAATGTTAGGGAAGCACAAGAAGGAAGGTTGATGTGCAGGTGTGAAGGGGCCCATTTCTGACTGGCTGTGTGATCTGTTATGACCTCTAAAGTGTTTCCAAATGTAAAGTGGCTGAATTAGATTTCATTTTTTAAAATTTAACTCTTTCTTAAATATGTAGGATGAATGTGAGCAAATGATATTAAAGACAGGGTCAACTATTAGAGGATACTTTCAGAGTTTAGTGGTCTGGGAGATGGCGTAGTGGCTAAGGCACTAGACTCTCAAGCATGAGGTACTGAGTTCAGTCCCCAGCAGCACATGTACCAGAGTGGTGTCTGGTTCTTTCTCTCTCTCTCTCCTATCTTTCTCAATAATAAATAAATAAATAAAATCTTTAAATGAACAAAGTTTAAAAATGAGAGTTTGATTTTAAAGTAGAATGAGTAATGTTGAAAGAATACAAAAGAAGATAATAAGCAGTGTGTGATCAGATACAGACCATGTAAATAGAGACCACATGTAGTAGTAATGTGGACAAAGGAAAAGAAATGAGAATGTCACTTGGTTTTCTTACAGGTGTACCTGAATGGCTGAAGGTCTCAAATGGAAAAACAAGATCGGAAGCAGGTTTTGAAGTCGAATAAGTAAAATTGTGAATTCTCAGTTTTTCTCTCTGAAGAAAAGATTAACATGTACTGTTTAGAATAAAAACAGGAGTCTGTTAGGGTTTTGAGGAGAGTGACACATGTTTTAAATTACTACTGAAAGAAATGGGAGTGGAAGCAAAGAAAAGACAAGTAAAATCTTTATGAACGATGGAGAGAAGCATGCTGAAGTTATAAACATTTAGTAGCTTCAGTTTACAGAGTTGTATTATTATAGTTTTTTTCAAAAATAAAATTTATCCTCAGAGTCAGGGATGGACATTTTTCATATGATTGATCTATGGTTAAGAGTTGTGACCAAAGAAACCATTTGCAAAGGCATTAATTCTGTTTAAAAATTATAGAAAATGAAATAAGACAATTAAGGAATTCTGAGAGTGCCTAAGTATTTCATCATGTAGAACAGGCAAAAATATTTCTGAGAGGAAGGTGGAAAGGTAAAATGTATTCAAGAGCAACTTAGACAAATTTTAATGTCTAGGGTCTTGATGAATTTATTTTGTGAAAAGGCCTAGGAGAATTAAAAAAAAAAAAAAAGCCTAGGAAAGAAGCAAGGATGCGAATCCTAGGTGAATCCTTGGAGGGATTGCTGGTGAGCATGAGAAAGTATTGGCGAGTTCACCCATAACAGTGAAATTGTTTGGGTTCCTTCTAGCATCCAGACAGAAGGAAACATTGCTCCATGTGACAACGTACAGGAATATAGGGACTGTAACTTGAGAACATACATATGAGAGCATATTTTATGAACAAGTAAGTGGACCTTTGGTACAGATAGGCTATCATTATTTCTTACATTTTAGTGGGTAGGACTATTAAACAATTCACAGGGAGTCAGGTGGTAGCACAGCGCAAAACGCAAGGACCAGTGTAAGGCCCGGTTCAAGCCCCGGCTCCCCACCTGCAGAGGAGTCGCTTCACAGGCAGTGAAGCAGGTCTGCAGGTGTCTATCTTTCTCTCCCCCCTCTATCTTCCCCTCCTCTCTCCATTTCTCTCGGTCCTATCCAACAACGACAGCATCAATAACTACAACAATAAAACAACAAGGGTAACAAAAGGAATAAATAAATCTAAGAAAAAAAAGCGAAAGCATTTAAAAAAATTCACTGACATTTGACTCAAATTCTCATACATCAAATTAATTTTAGTACATGTAAGTTGTATATGTGTGGAAGAAAATGGTAGTCTGGGGGAATCTTACGAGGTATCCATTCATAAATGGAAGAGTTTGTGTTTCTCTTAAAGTCATTTTTTGTTGTTGTTGTTATGGTTATGGCTGGGGTTTCACTACCCAATGTCTGCTCTTTTCAGACAGAAAGAGAGAAATAAAATGACAGAGAAAAAGATAACACAGCACCAAAAATTCTCCCAGATCCCTGAGGGGCTCAAACTTGAGTTGTGTAAGATGACTAAAGAAAGTACACCATGAGTGGCCATGCCAGTCCAGCTTGTGAATTTCATACTTTTAAGACAAGATGCAGGGGGAAGTTGTAAATTAAAATACATGTGCTAAGTGCTAATACAGTCATTATAAAAGTACATTCAAAACAGAACTTATATTTGCATTATTTTTCTATGTCTGCTATAACAGTTTACCATAAACTTAAGCAGGCACAAATACAAGGTTGGATAAAGAAGTTGTGGGACTATTTACTCAACAGAATTCCACTCTGTCATTAAACAAACAAACAAACAAACAAACAAAAAGATGGCATCGTATTCTTTGGGACAAAATGGATGAACTAGAAGTGACTATTTTTAGTGATGTGAGGAGGTAAACGATAATTACTGTATGGTTTCACTCATATATGTTCAGGCGACGCACAAGGTTGGTGAGATGTGAAGCAATGCAGGAGGTTTCTCTCTTTTCCCTCTCTGCCTCCCCTCTCCTCTCAAATCCCATCTGTACTATCAAATATAATAGAAAGAAAAAGGAAAAGAAACAAAAAGAAAAGAAAAAAATAAAATTCTAACATGTGAACATGCAAAAAAGAAGAGAAATTCTCAAACTGTCTTTAAGCCTTTGTGAACAGTATGGCTGGTATTGTGGTGGCTATGGGTGGGTGTGGACAAAGAAAATATAACTTTGGTTGTGGGAAGGTGCAGTGTGGACCTATACCTACATAATTAATTTTTCAAATTATTATTTAATTTATTTTTTAATGTCATTTTTCCCCTCCAGAATTATCATTGCTCCTGGAGGTCATTTTTGCTATTTTATTGGATAGGACAGAGAGAAATTGAGAGAAGAGAGGAAGATATAGAGGAGGAGAGAAAGATAGACACCTGCAGACCTGCTTCACCACTTGTGAAGCAACCCCCCTGCAGGTGGGAAATAGGAAGCTCAAACTGGGATCCTTGTCCTTACACGGGTTCTTGCACCTGTACTGTGTGCATTTAACCCGGTGTGCCACTGCCTGGCCCCTTCATTTAATTTATAATAAATGTTATTGATGATTTAATAATATCATTGATGTGCTGCTGTTAAGAGAACTCCTCTGGGAAGATGCCTACTTTGTAATGGGTTTGGCCCAGATGTAAGGTAGTTCGCTGTCACAGTGTGGGGCAAGTTAAGGGACTCATTTTCCCACTCTCTTCTCTCTGGAAACATCAGCCTGGATTTGTGAGACACAAGAATGACAAGCAAAAAAGACACTAATCTGTTCTCTAGTGCTATCAGACATCAGAAATCTAAAATAGTCTCTATAGGTTAGTATTATATGTCGGCGGAATCCATCCCTTCTGCAATTTTTTTTCCTTCTGCAAGTTTTATTATAAGGCTGAATTTACATCCATATCTTCTAGAGCTTCTTGAATTCATCCATGTTTTTGGCTCATGGTTCCTTTAATGTACCACGTCCAACTTCTACTTCCATGTTAACATCTCTTCTCTTTTCTGATTTTGACCCACACCTCCCTCTTTTTTTTTTTTTTTTTTTTTTTTTTTACCAGAACACTGTTCAGCTCCGGCTTCTGGCTTCTGGTGGTGCAGAAGACTGAATCTAGGACTTTGGAACCTCAGGCATGAGAGTTTCTTTGCATAGCCATTATGCTATCTATCCCCACCCATCTTGTCTTCCTTCTATAAAAACATTTCTATTTACATTGGATTGACTTGCATAGTTCAGAATAATCTCATTTCAAGATCCTTAATAACATTTAAAAAATCCTTCAGTTATGCTCAGAGATTTCTAGATTACAACGTACACATTACTGTGTACTATTCGGTCAAAGTACTAAGAACACATTTTGAAGAACTTTGGAAAAAAAGTAAATATTTGTATGCTAGTTTTAACTTTTTAAATACCCAGACATTTAAAAGAAGAATGATGGCAAAATATGACTTTAGGGGGACAGATGGTTGTCGTATGCTTTACATTGGTTTGTCCTAGCCCTCCCCCCGCCAAGAGAATTGGATCAGGCCTGCTAATTTCACGGGCCCGCTTGGCCCCGCCCCAGAGGAACCCCGGGAGAGGGTTCCTGAGTTCGAGAGTGACAGAGTTCCGGAGTTCCTGAGTTCGAGAGTTTCAGAGTTACAGAGTAAGAGAGAGTTCCACAGTGGAAGAGTTTCAGGGGGTTCCCCAGTACGAGAGTTCCAGAGTTCCAGAGTTGGAAAGTTCCTGAGTTCCAGAGTAAGAGAGAGTGCTTGCGCCGCCGCAAAGAGACAGCGGAGTTCTGTTTGGTGATTAGTTTGTCTTAGTTTATGAATCGTTGTTCCTGAATAAAGAAATACTTCCCTGCCCAGCCGTTGTCTCCGCGTCTCTGTTACCCGCCGTGAAGCAAGCCAGCCCGGCAAGAGCCTCCAAAATTTTAACAACAGATGGTGACACACCTGGTGGAGTGCATATGTCACCATGCGCAAGAACTCAGATCAAGCTTCTGGTTCCTACCTGAAAAGGAAAACTTCGTGAGTGATGAAACAGTGCTGCAGATGTCTCTCTTTCTCTCTCTTTCTATCTTCCACTTCTCTCTCCATTTCTATCACTATCCAATAAATTAATAGGTAGATAAAATCTGTAGAAAAGGAAAGTGAGATTGAGGTAAAAGTTAACAAAGATAAAATAAAATATGAATTTAATTTTTTACTCTAAAGTTATGACTGGCATTTCAGTGCTACTGCATCCAGAAGCCAATTATTTCCTTTCCTCTAGACAGAAAGTGGGAGATATAAATGGAAAGACAAAGAGAGAAAGGGAGACACCACAGCAGTGAATCATGTGAATCATCTTTCTTTTTCCTTCTCTGCATCTGCCCATATGGGGTTTCCCAAGCGTGGAATCCAGGTCCTTGTGCCTCTTGACAAGTGTGCTCTACTGGTGGGTCATCTGCCACTCTCTGGCTTTAAATTTTTATACTGATTATTTTTTGAATTTCAAAATACTATCCAGTGATATCTGCTTAATTTTAAGCATTGATCCTCTTCATTATATAATGCTTCTATGGCTGCTTAAGACGGAACAAATGTTTAGCTGTGGGAGCAAATCATTTTCCCCAAAATGAGAAGGTAATCTGAGTCCGACGAAAGAAAAATACATGTTTATTTTTATTATTTTCAGGCAGAAATTAACTAAGGGTAAATTGATAAGAGGTCTCGGGAAAGGAGATAATGAACAGATCTTTGATCCAAGAGAAGATTAACCCACTTTGTGGTGTTTTTTTTAATACCTCACTGAAAGAATGTCTTAGTTTAGTAAGTAACTACAGGTTTGCCTAAAAATAATGATGCTGAAGACCCCAGAAGCCTGTCACATTCTCCTTTGCTCTCTTAAGAATAATGACTATGTTTCTGGTTTCACAAACACTTGTGTATTTTGTTAATAATTCTAATATATGCTGACTTTATTATTGGAATATGGTAACCATTGGCCATGGGTTTCTGATAGTATTGTTGCTCATATACATACATGGAAATGTGCCATGTAACTGGCACCTATTATAAAGTCAGATCTTTTACAGGTAAGTAAAGGGATTTAAATCTTTTGTCAAATAGTTTTTTTTTTTTTAATTCTCAAAGTTCATTTTGAAATGATATATATTTTTAAATTTTTATTTATAAAAAGGAAACACTGACAAAACCATAGGATAAGAGAGATACAACTCCACACAATTCCAGAACTCAGTATCCCACCTCCTCCCTGATAGCTTTCGTATTCTTTATCCCTCTAGTAGTATAGACCCAAGGTCATTGTGGAATGCAGAAAGTGGAAGGTCTGGCTTCTGTAATTGCTTCCCCACTGAACATGGGCATTGACAGGTTGATCCATACTCCCAGCCTGCCTCTCTCTTCCCCTGGGGTGGGGCTCTGGGGAAGCAGGACTCCAGGACATATTAATGGGGTTCTCTGCCCAGGAATGTCCAGTTGGCATCATGGTAGCATCTGGAACCTGGTGGCTGAAAAAAAGAGTTAACACATAAGGTCAAGCAAATTGTTGACTAATCATGAACCTAAAGGCTGGAATAGTGCAGATGAAGATTTGGAGTCTCCATTTTGAAGACAGCTAGTAGGCCTATTTTTAGTTATATTGCAAAGGGCCCGTGACTATAATAGGTTTTTCCTGAGCCTGACCTCTGCTATGCAGGTGGACCCAAGATATTGTCTGGGGAGATGATCTCATGGCTGGAAAAAGGACCAGAAAGTTGGATCTTGGAAGAGAGTAGTTTTTTTTCAGATTTTCAACAGATATAGTTGGGTATGTTTTGTACTTGTAGCTTCATTTAGAAATAAAACATATAAAATCTCACTTAAGAAATGTGGGTTCAAGGTGTGTGCTCGTGTTTGTACGTGTGTGTTTATGTAGTTATATGAGTGAGTATGTGTTTGTGGTGAAGTCTGTGTGTCAAACAGGCATTATAAAGATATTTCCTGATCTACTTAAAATAGGAAGAATTAAAATTTCTCAAGGTTGGAATGTATTCTCATGAGATTTACAGCCTGATTAATGTCCTCCTACAACAGCAAGGTTTCCAATTATATTCTAATTTGTGCTGGATGCTTTTCCTTTGGGTTTGAAGCTCCTATTGTATTAGCAGAGGATGCAAAAATATGTCCCATTAGTGAAGGTAAATAATTTCCTCCTATTTTGTGGCTTCTCAAGATAGTAAGTCATTCTGAGATGACAGATGAGGGCTGACAAGGCTTCTATGTTTGTTAGATGGAGATGGGGATAGTTAATGCTGGAAGAGATAAGTATGGTAAGTAAAAGATCACGGGGCAAGACATTTCACTGAACAGATTCCTTCCTTCAAATTTTTAAATAATTACTTGTACTCATGTTAAATCTCATAGAACAGGCATTCTATAATGTAAACTGATAACTTCAACTGAAATCAGAGTTAACCTACTGCACAATCCCAGTCAATATGCTCTGGTTTAATTTCATGAACTACTAACAAATTCATGAAAATCCCAGTTATTTGCTTTGCATTATAAATGACTCTTGGAAATATGGTTGTCTACTAAATTCTTCTAATGTATTTCCAGAATTTATTTGAGAATATAGTTTTGTTAGATCAGAGATTTTCATAAAAAGAAAAAAACAAAAAAAAATTCTAAAGGAAATATGTGACTGAGTCAACACAGAGGCTCTGTGACACTTTTTGAAAGTTTGATTCTTTGTCTTTCATGGGCCATTCGTCCTAAGAACAGAGTAGTAATCATATCTGTTTTCAGAGAACCATGAAGGCTTGGTAGTTAATGAAAACTCACTATGAGAAAGAATTATATGCAACATTTTCTGCTGTTTAATTATCTCAGTATAATGAACTGTTTGCTAGTTGTCGTGCCCAGCCCTTTTTTTCCAAACTTAAATTTCCTTTTGGTCACACAAATGGGAGAGTCCATCATATATGTAACTACCCAGGACACAGGGAATAATTAGGTTCACCTGAATTTCTTTCTTTCTTTTTGAACTCATCTCCCTCTCCTAAACTATAAAAGTCAAGTTAAACCATTTATTCTCTCAATAATCATACTATTATTATTTCTTCCTTCTCACTAAAATGAAATCCCTAATACTAATATGTGTCTAAATAAAAACAAAGAAATCACACAGTTGAAGATAATTAGTGCTTTTGCTTGAGCAAGATCTATCCATTTTAAAGACAAATTCTCATGCCCACTTAGTCATTGTTAATCATTCGAGTATTTTCAAACACATTTGATCGGAGGTTCACATTTCACCCCACCCCACCCCACCCCACCCCACCCCACCCCACCCCAACCTACACACACACACGCACACGCACACGCACACGCACACGCACACACACACACACGTGCACCCTGCTGAAAGGATTCGTTTTTAGTTCATTAGAAATGTTCAGGGTGTCGAGATGAAGAAAGAAAACCAGTCCAGCATACTTTCTTCTTGACCATTAATACGAGTATGATTAAAGCCCTAGAAAAGGCCAGTAAATGAGAAAAATGCAAATGTTCATCATACCCCATTGCTGTTTTGACACAGCAATTAGATTTGTGCAGAACAGCAAGATTGTTCCAATTCTATTCTCCCAAACATAAGTCTTAAAAAAAAGAGGTTACATTTGTGACTGTAGCTCGTAGAGCATCCAATCTGGCATCCTGAAAATCCATATGTAAGCCACACTTATTTCTTAAACCTGTCAAACAAATAAATGTACAGAAGCAGTAATTTATGTACTTTATAGACTGTTTTGCCCTTTTAGAGCAAAAGCCTAATTTTCAAGTGTTGCTATTTTAACTTCTGGCAGTGGCTGGGAGATAACTGAGGTTCAAAATGTGAATTTTACAAGTAAAATGTGATTCAAAAATTGATTTACCCTGTTCTCACTACATGTGAGACAGAGAAGAGAAATGCTGGGTGTTTGTGAGCTCTAGGCAAGAGGAAACATATTGCTAAGTACAGAAGCCACGCAAAACTTTGCGGGTTTTCAGTTTAGAAGTGAACTTGAGCCTTTCCCAGTTCAAGTTCTGTTTAGGGCCGGCGAAACATGACTTTCTGATTCAAAGAAATAAGGCTTAAAAAGGCTTATAAAACAGGCTCACAGGCTTCTTGTACATCAAATAACTCTTACACAATGGCATTTAGATGATTTAAGTGTAAATGAATCAAAGACATATGGATTGCATTTCCCTTGAAATACGCATGGGTTTTAAAATGAAGGGAAAACGTACTTGCCAAAATCCTTTTTGGGTTGTGCTGCATCAAAAACATTTGGAAATGACTTTAAATGTTTGGAAGAACCCCAGACACTGGGTTCAGTCACCCCTGGAGATGAAATCAGCGCCCTTCATTCAGTGATAAGTAGGCCCCTACTTTGTAAAGACATTTCTTAAAAATACCTAGCCCTTAAGTTGACACTCCTGAAAACTGCCTTTTGTGATGTCTGAATTGCTAATTCAGTGATAGAATTTTATAATAGAGTCTTCACCAACGACCAGGAATGCATTTTGTGTTAGTTAAGCCACTATGAGCACATTTTAGTTCTATACACTACTCAGATGTGGTTAAAATATAAGTTCTCTGTGTTCTGGTGGTAAAAATTAGTGCTTCCAGAGATTCAAAAAAATAATAATAATAAGTTTTCAAGCTGAATGAAAAGACTACGTAATCAAGAAGATAAACATAGAAAGCTTGTTTGTTCTAAAAAAAAATGATTCAGGCACAAGTTCTGATATCATGTGGTTATTATTTAATACACTTCATTTCAAAAAACAAAAGGAAGATGGAAAGAAGAAAGGGGAAAAGATGGGAAGGAAGGGGGAAGCAAAGTAATAAGAGAGTCACATGGGTGGTAATGTCTTTGGAGACAAAATAAAGACCGAGAGTAAACTGCGGAAATAAATTAGATTTAGTAAAAATGGGTAGTCCAGAAAGTTCTAAATAATAATAAAAACAAAGCACCAAGTAGAAAAAATTATAAAGACAGTTGCACAGAAAGGAATATATTGAATAAAGCATGATTTGGCAGAAGTCTAAAACAGGCATCAAAAGGTACTAAAGAATGGGGACAATACTATTGAGAGAAAAAAATGTGTTTTAGTGGTTGAAATCAAGACAAGAACAGGACAATTCCTAAAGTCATGGAAACACTAAAAGGCATTCGGTAGTTATGGGAAAAGAAAGACAGACCGTATAAAATGTGTTAAGGTCTGTTACTTAAATCTGTACAGCTTAACAGCTTATATTAAAGACTAGATCAGATTTTTTTGTATGCTCTCCTGATGTGAGAGGAAACAGCTTTCAAAATGGTTTAATGACCTCCTGATAGAAAGGTTAACAGGATTATCATCCAGTTCACTGGAGGATGGACTGTCAAACTCAGCATGTCCCTCACTCGATGTATTCCAATATTCTCCTTTACAGGGAAGTATTAAATCATTGTGCCATTCAAAAGAATTAGTCAGAAAGTTAGGATGCTTTTAATGATGGAGATTCAGCATAAAAAGTATGAAGCAAAAAGTGGATATTGAAGGCTGAGTTATTTTCATTTGAATCTGTCCTGCCTAACTGTAGCACCTAACTCGTGCTGAAACTCTCTTGAAGTTTCAGTTCGCTGTGGCATCCTCTCATTTTTTTTTTTTTTTGCCTCCAGAGTTATGGCTGGGGTTCAATGCCAGCACTACGAATCCACAGATCCTGGAGGCCATTTTTATCCCCATTTTGTTGTTGTTGTTGTTTTGCTTTGCTTTTAGACAGGACAGAGAGGAACTGAGAGGGGAGAGGAAGATAGAGAAGGTCAGAGAAAGATAGACACCTGCAGACCAGCTTCACCTCTTGTGAGGCGACTCCCCTCCCCCACAGCATGTGGGGAGCATGGTGAGGGTGGGTGGCCTCAAACCAGGATCCTTGCATGGGTTCGTGTTTTGTACAATGTGCGCTTAACCCAGCATGTTACTGGCGGCCCAGCCCTTCACTTCTGACTTGTTCTGCTCTCTAACCATTTATGTTTTGGCCGGGAGAGGAGGGTATGTATAACTCTACTGAGACAGACTTTCAGGATAGCTTCCTGATGGCTGTGGCCCTCATACTGCTGGCGTGGTGAAGATGAAGAGAGGAGGGAATCCAGGAAGACGATGTTCTGAAAAATACTTACTACTCAGTTTCTTTTCTTTTAAAATAATGATCCATCCTATTTGTCCTAGACTTGAGTTTTCTGACTTGTGAGAATCCATATTAGTGAGTCAAATGCCACTGGCTGTAGGGCAGACAGCTTCCTGTTTCGTGATTCTGGAATCCTTATTTTTCTCTCTTTTGATGCAGTTAACTTTCTTAGGGTCCCTTCAGGGATTTCTCTACTGTTTGTATTTTGATGTGTAGGCAGTGAAGAGACATGTGAAGAGACAGTGCTTTCCTGTTATGATTGAAAGTAGGGAACACTCCTTCCATGATATGACACTGGCTTGATTGCAAATGGTGCTGGAAAATATTTCCATCAGTTAATCTGTTATAGTAAACAGTTAAGATGCAGATCAAGAATGTTTTCCATCTCTACTGAAAATGAACCTTTTGTGCTACTGTCTTCCCAGTGTTTGTTATGGGGGTGAATCTATCCAAGTTCATGAACTTGAATGTAGACACTGAGACTGACTATATAACTATATGTAATTGAGAAATGATATAACTGAAATAGAAGTCATACTTACATGGATATCAGGATATGTTCTCCCCCTGTATTTTATACTTTGGGAAATGGCAAAAGGGAAGAGATCAGATTGGAAGGAAACTCCTTGCTCTCTGAGATACCAGTACTTCACTGGCACTAACTATGTGGTATAGTTGGTAAAAACAGTCATATGTCTGCTGTCCAGTGCCATAAAAAATAAAACACGTTATGTCAGTTTTTGCATGAAAGGAAACATTGTCATTGCAATTGGAATTGCTAGTTGAGGTCAGTGAATTAAATCAATATCTCTAGACTCCAAATAATGTCAACATTTTTTGTTTGTTTGTTTTGTTTACAAAAGAAAGTGAAGAGGATCAGGCCAGCCAAATAACTCATCTGGGTAGTGTGACTGTTTTGTCCTGCTCTTGCCCCGGGTTCTGTCAAGCTCCTACTGCCTTGGAGGACACTTTGGTGCTGTGATCTCCTTCCCCTTCTTTCTATCTTTGTATCTCTGCCTCTCTCCATCTGAAGAAGTTAACATGAATCAGTGAATCCACCAGTGGCAATAAGAATAAGGATGAGGAGGAGGAGGAGAAAGAAAAGGAGAAAGAGGAGGAGAAGGGAGAGGAGGAGAAAGAGAAAGAGAAGGAGAAGAAGAAATAGAAGAAGGAGAAATAGAAGGAGGGAAGGAAACTTAGTAGCTGGATTTGGGGATAAGTAGGGAATAGTCCAAGGCCTTTACATCTCCCTTCTACCTTTAGTGTGGCTGCCTAAAATAAAACCTATAATCAGCCTTTACTATTCTTTATCATTTTGGAGGCACACGTTGAGCAGGTATTAGGTTGTGGATCTTGAGCCTCCAATAGTTGACCTATTGTTTACAAATCTGAATTTAGCATATAGATTGTTCCTTTACAGAAGAGTCCCTATAAACAGAGCACCCTCAATCTCAGGTTACCTGTCCTTCACCCCCAGGGGCTTATAAGATCTTCCAATCCTTCTGGGGCTCCAGTTTCAATGGCACTACAGCAAAGATAAAGGTAATCCTTATGAAGGAAACCCTGAGTTTGATATTATCTCACTGTGGCAGGAAAGTGAAAAACAGTTGGGAATAGTAAGCATGTCACTCTATCCTCCAAACTGTATATAGGAAAACAGTTATGCTAAATGGTTTCAAAAACATCTTTACCTCTCTTCTTTGTTCCAGACCGATCTTTTCATGTATAAAAGGAGAGACAGAGACAGAGAAAAAAAAGTGAAAGACACCGTGACAATTGAAGCTGTTCTTGGTGAGGTAGGCCCCGGCTCAAACATAGGTTGTTCAAAGTAGACATTTCCCTAGGTGGCTCACATTCCTCCCTCTCTCTCTTTTTAATAATCAATCAATTTATTTATGGAGATAGAGAAGGCAGGAGAGGGTGGACCCATAATATCTAAGCTTCTATTAGTGTGTTGGGGGCATGGCTTGAACCTTGAGTGCACACATGATAAAGCAGTACACTATCAAAGTGAACTATTTCAATGATACATGAATTTGCTTTTGAAAGGATTTTTTTACTTATTTGAATTGTGTGTGCTTGAGAGAGAGGAAGAAAGAGACAAGAACAATGATCCAATGTATGGAGATAGGCAGTGTGAGGGGTTGCTGCATATACAAGTACTTCTACTCTGTTTGCTGAGCTACCTCCCACCACAAACTACCTCTTTTCTGACAAGAGAACTGAAGAAAGAGAGAGAGAGAGAGAGAGAGAGAGAAGCCCATTTGAAAAGGAAAAGGTATGTGAAATATGGTATTGATCCTGATTTTATTGTTGCATCTTAATTATAACAGTTTGATATAATTATAGCAGTTTGTGGTCAAGGATGAATTACTTCATATCGCATTTTTTTTTTAAAATGTCATAGTGAAACTTAAATCCCAAAAGAGTAACAATTATAAAAGTGTCAGGAGGCCTGCAAAATAGTTCACTTAGGTAGTGTGCAGCTTTACAGTTGCATGGCCAAGGTTTGAACACAGACCTTACCACATTGGAAGAATTTTCTTTGCTATGGTATTTTTCCCTCTTTATCTACATCCTCCCCATTAGGATCAAAACTGTGAATTCCTCATAACAATAGCAACCAAAAAAAAAAAAGTTCAGACGGCTAACAGAAAATACTACAACTCGGTTCTGTTCCACTTCAGATCCAAAGGCAAAATCACTGTGAAAAGTAAGGACTACAAAAGTTGAATAAGGGCAAGAGACTGACATACTTCAGTGATGACTCTTCAGTCACTACCAGGCCACCCCATCACCTGGGGCCTTAGTCAGGAAGTTCTGGGATTCCCACACACACATTATGGGCCTAGACCACTAACAGATTCCTCTTGCTACTGTCACTGATGATCTCCATCAGGAACAGCATAATGGGCCCCTCTGTGGGCTCCTATAGGACCTTGCCCACAATATAGATCAACAAGAGTGGGAAGTGTTACATTCTCTGAAAGGAGGTTGGACAACATACTCTACCTACCACCTGAGGAAATGGGTCCTGAAATTAGTGCACTCTGGCATGTTCCTAGCCATGACCACAGAATGTGAGCTCACACCTACAGGGATGCAGAGGATCCATAGGTTCCTGTGGTCAATATGGGCTGAAATCACAACTATGGGGTATACAGTTAACAATATATATATTTACCCATATTTGAGAGGTACTCTCTTCCCTGATCCAGCTTTCCAGTTTTTTTTTCCAACTATGACACCGTCTCCCCAGACAATAATCTGGGTCCACCTGCATATTAGATGTCAAGCTCAGGAAAAAACTAGTGAAGTTATGAGCCCCTTGGAATATAGCTAAAATAGACCTGCTAGCTTTATCTGAAATGGCGATCCCAAATCTTCAGCTGCAATATTCTTGCCTTTAGGTTCATGATTAGTCAACAATTTGTTCTGCTTTATATCTTAACTCGTTTTGAGCCACCAGGTTCCAGATGATACCGTGATGCCAACCTGACTTCTTTGGGCAGAGAACTCCACCATGTGTCTTGGAGCCCTGCCTCCCCAAGCCCCTGCCCCACTAGGGAAAGAGAGAGACAGACTGGGAGTATGGATAGAACTGCCAAGGACATGTTCAGTGGGGGAACAATTACAGAAGTCAGACCTTCCACCTTCTGCACCCCACAATGATCCTGAGTCCATACTCCCAGAGGAATAAAGAATAGAGAAGGTATCAAGCAAGGGGGATTGGAAATGGGGTTCTAGGGTAGTGATTTGTATGGAAATGTAAACCTCTTATCCTATAGTATTGTCAATATTTCCATTTTATAAATAAAAATGTTAACAACATAATTCTGGATGCCATGGAAAATAATGAGGCACAATGGCAAACTAATTATTATTTATTCACTAATAAGTAATTGGCTTATTAATTCACTTAGTTCTTCATGAATAGCTTATTAATGACATTGCACACTCACCATCTATATACTTATTATTGACAAAACATCACAGCCAACACTGGTAAATCCAAAGGATAGCATGAATCCTGCTTTCTGAATGAGTGTCGGAAGAGACAGTCATGTACACAATCCTGACACGACACAGTGGAATTTGATAAACAACTGGGGTAATTTTTGGATTGAATACTGTGGTAGCATAGCATACAGACTATGGGGGCAGGTGGTGGTGCACCCAAGTTGAGCATACATGCCACAGTTTGCAAGGACTGGGTTCAACCCTTGGACCCCATGTGTACTGGGGGAAGTTTCACAAATGATGAAACAGTATTCAGGTATCTCTCATTCTCTCTCTCTCTTTCCTCTTATAATAATTATCTATTGACTTTTTAAAAAATCATTTTATTGGATAGAAATAGAGAGACATTAGGAGAGGAGGGAGAGATTTAAAAGGGAGAGAGACAGGGAGACATCTGCAGACCTGCTTCAGCACTCTTGAAATTTTTCCCTCTGCAGCTGGAGATCAGTGGCTTGAACCCAGTCCTTGTACACTGTTATGTGTGTGCGCAATGAGGCATGCCACTGCCTGGCCCCTCTCTCTTCTTTTCTATATCTTTCTCCCCTCTTAATTTCTGTATGCCTCTAAAAATAAATAAATGTATCATAAAATAAAATATTTTGCAAAAGGAATAGAGGCCAAGTGGATACCTGGTCTCTCTTCTCTCTTCCCTCTTAATTTCTGTATGTCTCTAAAAATAAATAAATGTATCATAAAATAAAACATTTTGCAAAAGGAATAGAGGCCAAGTGGATAGGGGTG